>NW_028317943.1:25165000-25507500 GCF_062004578.1 Staurois parvus
GTTTGCTCAGCGCTGTACATCAGCGAGGGGGACAGAACATGAGACAATACAGTACAATACAATACACGAGGGGTTTGAGGGCCCTGCTCTTTCGAGCTTACAATCTAGGAATGAGAATTATTGGTTAATTCTTCAGTGTGTGGATGAGTGGGGTGATGGCATGTCTGCTGGCTGTACGGTCCTCTATGTTGACAAGACAACATTGTCTTTTTTTTTTATGTGGTGTGTAGGTATCTTTATGCTCTTTTATGCTGTTGTACTATATGGAAGGTATCCAGTGTACCATACTTAAAGGTTAAGTCCACCTTTCGCAAATAAATAAATGAACATATATTTAACAAAAAAATGTGCATTCATTATATTTTTTGCAAGTGAGCCTGCTAAGCATTGTGGCTATGATTGGTGGATCATGGGTTCAATGCTAGGCTCCTGCATACTCTTCCACCAGCTCTATGTTCATGCCAAGGTGCAGACATTCAGTTGGAGAGCTAGAGGAAGGGTTAGTTACTATGAGTGTGGTAATCATTGATCATTTTGGGGGTCGGGGGGCAGGTCCACTTGGCACCATGTTACATAATACACTCTAAAAATGGGTGAAACGTCACATGGTCTGAAAAGGTGGAGTTCACCTTTAACCAATACAAACAAAAAGTGTCAAGCCAAATAGTTTTTTTATGAGTAAAAATAATTTTAATTACTAGTAATAATGTTTAATGAAAGTCCAGTTTTGCTTCAAGTACAGAAGTTTACCTTCTTTCCATGTGGTAATTGGAACTGCCCTTGCACCCATATTTAAGATGCAAACCTTCATTTAAATATTATGGTGTATTGGTTTATCTCTTGCCAAAATGAGCTAATGCAGCAATCCCTGACAAAAATTCATTTCGCTGACATCACATAGATGAAAAATGTAACACAATTTGCAGAGGAGACGCCTGCATGTGGAAATAACAAATTGTCACTCTCAATGTAAACACCTATATAAAACAGAAATTCTATCCCAAGAGGGAAGGCTCCAGTGTCTGCCTTCCCTCAGTCACATGCCAGCCCCAGATAGGTTTCCTCAGGAAATGGCACATGTGAGGAATTTACTTTAGTTTCAGAGTTTCTGACCTTTCCTTCAGAAGATTTTGAAAGATGAAAATCTGGAAAGGCTAGACTCAAAATACTAACACACCAGGAAGAGGAAGTTGCCAAACTTGCCAGTGAATTAACATGTGCTAGCTGGGGAAATCAAGGCCCTGTCTGTAAGGCTAAAATAAACATAAGAACATTTCAACTTTAGTGGTTCACAATGTATAATTTACAATGAGTGAAAAATAGTCCAGTCACAACATTTGAATTCATGCTGAAAACAACTGAGTTTTAGAGCTGTATGCCATGGTTGTAAGGTATCCTAATTACATTTTAGGACGGTCCACTGTTTTGGCTGTGTTCTGGTCATGGCTCCATGATACTATTACGTTTACACAAAAGGGAAGAGCAGTGAGCAACAATGATGTCCAGTGCTGTAACCTATAGCAGCTTGATTTTAGTATAGTGTAGCCCGATGTGTGAAATTTTGATTCTCTAGGGCACAACATATTACAAATTGCTCTTTTTCTAATTGAATAATCTCATATCTCTTTTTTAGAGTTATTTATTTATTATTGGTATTATTTATGCTAATATAGTTTTCATCCAGTGAATTGATTAGAATCGATACTTAGATTCTCACTAAACTGGGCACCGTGTACAAATCTACGTGACTGTGTGCTGGACTATTAGGCTGTAAGCTAAGCTTCCCTTGAGTAGGAAATTGTATGAATGGCTAAATGCCAAGCACAATCTTCATTTTCAAAGCTTGCCTCCACTTTTAGGACTTTTAGGTTTTAGCATGTAATATATTATGAAAATGTTGTCTTCTGAGTGTGAAGTAGTATAAATGATGACCAGAACCTCTCTATATAGTCCCTCCAAGTTCATAGGAAGGCTCTGTTTTCTGTGAAAGTGTTCAGGTATGTCATCATAATATTTACAAACTCTGGAAAGGAATATGAAATGGACGCATGAAATACATGGTAGTTTCCTGTATGCGTTGCATCTTTACATATGCATTAAACATATGCTGGGTTTTAAGAGAAAGGTGTTTATCAGCTTCCCTACATACTAGGCTTCACTGATGGGTATGAACAGTGGGATAATGAACATGAGAGTGTTTCAAGTACAATGCTGCAGTTAAAGGATTGCTTACCACACTCTGACAAGGTGAAACTAATGACTATCTGGAAGAACCTCAGAGGAAGACCTTTCTTTTAAGTTTATTGAGCCAGTATATAAGGTTTGAGCAGCCTAAAATGGATAATCCAGGTAAGTTACATAATTAGTCAGGTGGCAAAAAGACTAAAGTTCATCTAGTTCAACCAACAGAAAAAAAAAACTAATAGAAAACTTCTATATACACAATCATATATCCACAGTTGATGCAGAGGAAGGCAACCCATCCCCCTTCTCAAATAAAGCATTATCCATTTCACTCCAGTGGGAAAAAAAATTCCTTCTTGATCCCCCAGTGTTATTAACTATAAATGTTAGTATCCATTTACATTTTGTGCATTTAGGAATGCATCCAATTATTTTTAAAACAATCTATTGAGTTGACCAGAACTTGTTCTTGAAGGAGTCTATTGCACATTTTCACAACTCTTACTGTGAAGATGCCTTACCATATGTGGAGGTTAAATCTCTTTTCCTCCAGATGTAAAAAGTTCCCCCTTGTCATCTGTGATGACCATAAATTTAATAACATAACACCAAGTTCACTATATTGACCACTTATGCATTTATACATGATGATCATATCCCCTCCTTAATCGCCTTTTCTAAATGGAGAAAAACATTTGGTTCAGATTATCTTTCCTCATAGCTGGGCTCCTCTATGTCTCCGTTTCATTGCCCTTCTCTGAACTTTTTCCAATTCTTCAATATCCTTTTTGTGAACAGGCGCCCATAACTGAACTGCATATTCTAGGTGAGGTACAGTTGCAAGAAAAAGTATGTGAACCCCTTGGGATTACGTGGAAATTTGCATGAATTGGGCATAAAATGTGCTCTGAACGTCATCTAAGTCACAACAATAGAAGAACACAGTCTGCTGAACATAATACTACATAAACATTAGATGTTGCCATGGTTTAATTGCACATAACATGTAAACATTCACAGTGCAGGGAGGAAAAAGTATGTGAGGCCCTAGCTTAATGACGTCTCCCAGAGCTAATTGGAGCCAGGAGTGAGCCAACCTTGACTCCAATCAGTGTGATGATATTGGATGTGTTGCTGACAGCTGTCCTGCCCTTAAAAAACACACACCTGTTTTGGGTTTACTGGTTTCAAGAAGCACTGTCTGATGTGAACCATGCCTCGCAGAAAAGAGCTCTCAGAAGACCTACGATCAAGAATTGTTGACTTGCATGAAGATGGAAAGGGTTACAAAAGTATCTCCAAAAGCCTTGATGTTCATGTGTCCACGGTAAGACAGACTGTCTACAAATGGAGAAAGTTTAGCACTGTTGCTACTCTCCCTAGGCGTGGTCGTCCTGTAAAAATGACTGCAAGAGCACAGAGCAGAATGCTGCATGAGGTAAAGAAGAATCCCAGAGTGTCAGCTAAAGACCTACAGAAATCTCTGGTTGTTGTGACTTAGATGACGTTCACAGCACATTTTATGCCCAATTCATGCAAACTTCCACGTAATCCCAAGGGGTTCACATACTTTTTCTTGCAACTGAATGCATAGTTATCTGTACAGGGGCAACATTATGTCTATACCTCTTTTAATACAAGAAAGTATTTTGCTAACTTTAAAAACTGTAGCTTGGCTTTGCATGTCAATATTAAGTTTATGATCTACCAGAACCCTCACATCCTTCTTGATCATTGACTCCTCAGCTGTTTTCCTCGTAAAATGTATTAAGCATGCATGATTTAGTCCCTAAGTGCAAAACTTTACATCTATCAACAATAAACCTCATTTGCCACATTTGCATCGATATTAGGTTGTAAGTTGAAGACATCCTGTAAGGACGTTATTTCACTGCACAGCTGAAGAACTGTTTGAAACACTTTTGAATAATCCAACTATATTATATCCATAGCCAATCCTTTGTCTAAGTTTTTGCTCACCTCCTCATAAAAAGAAAACAGATTTGTTTGACAACTTCAGTCTTTCTTGAATCTATGCTGACTATTGCTTAGAATATTATTTTCCAGTAAAACTCTTCTATGTGGTCTTTTATTAACTCCTAAGTATCTTCCCAGCTATAGAAGTTAAACTAACAGGTCTGTACTTACTAGGTAAGACTTTGATCCCTTACAGTAGTGCCATGCCAGTCATTAAAGAGTCTTTACAAATTAGAAACAATGGTTTAGAAATAACAGAGCTCAACTCTTCAAGAACCCTGGGGTGTAAGCTATCTGTTCCAGGTGCTTTATTCACCTTTCTTTTGTCTAAGTGTTTCTGGACCATGTCAATTTTGAGCCATTGTGTATCATTTGGGCCTATGTTAATAATATTTCCATTAAGGACTCCCCCATTTTCCTTTGTATACACAGAGCTGAAGAAGGCATTTAATACATTTGTCTTCTCTTTGCCCCCAATTCACCAACTCAAAATTATCTTGGAATGGGACCCATATGCTCAGATTTAACCTTTTTCCTATTAATATACTGTATGTGAAGGATTTTGGGGGGTTTATCCTCATTTCTTTTGCTACCTGTCATTCATTTTCAGTTTTTGTGGCATTGATTTCCTTTTATTCATATTCTGTAATATTCTTATGAACTTTTATATTAATTTTTATATGTTTTAAATTACTTATAGCTACTTTATATTAACTTTGGATGTGAGCCACATAGGTTTTATTTTTTGCTTTTTAAACGTATTGCCCATGGGAAATTATTTTGCAGTGTGTTTGCATACAGTTGATTTGAAGAATTCCCTTTTTTGTTAGGTTTTCATCAATACCAATATTCCCTCTCAGTCTTGGAAAGCAGCCCTCAGCCTTGGAAAATGTTCTCTCTTACAATTAAAGGGTTAGTTGCCTGTGCAGAAAAGGAGCTTCTGTAGACAAAAACAAACTGTGCATCTCTAACTAGAGTTAAATAATGCCTTTGCTATAGGTGTATGTAGGTCATTTATATACCTCATGAAGCCTAACTGGAATACTCCTAAGATGTTCCTAGGACATTGCTAAGTGCGGCCTACTCATTATTGCTCACCTTCTCCATCACAGGAGTGAGCTCTCAAAAGCTGATCCCAGAGCTATTGCATCAGGGGAGATAAAGCTCACTCTTGTGATAGTGGAGGTGACCAGTGATGAATAGGTCTCACATAGCAGTATCCTAGCAAAGTCCTGGAAGTATTCCAGTCAGGTTGCAGGAGGTATGTAAATGGCCTATAGCAAGAGCCTTTTTTTGTAAAGGTGAATTAACCGTTTAAGTGTTTTTTATCTCTCCAGTATGTGCTTGTTGTTTACAGCTAACATGATATAAAATCATGTTATGGTCATTGCTATCCAGATGTTCATTTATATGTGCATTAGTAATAGGCTCCACATGGTTTAAGACTAACAGGTCCAGCAGAGAACCATTTCTAGTTGGGGCCTTAATGAAATGTACCATAAAATTGGCATGTAATCGGTTTATAAATTTCTGCCCATTTACTGTTCCATCAGTGCCATTATTCCTGTCAATTTCAGGTCAGTTAAAATCCCCCCCTTAATATTGCTACCCCAGCCCTTGAAGCCCCTTCTATCTGTGCAAGTAGCTGAGTCTCAAACTCCTCATTAACACTCTGTGGTCTATAACAAACTCCAATAATTACTTTTGTAATATGCACACCCATATGCAGTTCTACCCATAAAGCTTCAGTACCATCACACTCTCCAGCAACTAGGTTATCTTTAACTTTAGCTTTGAGGTGACTTCTCAGACAGGCACCACCACCTTTCCATTTCGCATCTCTCTGAAGGAGAGCTTAGCCAAGAATAATAGCCCAGTCATGTGAAGAATTAAACCAAGATTCAGCAATGCCAATTAAATCGCTGTATTCCCTTGAATTTGTTCCAATTATATCCCACTGAAAGAAGTCCATGGGTCACACCCAGAATATTTTAGATTATATTTCCTAAAGCTGACTGCTGCCCCAAAAGCACTTCTTTGGTTAAGAAGGCTTGATAACAAATTAATACATTAAATGCAGGTCTGTGTGGACAAGTAGCTTTGGGCTCCATCTATGTTTGTGGTGAAGTAGTAGTACCACAAAAGCTGCAGTATATTAACTTGTTTATGTTTTGCAATTAAACCTTTAAGAACATGCATTATTTGTGAAGAAAATTTGATGGTAAATGTTTTACATTTGGCCTGTTGATATTCTCTTGTTTGCTAATGACATAAGTGATATAGTTGTATGGTGCAAACACACATAAAAATCTATTAAATAAAAAATTATGGGAAGTCTCCATTGGGTGTCTCCTTTTTAGCATGGCTTATGGTAGGGCATATTCTTTCACCCTCAGACGCAACAGTCTCTTTTCGGACTTCTCTTTGACATACTTAAGGAACTGTCAGTACACCCTCACACTGCATGGTGGACTTCTAAGGGTACAACACATGTTTCTCATGTATTCAATGGCAACTCCTTTATTTCTTTTAAGGACTTACGGGCCCACATGCATCTCTCCAATAAGTTTTTCTAGAAATATTTGTTGATATGTCATGCTATCTAAACTCCATTTGCCACACTGACCTCAACATGGCCCTCCTTCCCATGGAGTAATCTCTTTTTATGGAAAACCAAACTAAACTTACCACCACCTTCTACAAATGCCTGTCAACCAAAGTCAACCATTTGCACTCTTTTTTACCAAATAGCAAAAATGTATCCTGGATCTTTTAGAAGACAGTTGGGATGAGACCACTGACACCTGGTTTGCTGATATCATCAATACGGCAGACAAATGTATACAGTTTAAGTTCATACACCATCTATACTATATGCCTGATTATCCCATGTGGCCTCGTTCCACATGCCCAATGACTCTCCAGCCACTTTATATCACATCTTCTGGTCCTTGCATTTTATTGCAGTCTTCTGGGATTCACTATATACTGCTGTAGAAATGCCTGAAGAATGCCTGAAGTATATCTTTTGGGTGTCCTAAATAATTTTGTCCCTCTGACACATGAGCAAATCATGTTTTGCTTGATATCATTTCAGGCCAGGAAGGCTTTACTACTGAATTGGAAGAACCCCAACCCTCTGACTCTACTACAAGACTTTTTAATATGAACTTGCCTAAATACAAGGTTATATATGATGGAAGACCATGTCCCAAAAAATGTTTTAAAATTTGGAATGTCTGGCTATATTTTTTCCATGTCTACAGTATTGCATGACCCTACTGTGATCCTAGGGAAGGGAGGGAGCAAGTGTGAGTGTTAATGCAGCATGGATGACTTAATCATTTTTGTTGTTTGTTGTTTACTTTCCTTTTCCTGTACCCAGTTGTGCCATTGTACTCAAACCTTATGTTACCAGATTGTAGTCACCTTTTTATATTTATGTTATTGATGGATATATTTCTCCTAGTGTTTTAGACAGCTCATTGGCTTTTTGGGCCTTTTGTCTTTCCCATATATCATGTGGCAAATTTTTAACAAACACGTTAAAAAAAATAAAAAGTCATAATGGTGGAAACCTTGAATACCTAAATGTGCATTTACGTTGCAGTAATATCTAAACAAATGAACAAACATTTTATACATGTATAAATTTGTACTGATTTTTTTCGGCTCATGTTTCCGTTGTTTTTGCCTATCAGTACAATTCCTGTCCTAGGGTGACAATGCTCACTCATGGTACTGTATTGAGGAACAGCGCTATCAATGCCGTCAAAGACAAGGCTACAGAACACCACTTCAGGTCGCAATGCGCTAGTGCTGGACATCCAAGGTACATGCTCCACATGCCCCAGGTCAAGAGGTCATGACAGCCCATCATTCTTTTAAGCTTATTTGTTGTCTCCCACCCACACATTTTATTGCTGTTGTCATAGTTTTGCTATGTTTGTATCATTCAATGTCTCTTATATATAAATACTCTGAAACCAATCAGCTTCCTGCGCCAGCCCCCCTCATACTTACCTAAGCCAAATCTCGATCCAGTGATGAGCATGAGAGCAGATTCTGTCGACTTTCTGTTTTCTCATTGGCTCTTGTTGCTGTCAATCACCACCAGTGAGGTGGGAGTGGGGAGGAGCCACACTTTGTATGTCTTATGGACACATAGAGCTGGCTCAGGAGCGGCCCAAATGAGTGCCCTGATAGCAAGCAACTTGCTATGGGGGCACTCAGCGGGGGTGGGAAGGAGCCAGGAGCGCCAATGGGGGATCTGAGAAAAGGAGGATCAGGGCTGCTGTGTGAAAAAGCATTGTAAGTAAGGTAAGAATTATATATTTGGTTTGTTTTTTAAAATTAAATTAAATTTTATTAGCTAAAGTCTGATTCATACTTTATAGATTTGCTGCAGTGGTTTAATGCACTTTACTTTGGGGGTCGTCTTAAAGGAAAAGTACAGCCAAAGCTCTTTTGGCTGTACTTCTGTGGATCACAGGAGTGCAGTTTGTTCTACACTCCTGTGACCCGTTGCCGGCTGTCAGTTGACCTCACTTAGCCAGTCCAGGCTGGGGAAAGATCCCGACTTTAAAAATGGGATCCACCCCAAAGTCTAGAGCAGCACCTGGCAAGCCTCTCAGTGAGCTGTTCCTCTTCCCTTCCACAGCCCAGTGCTTCAGTGAGCGTGGGGGGGAGTGCAGAGTAGACAGCGGTGACTGACAGTCTCTACTCACAGCAGCAGTGAAAACTCAGCGATCAGCGGCCATGTCATCACTGACTTTTCACCCTTACAGCCAGCGAGGGACAGATACAGCATCCACCTACGTAAGTATTAATTTAAAAAAAATGAATTCCTATACTTCTCTTTTAAAGAAGGCCATTTATTATGAATGGGCTGATAACACACCACAATGGATCAAGAAACACACTCTTTTTTAGCACCATGATATGTGTGTTGAGGCATGTTGTGGTCTGCTGCATTGTGTGTTCCACTTTACAGTGCATTGGTATGCCATTCACAATGAATGGCACCTCAACACACTGCATATAGAGCACGTGTGTTGTTGCACATTGTACAAACATGTCTTTTAGTAGGCATCTATGCATCACACAGGTGCACATGTGCCATCAATACATTTACTTGTGTTTTTGCTGCAACTGTGGAAAAACATTTTGATGCTAGAGTTCAATTCCAATCAGAACTCAGTTCACCATCTAACATGGGAATGCCATTCCGTCATGGACTGATTGTTCTACACAACCTGCGCCAATTCCGGGTTGGAAAAGCCAGATCTCTGGTTACGTAGCATGGGCAGAGTGGACTGGACCCCTAAGTACATTCAAGAGAATGTCACGCTTCCAAAATACATGGTAGACCCTCACGTCTCTGTAGAGGTGAGAAAAGAATAGAAAAAGCAAGCTTCAGCAACAGCCCACTTACACTAAAGTGTTCACAGGGCAGGTAGGCAATTAATGTTTAAAGCTCCAGTAAGGAAGGGTAGAGCAATAATGGGGTGAGGATGGACTTTTTAACCTTTCTGTGCTTCCTCTCTCTAAATAGTTGGATGAAGTAGTACCTCAGTAAAGAGCTCTCCTAGTATAAGATATGGAATACAAAATCATTACAGTCAATTATATGCAATAGTTACGCTACCGCATGAGTGCTCAACCTGTGGCCTTCCAGTTGTTGAAGAACTGCAAGTCCCATGAGGCATTGCAAGGCTGACAGTTACAAGCATGACTCTCAAAGGCAGAGGCATGATAGGAACTGTAGTTCCGCAACAGCTGGAGGGCTATACGATGAGCACCCATGCACTACTGTCTGCATAAAGAAACTTGTACAACATTCATGCAATGCAAGAAACATAGGTCCAAACTTTATTTAAATTTTTTTCAGTAATATATCTCTTTGAAACAGTCAAAAAATATATATCTTCTAAAAATAAAAACACTTAGAATTTTGCTTACATGCACAAAATTTATGCAGAACATTTTCAGTAGAGCTAACGTTATTGTAATGAAATTATATACTCATTAACTTTTCAATTGACTCTAAAGCTGTCTGAATACGTTTTGCAATTTAATGGCCTGAGACTGAGGTTATTGGAAAGCTGCAGAACGAATTTTGAAAAAGTAATTAGGTTGTATAATATAATGCCATCAGTGTAAAAAGCCTTGTGAATATATCCAGAAAAAATGCATCAGGTGTGTTGGTAGAGATCATTTATATATATTCTTATTTACCATTTTCTTTATTTTCTGAGCGCCCCAGCAGTCCCTGAACCTCTGAATCCAGAAACCTAAATTTAAGCTAAATGACCTATGCACTTAGGTACCTACATTTGCTGATTCAGGTATCATGTGGGCAGAGCTTCATGTAAAAAAAATACTGCCCTGCAAGCAATACCTTTAACCTGAAGCTTCTGTGATCTCCACTTTGCTAATATATGCAATGACATTCAGGTCAGACTAATTTCACTGAAAATTCTTCATTTTAAAATGTCCTACGATCCAAACAAAAAAAATTAAAGTGTTTCTAAACCGACAACAGTAAAATCAGTCTGTGCAGTTCAGTAAAGCATGCTTGTTATACTCACTGTGGCACCTAAGGGGTTAATCCTCTGCATTGTGTAAAAAAGGCTGTTTGATCCTGATTGCTCTGTTCCTTCCCTTGGTATGTATTGCTAGAGAGGTTTTTTTTTCCTTGGGAGAGTGCATGTGATCAGCACAGGGCCAATCAGCACTGATCAGACAGAGGTCAGGGGTTCTGCATCCTCCTAGAGCAAACAGAAAACTCCTCCTACAAGCTTTAGCTACTGCTTGGCTGAACACTTATAGAAGTCACAAGACTGCTCTAACTGCTGATGAGAAAAGGTATTTAGCAGTTTATATTTACTAAAATAATTGCATTTCCATGTTCTGTGTACTGTGTGAGACCTGATATAGTGAATGCAGGGTCCTGGGTTTAGTAACACTTTAAAGGAAATCATTTCCAGTACAGGTACAACATTCTGTGCCTGGGCAGAATGCTCTAAAGAAGATTGCTGCTATTTGAAAGCAGCAGTCTCTCTGTAACTGTCTGCCATGTCCCCAGCTGAGTAACAGCCACTGGCATAGCACTAGCCATTGCAGCTCATGTGGCTGCTAAAGGGCCTAAGGGGTGGAAGGAAGCTTCTGGTCATCCTGGCCAGCACTGAAACTAATACTGTATTTCCAACCCAGTCTTCCTCAAGCTGTAAAATTCCCAGAGTATCACCTCAGGTAAAAAGTGACAGCTATTTGTAGTTCTGAAAAGCTAGATCCACAGTCTAAAGTTTGCATTGGGGTGATGGATTAATTTTATGCGTGAATACTAACAATTACTATTAATATTAATATCATATTATTATTAAGCATGTTTGTGCCACCCTATAGCAGAAATACTGCTACAGGGTGGCACGGGTATGCAGACTCACGTATATATACTTTATTTTGCAGTTCCAGGTAGGGAGCACGCCATTCGTGGCCTTGGTAGTCATTCACCAGGTCCTGGCAGGTGATTCCTCGCCAGCACCTGGTGATTACTGAGTATCTCGGACAGGGGAGAGACCTGTCTATAAACAACACAGATCTCTCCCCTGTCAGCTCCTGCACACTGCTTTGTATGGCTCTGCATAGCAGAGCCATACAAACAGTGTGCTTACAGTGTAAACACTTACACAGCACACTGAGAAACAGCCCACTGTTAACCCTTTGATCGACCCACATGTTAGCCCCTCCTGCCCAGTGTCATTAGTACAGTGTCAGTGCTAGTGTTAGCACTGATCACTGTATTGGTGTCACTGGGGATGTCAGTGACACCAAGTCAGTTCGCCCCAGTGTCAGAATGCCCACTGCAGTCTCGCAGTCCTGCTATAAGTCTCTGATCGCCGCCATTACTAGTTTAAAACAAAATTAAATTCCAGTATATATACCGCCATTTGTAAACACTATAAGTTTCATTTAAACCAATTAATTTACACGTATTGGGATTTTCTTTAGCAAAGACATGTAGCAGAATACATTTTTGCCTTAATTTATGATGAAATTTGTTTTTTTTTATTTTTTTACTGGACATGTTTAATAGCAAAAAGTCAAAAATTTTGGTTTTTTTTCTCAAAATTTTCCTGTTTTTTTGTTTATAGCACAAAAAATTAAAAATGCACAGGCGATCAAAAACCACTGAAAGAAAGCTCTATTTGTGGGAAAAAAAGGACACAAATTTCATTTGGGTGAAGCGTTGCATGACTGTGCAATTGTCAGTTAAAGTAACGCAGAGCCGTATCCCAAAAAATGGCCTGGTCAGGAAGGGGGTACATCCTCTGGAGGTCAAGTGGTTAATATTATTATAATTATTATTGCAATCATATTATTTTTGTCATAATGCAATTTTTTTTCTACTACACTCCTGGGTTTTTTTTGTTTTGTTTATTAGTTACTACTAAACAACCTCTTTCAGCACTTACTTGCTGTGGCAGTGGAGGGTCTGGGATGGCTTACAATTTACACTGAGGCCCTGAGATCTGAGATACTGGGAACACTTAGGATCTACCAAGGACAGAGCGGTAGCCGGAAAATAAAGGCTGAAAGTTAAATCCACAGCTCTGGTCTCTAGCAGTCTATTAGCTATGCTGACAGCTCTCCTGCTGCTTGACCTTGATTTAGACATTTTTTAAGTTAAGATCAAGGACAGCAGGGAGATCATTGGGGGACCCAGGGGCGGACTGACCATTTGGAAACTCGGGCACTGCCCGAGGGCCCGGGGTCAGTAGGGGGCCCCCTGAGATGCCCCTAGTACCTTTTTCATAGGCTTTTTTGAGTTTGGGCAAGGACACAGGGGCCCCATGATCCCCTATTGCCCGGGGGCCCCATGAGTAGTCAGTCCGCCCCTGGGGAGACCCCATCAAACTTTTGCTATGGGGCTCTATGAACTGTAGTTACACCTCTGGCAACAGCTAGACCTCTGTAATTAATAAAGATAATGAATGCTGCTGATTGCAGAACTATAGGTGTGACTCAGCAGGGAACAGCGGTGTAAGACCACTGCAGAGATACCACTGCTTCCATACAGACAGCAGCAGCACTCAGAGCTAAATATGAAAAAGTGGACAGGGCAGGAATGACCCTCCTAAGTGAATAAATGTGAGATGGTAATTATATATAATGGAGAGAAGAAACAAAGCATAGTAATACATATGCTTTATACTGAAAATGTCACAATGGTAAACTTGTATTTTATTATAACAAAGCCTAGTTCCCCACTTCAACTGTTGGTCATCTTTTAAGGAGATTCATTTGTTATCTCTGTACTAGTGGGGCACCAAGATGTAATGGAACATGCCATTAGCAGCATTATTCAGATAAAGAAAAAAAATGTCGGATGGAAAAAAAAAAAAGAAAAAATTTTACTTTATAACATCTGAACTTTGGCCTGCTGTAAAGGAATACAAATCTTGTAATACCATATTAAATAACTAACTTTAACTATGATAAACATATATTTTTACAGTCTGTGATAGTCTTGGTAACAAGAAATGTGAAAAGAGTTAATGTTTGCAAGCAAAAAAATAAATGTACTGTAAAGTAAAGAGTATTTTTTCTAATGTAATGATTCCTTCCTAAATTAAGGATTTGTATGTCCAATTTGCAGAGCAGCTGTTAAACTACAGATCTGATGATCAGAAAGCTTTGTTGTCATTGTGCCTGCTTTTACAGTTCAGCCTTTGGAGATGCTGCTGAAGCACCAGTTCCTTCAGCACCACCGGATGCCTCTGCTATGAAGTTCAGTGATGATGAATTTATACAGTATCTTTTCCCAGTTGGACGGGGACCATCCTCGAATACATGACCAAGATGGGAACCGCACTACAAAAGAACAAAATAAAATATGTTTTTCAGGTTCTGAATGTTGTTAAATATACTACATTGCATGATAACACAGATTATAGTGCAAAAAACACCTGTAATGTTTTAACATTTATTAAAGGATTACTGAATTTTGTAAGAATAATATGAAGCCTGTGCACTCATACCAGCTAAGTCTGAGAAGGGGTTAAATTGTAATGGTGTTAAAGTTACTATTTAAAGTTGCTTCTATACAATTTAAGGTCACTGCAGGTTTCTTTACAATTCTTCTAGAGCCCCAAAAACCTGCTGTCATGCAAATATTAGTGACGCATCATTGTGAAAGGCACTTGACCAATAGCAGGATTGAAGAAGCCCTAATTCCTAACAGTTGATATTTGCATAACAGAGCGCCCCAGGTATCAGGCTCCAGAGACTACAAAGAATATGAAACTACCAAAAGACCCCTAAGGGTGCCTGCAAAAGAATGCCAGTGGTACTTTATATGGCATGTTTAACACCGCAACAGTTTTGCTTTAAGATTTTAGAAAAACTTGTGTCATGGTGATGTTCTGAGATGCTGAATGACCATTGAGCCAGTTCAGTTTATGGGAGAAGGGTTGTTTTGCAATAGAATTTATAATGTCTTCCTAATAGTCTTTGAAAACTAACTGTCCCCACAGTGTATGTTTACTGAACATCTATTACAACAAACTGATATACAGTAGAGGCACATGGAACAATAGAACAACACTAAATAAATAGAGTAAAGCCTGCATTCTCCTTCACAGCATTTGTTTACCACTTACGCACATATATTTTTTAACATCATTGCAGAAATGGACAGATTTTACAGGATTTGGTGAAACAGTAACAGCTAGGCATCTCTTAGCAACATCTTGAGAGTTTTCTAGTCAGACTTTATGACATAGGTAAATTACTTACACCATCCTTTTTCAACCAGGGTGCCTTCAGGATTCTTCAGGGGTGCCTTCAGTAAATGTTAGTAACCAGTTATATTATGTGTATCTAGGAAAAAATCCAGGCCTTTTTTAAAGCAATCCACTGAGCTGGCCAGAACCAACTCTTGAGGGAGTCTATTCCACATTTTCACAGCTCTGACTGAAGAAACCTTTCCGTATAAGGAGGTTAAATCTCTTTTCCTCCAGACGCAAAGAGTGCCCCCTTGTCCTCTGTGAGGACCTCAAGGTGAATAACTCTACACTGAGTTCACTATATGAACCACTGATGTATTTATACATGTTGATCATATCCCCCCTTAATCTCCTCTTCTCAAGAGAGAATAAATTCAGTTCCTCTAATCTTTCCTCATAGCTGATCTCCTCCATGCCTCTTTGGTTGCCCTTCTCTGTACTTTCTCCAGTTCCCCAATGTTCTTTTTGTGAATTGGTGCCCAAAACTGAACTGCATATTCCAGATGAGGTGTTACTAATGATTTGTACCGGGGTAAAATGATATCTCTCTGGAGTCTATACCTCTTTTAATACAAGAGAGGATTTTGCTCACTTTAGAAACCACAGCTTGTCATTGCATGCCATTATTAAGCTTGTGATCTACCAGAACTCCCATATCCTTCATCACCATTGATTTCCCCAGTTGTACCCCCCCCCCTAGTATGTATGATGCATATTCTTCGCCCCCAAGTGCATAACCTTACATTTATCAACATTAAACCTCATTTGCCACATAGTTGCCCAATTAAACAGTGCATTGAGGTCGGCTTATAAGTTGGAGACATCCTGTAAGGACATTATTCCACTGCACAGCTTGGTGTCATCTGCAAAGACTGAAACAATATTTTTAATCCCAGACCATGTATCGTTTATAAATATATTAAAAAGTAAGGGTCCCAACACTGAACCTTGGGGTACACCACTGACAACCCTAGACCATTCAGAGTAAGAATCATTAACCGCTACTCTCTGAATACGTTTTCTATTCATTTACATACTGATTTTTCTAAGCCCGTAGACTTTACCTTACACATTAGTCGTGTGTGGGGAACCGTGTCAAATGCTTTTGAAAACTCCAAGTATACCACATCCACCACCACCCCTCTGTCCCAGGTTTTGCTCACCTCCTCATAAAAAGAAATCAGATTTGTTTGACAACTTCTGTCTTTCATGAATCCATGCTGTCTGTTGCTTGCATTTTTTTTTCACAAGCAAGAGCTCATCTATGTGGCCTCTTATTAAAATGTCCAGTATCTTACCAACTATAGAAGTTAAACTAACAGGTCTGTAATTATCTGGTAAAGATTATCTCTTTTTAAATATAGGCACCACATTGGCCTTACGCCAATCCAGTGGTACTATGCCAGTCATTAAAGAGTCCCTGAAAATTAGAAACAATGGCTTTGAAATGACAGATTCTCTATCCCATCCAGTCCAGGTGCTTTATTCACCTTTATTCTGTCTAAATATTTATGGATCATATCAATTGTGAGCCAATGTGGATCATCTGGAGCTGTGTCAATACCATGCCCATTATGGACAAGAGCCCCCCGTGCTCCTTTGTATACACAGAGCTGAAGAAGGTATTTAATAAATTTGCCTTCTCTTTGTCCCCAGTCACCCACTCTAGATTATTTTGTAAAGGGCCTACAACCTTTTTACTAATAATATTTTTGAAGAATTTTTGGGGGTTGGTCCTGCCATGATTTCCTTTTTACATATTCTGTTATATTCTTTGTAATGTTTAAACAGTGATAGTGTTCCTTCATTTTTATATTTCATAAAAGCTGTTTTCTTATTGTTTATAGCTTTTTTAACTTTTGTCGTAAGCCTTTTGTCGTAGGTTTTATTTTAAGCCTTTTAAACTTGTTGCCCATGGGAATATATTTTGCAGTGTGTTCACATACAGTCTTTTTGAAAAACTCCCATTTCTGTGTTGTGTTCATTGATACCAATATTCCCTCACCAGTTAAAGTTTTGGAGAGCAGTTCCCAGCCTTGGAAAATTAGCTCTCTTAAGTTGAGTGCTTTTTATTATTTTATATGTGCTTGTTGTTTACAGCTAACAATAAATTAAATTATGTTATGGTCACTGCTACCAAGATGTTCTTTTATAAGGACATTAGTAATAAGCTCTGCATGATTTGAGATTACCAGATCCAGCAGAGCATCATTCCTCGTTGGGGCCTCTATGAACTGTACCATAAAATTGTCCTGTAGAAGGTTTATAAATTTTTGCCCTTTAACTGTTCTTGCAGGGCCACTACTCCAGTCAACTTCTGGGCAGTTAAAATCTCCCATTATTATCACTGTCCCAGCCTTTGCAGCCCTTTCAATTTGTGCAAGGAGCTGAGTCTCCACCTCCTCATTAAGACTGGGTGGCCTATAACACACTCCAAGGATTACCTTTGTAGTATGCACCCCCATTTGCAGTTCCACCCATAATGCTTCAGCCTCATCACACTCTCCATCAGCTAGGTCCTCTTTCACACTAGCTTTGAGATCACTTCTCACATAGATACAGACACCATCACCTTTCCTATTTACCTTGTCTCCCCGAACGACAATATAGCCAGAAATATTAATGGCCCAGTCATGTGAAGAATGAAGCCAAGATTAAGCAATACCAATTAAATCATAGTTCTCTTCATGCACCAAAGCTTCCAACTCAACTATTTTGCTGGGCAGATTTCTGGCACTGGTGAACAAACACTTTAATTCATTGACACCTTCTGCGCACGTATTTTGCATATTTTTTATTTTCGTACAAATGGTACCAATTCCAATGGTTGTTTGTAACATGGAAACCTTCTAATCACCTGCTATAGCCCTCCCTCCAACTTTCCATTCCACCCACCAATAAGGATTGACCCCTGTCTGATCTGTCTGCACCATTATCATCTAATTCTCCCTCCTCGACCATAGTTTAAATACTCCTTCAGCCATAACATAAACCTCTCCCCCAGCACAGCAGGCCCCCTTCCATTTAGGTGCAAACCATCTCTAGCATATAGGTTGCACCCCAATGAAAAGTCAGCCCAGTGCTCTAGAAACCCAAATCCTTCCCTCTTACACCAGGTCTTTAGCCATGCATTGAGTTCTCTAATCTCCCCATGTCTTTCCTGTGTTGCACATGGCATGGCCTATGATGGATATGTCGCTAAAATCCTCTTGTGGGTCTTGGAGTGAGAAGTATACTGGGATTATATTCATGTGTTCTAATTTAGAAGATCGGTGGTCACTGTACTGGGCAGCGTCTTGTCTTGCAACTGTTACAGGAATGGGAAGTGAAAAGAACCTGAGAAGGAAGTATTGAGGAGTAAAAAAAAAAGGTACAGAAAAGGGAAAAAAAGTGCATAGGCATTTTTATTTTTTGGTGAAGGTGAACTATGCCTTTAAAGCCTAATATATTCAAAAAAGATAAATGAACCATAGTAACAAGCAACCAGATTCCATCTACAGTCATAGTAAACCAGATTCCATTTGTGGTTATTTTTTGGGTGCCTGTCATCAGAAATCTTTCAGAAATCCTCATGGCTTGTCTTGTTCCTAATTCACTGACGCAAATTAGGAAATGATTGTGTTTGTGCTTCATACAGTCATTTTTAGTAGTATAGTAGTTTTTTTAATCGCTCTTTTTTCCAGGTATACAGAAGAAATAAAGACTTGCACCTTGCTACATTAACACTTTCAAAGTTCTGATGTACTAACCTGACTGCAACTTGCTTCTACTCTGTGCATCCCATATGAAAAGTCATCAGCATATGATATTGCTTCTGGATTGACAACATCATAAAATGAGGGCCAACCTGCAAGAGCAGCATAAGAAAAATGTTAATGCCAAAGACACGATGTGGGGAAAATTCAGTAACATCACTGAAATTGGTCCAGACCTTCTGTTAAAAGTATAGAATGGTATGTAGACAAACATTACTTCTTAGTTATGGAATAGCAAATATTACATTCTTGATAATAAACATGTCTAAATACCTAAAGCAGAACTAAACCCATCGAACAGTTTCCTAAAACATACAAGGCATGTCGTGAATGATAACTGTCACTGCTGTTTGTGTTTTCAGCTGAACTGTCAAGCCATCAAATGACCAGTACCATAACTGATCACATGTGGCAACTGCAAATCAAATAGAGGCTAAGATGGCAGCGTGCTTGTCTGTAAAAAAACAGAAGGGTTTAGTTCCACTTTAAAAAACAAAAGGAATTTGAAGGTGTTCAAACTGTTACAGCCAAAAATATTGGCACCCTTGAGTTTCTGTCAGATAATGTACCACTTCGCCAAGAAAATTGTTACATTGCAAATGTTTAGTCATTCTCATGTTTATTTCTTTTGTTTGTATTGGTATGCAATAAAAATGTGATCTTAGTGCATCCCTATATTAGGGGAAATATATATATAATACTCTATTGTTAAATTGGTGAGATTTTGTATGATTAGTGCCAATCATGAACAGCAATGCTCCCAATGTGGATCAATTGCATTAAAAAAATCAAACCACGTCCGATTACAAACACCAAATCCCATCCCACAGCAGCATGTGAAGCGTGGACTTATCTTCTTATGGAAGGTAATCAATCCTTACATACTTTAAAGATTCCCATACCGCTGCATTCTCTTCAACTCCTCCTTCAGGAGGTTTTGCTTACTCATTGGGAGGCTAATGGGATCCCACAAATCTCGGACCTTTTCAACAAAGAGAAAGTGATTTCATTTGATGAACTCACCACAAAATTCTCAGTTTCCGAATGTGATTTTTTACTATATGCCAAAGTCATAGCATGTCTTAAGCGAGATAAAATTTTTAATCCAATTCTCACAAATTTCAGCCTGGCCCTCTTGGACTTCAGTCCCCTTCAGTGAAAAAGGGAATATCCCTTTTTTATAATATACTTCAATCTAAAATGGTATTCAATAAATCCTCCCCTTTGCTGAAATGGGAAAAGGAGCTGATTATATCTATTACAGAGGCGCAATGGCAACAAGCAACTAAATGCAACTATTCAGTCTCTCAGTGTTCAGCCTATTGGGAACTGGCACAAAAAATCCATCTTAGATGGTACTTGACCCCTTACACATTGGCTAAAATCTCTAAAGAAGGTTAAAATACTTGCTGGAGAGGTTGTGAACAGGTTGGGACATTGATACACATGCTTTGGACATGCTTTGGACCTGCCCCCACATCAGAGGTTACTGGAATCAAGTGGTCAGATTGTTTAAAGACGTAACGGGTGTTCTTAACAATGTGGACGTAGAACAGGCTCTTCTGAGCGTAAATATGGATAAATACCCCCCCTTCAGTTAAGCCCATATCATTAAACATTTTATCTGCGGCACATCTGCTAATTGTTAGAAAATGGAAATCTGCTTTGTTCCTAGTATATTAGAGGTTAAACAACACCTGGATACAATATTTGAATTTGAAAGAATAATGGCATATAAAGATGGTTCAGCTAATTACTTTTACTACAAATGGAATCCTTGGAGGCAATTTAGAATTTCCATTGGATGATTTTGACCTGATCTGTTATAGTGTAGCCTAGTTTTGGTTTGCCACTCCAATCTGTACTATTTACTGTCTACTGTATTTTCTACTGCCTTAAATTACTGTAATGCAGTGAGGAACAGAAGTAGTTGAACACCCTGAGATTTTGCAAGTTCTCCCACTTAGAAATCATGGAGGGGTCTGAAATTCACATTGTAGGTGCATTCCCACTCTGAGAGACAGAATTTAAAAAACAATTCAGGAAATCACATTGTATGATTTTTAAAGAATTTGTCTTGCACTGCTGAACATAAGTATTTGAACACCTAAGAAACAGCAAGAATTCTGGCTCTCAAAGACCTGTTACTGTGCCTTTAAAAAGTCCATCTCTACTCCACTCATTAATCTAACTTAGTAGCATCTGTCTGAGCTCTTTAAAGACACCTGTCCACCCCACAGTCAGTCAGACGCCAACTACTACCATGGGCAAGACCAAAGAGCTGTCAAAAGACACCAGAGACAAGATTGTGCACCTCCACAAGGCTGGAAAGGGCTACGGGGCAATTGCCAAGCAGCTTGGTGAAAATAGATCAACTGCTGGAGCAATTGTTAGAAAATGGAAGAGGCTAAAGACGACTGTCAGTATCCCTCGGACTGGGGCTCCATGCAAGATCTCACCTCGTGGGGTATCACTGATGATAAGAAAGGTGAAGAATCAGCCCAGAACTACAAGGGAGGAGCTGGTCAATGACATGAAGAGAGCTGGGACCACAGTTTCAAAGGTCACTGTCGGTAGAACACTACGCCATCATGGTTTCAAATCATGCATTGCATGGAAGGTTTCCCTGCTCAAGTCATCACATGTCCAGGCCCGTCTGAAGTTTGCCAATGACCATCTGGATGATCCAGAGGAGGCATGGGAGAAAGTCATGTGGTCAGATGAGACCAAAGTAGAACTTTTTGGTCTAAACTTCACTCGTTGTGTTTGGAGAAAAAAGAAGGATGAGTTGCATCCCAAGAACACCATCCCTACTGTGAAGCATGGGGGTGGTAACATTGTGCTTTCGGGGTGCTTTTCTGAGAAGGGGACAGGACGACTGCACTGTATTAAGGAGAGGATGAATGGGGCCATTTATTGTGAGATTTTGAGCAACAACCTCCTTCCCTCAGTCAGAGCATTGAAGATGGGTCGTGGCTGGGTCTTTCAACATGACAACGACCCGAAGCACACAGCCAGGATAACCAAGGAGTGGCTCCGTAAGAAGCATATCAAGGTTCTGGAGTGGCCTAGCCAGTCTCCAGACCTAAATCCAAAAGAACATCTTTGGAGGGAGCTGAAACTCCGTGTTGCTCAGCGACAGCCCCGAAACCTGACAGATCTAGAGGAGATCTGTGTGGAGGAATGGGCCAAAATCCCTGTTGCAGTGTGTGCAAACCTGGTCAAGAACTACAGGAAACGTTTGACCTCTGTAATTGCAAACAAAGGCTTCTGTACCAAATATTAACACTGATTTTCTCAGGTGTTCAAATACTTATGTTCAGCAGTGAAAGACAAATTCTTTAAAAATCATACAATGTGATTTCCTGATTTTTTTTTTTTAAATTCTGTCTCTCAGAGTGGGAATGCACCTACAATGTGAATTTCAGACCCCTCCATGATTTCTAAGTGGGAGAACGTGCAAAATCACAGGGTGTTCAAATACTTCTGTTCCTTACTGTATGTCTTGGATTGATATTGATATGTATACTGGCTCTCTTAGTTATACTGAAACATGTTCAATACAAACAAGTTGAAATAAAAATTCAAACCATAAATATACATGTACACAGTGCACTTATATGCAAATCTTATAAAGTCCCAATCCACCACGTAGAGTATTATATACATTTCCCCTAATATAGGGATGCACTAAGATCCTGATGAGGAGGGGTTTATTATAAGCATAGTAGTTATAGAGGCACAAGTTTATTGTCGGCCGCTAATACGATTGTAGTGTGGTACATTTATCCACTAGAGCATTTATTTATGTTTGATTTCACACAGTTGCTTGTTTACACACATTTGTGGTATTGCTAGCAGCAGCCAGTGTATTTATTTTCACATTAACCACAGTCCACTGTGCAGGCTTCACTTATACATATAAGTACTGCAAAAGACATCAGCGATGCGATATATATGAATACTGTGGGTGTTGTACATTTCATCATGGCCTTAATAAGGGTGTACATATTTATTTAATCTTACGAACACCTAGCTGAGCTGATAAATCATACCTTAATATCAGAAGAAAAAGAGACGATTGTCACAGGAAAAAAAAGTCCATTAGATGGTGCAAAAGAGCTAAAAATGTGACTACAGCACTGACATATTAAAAAGAGTTTAACAGAATTTTGTATAATCATTTTTCCCTAGACATTCTAGTCTTGCATGGTATGCACCACTATTGATAATATCCAGTAATTCCCCTGTATACAGAGCTGCATTGGTGAGTTTTAGTTTTCTTTACATGTCTATTTAAAGGTGAAATTTTATATGCTGATATTTTGCCTTCCTTAGTCCCTTTTTTCCCCCCGCATCAACATGCTACTGAATTTTTAAATAAATGTTTTCTGTTTTTATTACATACCATATTATAGACCCAGCGATGTTATCACTGGGTCTCTGTTCTTCTCTAGGCCAGCCTTCCTCAACAGGGGTGCCATGGCAAAATGCTTAAACATTTCTCCAACTTTTAAGGCAGGCAGGCAGGTAGATAAAGCATTATTTGTGTGGAGCCACACAAATACAGTATTCCTGAGAACAGTGGGGCTAGCCATCTGCATAAGGGTATTTCTGCATTAGTCACTGCTTACCACTGAAATGTGCTTCACAAATATTGACCCCTGAACTGTACATCACAAATTACTGATCCCTGAAGTCTGCATTACAATTTACCATCCACTGAACTGCACATTACAAATTATTGACCCCCAGATTGTATGGCACAAACTACTGACCACTGAACCATACAGTTGTGTTCAAAATAATAGCAGTGTGTTGAAAAAAGTGAATAAAGCTCAAAATCCTTCTAATAGCTTTTATTTCCATACACACAAATGCATTGGGAACACTACACATTCTATTCCAAATCAAAACATGAAGAAAAATATATCAAATTTGTGTTGTTCCTCTAAAAAAATTGAAGAAAAGTGAATATTAGACTGTTCAAAAAATAGCAGTGTTTGTATTCTTCTTTACAAACTCAAACATTCACTATATAAACTGAAATATGTTTGAAGATTTTGCTTTCCTTTGAATCACTTAATTAATATTTAGTTGTATAAGCACTGTTTCTGAGAACTGCTGTACATCTGTGTTGCATGGAGTCAACTATCTTCTGGCACCTGTCAGCAGGTATTCCAGCCCAGGATGATTGGACTACATTCCACAGTTCTTCTCTATTTCTTGGTTTTGCCTCAGAAACTGCATTTTTGATGTCACCCCACAAGTTTTCTATTGGATTAAGATCTGGGGATTGGGCTGGCCAATCCATAACGTCAATCTTGTTGGTCTGGAACCAAGATGTTGCACGTTTACTGGTGTGTTTGGGGTCGTTGTCTTGTTGGAACACCCATTTCACGGGCATTTCCTCTTCAGCATAAGGCAGCATGACCTCTTCAAGTATTCTGATGTATTCAAACTGATCCATGATCCCTGGTATGCGATAAATAGGCCCAACACCGTAGTATGAGAAACATCCCCATATCATGATGCTTGCACCACCATGCTTCACTGTCTTCACAGTGTACTGTGGCTTGAATTCAGTGTTTGGGGGTCGTCTGACAAACTGTCTCCGGCCACTAGACCCAAAAAGAACAATCTTACTTTCATCAGTCCACAAAATGTTGCGCCATTTGTCTTTAGGCCAGACAATGTGCTCTTTGGCAAATTGTAACCTCTTCAGCACGTCTTTTTTTCAACAGTGGGACTTTGCGGGGGCTTCTTGCAGATAGCTTGGCTTCACATAGGTGTCTTCTAATTGTAACAGTACTCACAGGTAACTTTAGACCTTCTTTGATCTTCCTGGAGCTGATTGTTGGCTGAGTCCTTGCCATTTTGGCTATTCTTCTATCCATTCGAATTGTAGTTTTTCGCTTTCTTCCACGTCTTTCAGATTTTAGTTGCCATTTTAAAGCATTTGCAATCATTTTAGCTGAGCAGCCTATCATTTTCTGCACTTCTTTATATGTTTTCCCCTCTCCAATCAACTTTTTAATCAAGGAACGCTGTTCTTCATAACAATGTCTGGAACGACCCACTTTCCTCAGAATTTCAGAGAGAAATGCACTGTAACCAGCATTTACAACATTTGCTGCCTTCCTTCCTTAAATAAGGGCAATAATTGCCACCTGTTTTTCAAAGAATGAATGACCTCACTAATAGAACTCCACACTGCTATTATTTTGAACATGCCCCTTTCAATTTCATCAGAATACAAAGACACAGCAGGAAGATTTCCCCATCCACCTCAAATGTGTGAATGGCAGAATTGGGTAAGTTTTTTTCATTCAACCCACTGGTTGAACAAAAAAATGACTTATGGCCATCTTAATGCTAACTTTGAGATTGTATTTTTGCAACAGATAGTAGATTATTGGTCTGCTAGTCCTATAGAAAGTAATGACCATTGTTGGAAGGCAACATGTTTCTATATCAGACATTTATGGATTCTTAACTGCCTGGTTATCAAAGAACCATTTGGTCTGTTGTATGTTATCCTGGAAAGTAATTACAACAGGGTCTGTGTAACAAAAGGCTGCATACCAAAATCCTTGTCCTGGGAGTTCACACAGACACAGACCCAGACACAGACCCCCTAGCGGTGGGGCATGGAGATAAGAGAGTCTCAGCCCAGATTCTCTGGTGATTTGAAAATTAAAAGCACAGATTACATTAGCCAGAAGGAAGAAACCGGATGTGGACTGAAATTTTGACCTGGGTCATAGCATTTTTGGCAATATAGCAGTGCCCCCTGGTGGAGTCGACGACATACTTTCGGGAGGATGGCTGGGGTAATACTTTACTTCCTATTGAGTAGGGAGGACAGCCCCTTATGAGTTATAGATGTTCCCTCATTGGACGGAGGACTACACCAGGTGGGTTAAGGGTGTGTGTGTGTGGGCGGTGCAGGAGAGGGCTTTTAGTTTTGGCCATGCTTCTCTCTCTTTGTTCCCTTTTTCTACCTGGGACCCAGCTAAAGGATACTCAGCTTTGAGGACGAACTTACGTAACATATCATCTTTGCTTTTATTTCTATATACTCTGTAATATTGGTTTAGATTTCTCTGTTAGTGTTTCACTTCCTTTGTAAATAAATAAGAACTTGCTTCTTTGAGCATTCTGTTTGTTATTATAGTTAATATTGCAGTATTATACGTCCATCAATATTGCCAGAGCTTAGATATACAGTGTATACAAATTATAGGGACTGACAAAATAGTACATAATTTTAATATAAATAGGGGGATTCTACAACCCCCCCAATATTTATATATCAGAACACAGCAGGAAGAGTTCCCCATCCACCTCAAATGTGTGAATGGCAGAACTGGGTAAGTTTTTTTTGCATTCAAAAAAATTACTCATGACCATCTTAATGCTGATTTTGAGATTGTATTTTTGCAACAGATAGCAGATTATTGCTCTGCTAGTCCCATAGAAAGTAATGACCATCACTGCACAACTGGCTGCTTTTGGCATACAGAGACATTGACTGCCCAGTATAAATTCACACACATCTCATTTTCAGGTTTAGTTGTGGAAGCAATGCTTCCCAGTCTGCAAGCATCTACCTACCTTCCCTGCTGTAGCTTTGCAACATAACAGTAGTTTACCTCCTCTACACTGCCTTGCTAACTGGTAATGAGAGTGATTTTTCAAGCAAAGTCATTCAGCAAAGGATTTTTTTCAGGTTTCTGTCTGTTTGCAAACCTTGACCTACAATCTTAGGTGGCCAATTAGATAATTTTAAGGTCTGCAATAAATTTACCAATAAACAGTCCTTCTCAGATTGCCTTTTGGCTGGGCCTTCAATGGCTTGCTAGCAAAGTACCTTGTCACTTATATGCCCACCCAACGATAGGGGCTACCTTTGCACTTTTACGGAATAAAAAAGCTTGCCTTTGACGGTGACGTCTCCTTCTGTTTTCACTCCAGTTATCTCTCATCTTGGCTTTATAGTGGGCATGCAGGACAACTCTTTCCTCTTTACTCTCAAAGAAAAGGCTTTCAGGGTGCGACATTTCTGCGAGGGAGGCCACTGGCGCTTCATGAAGGCTACTCAAGCAAATGTTCGAGCCTTCTCTTCCAGTGTGGAAGGCGCTAAAGTTGTGACACTTCCTAACCCATCACTGGGGAAAGATACTCTCTCTTCCGACCCCCACGGAATTTGAACACCTGTGTTTTTCCGAAGAACTGATCCCCCATGTACTTTCCCGGTCATACCGCATTCTAACACATCCGAAAACTTGCCACCTCCAGTGTACTTTCATAAGTTGAAATGAGACCTGGCTGCTACTTTTACAGAACAGTAAAGAGACAGGATCTTACTGATGACTCATAAGGCCTCCATCTCTAGTAAGATTCAGGAGACTGGGTATAAACTCCTAACTAGGTGGTACAGAGTCCCCGTAGTCTTGCATCGACTGTTCCCTCAGTGCCCCCCACTCTGCTGGAGATGTTTGAGGGAGGAGGGGTCTATGCTTTGCATTTTGTGGTCCTGTGAGGGCCTTAAGGATTTCTGGACACAAGTCAAACATTGGATTCAGAAGTTCACTGATATCCAGATGCCAGAAGACGCAGCCGCTTTCCTGCTGCATTTGACCTCTATGTCTCTGAAACATTACAAACACTCCCTCTTACTCCATCTATTGAATGAGGTGAAAGCGTGTATCCCACTCTACTGGAAACAAACTTCACCCCCGCCCGTCAAGAATTGGTTTGCAAAGGTTAACGAAATTCAACTAATGGAGGAGCTCATGGCTACAACACACCACAGAGAGGATTGGGTCTCTAAAACATGGTTCTACTGGACGGAATTTGCTTTCACTGCTGAATACCGGGATATCCTGGGTTCCCAAAAATGAAACTTGGGCCGCTCCCTTCGGGGTGTCACCATAGATTCTATCAGACTCTCCTATGCCAGTCTCCCTTCTCCCCTCCCCATCCCTCCCCTTCCCCCTTTTGGTTTTTGTGCTGCTATAGCTCTCATTCAGCTTTTCTTATCTCTCTTATTCTGTATCTTATTCTGTCTATTTTTGTAAAAGATTATGTTATACGGGATGATAGAGTTTAAGTGTATCGGAGGCCTTTGGGCTGTGAGAACGAACCTGATTATGCCTCGATGACCTGGTCCTTGATGGCCCATCTATGGTATATTTATTTTGTCTTGTGTCTCTTACTCCTAGCCTAGGCTATTTTGTTGTCAAGGGAGCCTGTGTGCCCCTATAATCCCTGTATGACATGCAAAATTGATAAATAAAGAATAAAAAAAAAAATTACCAATAAACTAGCAATAGTTTAACTTAAAGTGGAATTTTACCCATAAGAGTATGATAACAATTACTGTTCTTTAACAAAAGATTCCACATTGATAATTATGCTACCAATATTAGTGTGTGCTGTAATTTGCCTTCAGCATTGCTCCTGTTTCATCTTGCTGAAAGTCACCATTTTGTTGAAGCCAAGAGCAGTCACTTTCTCCCTCTACTTGGTCTCAAAAACTATATGTCACTTTCTGTAATTAAATTAAATACATTTTCAACCTTAACTGTATTTCTTGGCTTAGCTATAGAGGAAGGCTAACAGAACCTTTACTGTGCTGAAGTTCACAGGCTGCCTATGAGGGAAAAAAGAAAGACGGACATAAGATAAGATGCTATCCTTGTAAGTTTATCTTTATTGTTGATCCCTGACAGTAGAGTTTGCCCTGTCATCTCTACTGCTTTTCTTTTCTCAGTCCATAGTAATCTGTGTTCCCCCAGCACAGTCTGTGTCATTCCTGTTGCTTTCTTCCTCCTTCAGCAGTAGTAAATCTTAAAGCTGTCAGCAGATCAGCCTCTAGTGACTCTGATTTTAGGCACAGTGCTGAGAATAAAGAGCAACTGAGTATGTGCAGAGCAGGGTGAGACAGTGTATTACTGGATTTTAAACAGGAAAAGCACAAGCACTTATTTTTTATGTTTTACATAGCTATGAAAAGAGTCAGAAACTGGGCGCTCAGATAGATGTCTATGGAGTGCTAATTAAAACACCACAGGGATGGCTGCTCTCAAATTCCATATGAACTAAATGAAGTGACTTCCTGAATACGATCCTTGATCGAAACACATCGAGGTTTGGTGACGCAACTTCCGCCGACGTCACTTTCGCCCTTTGGAACGCACGCTGTCTGGAGGACTAATCACCATAGCGGCAGCCATTTTTTCACTGCACAAGCAACAAGGCTGAGTACACCAGGTGCCAGGTTATGGGCACTTCTTTTGTGAGTGTAATACTTAATGTCTCCATAATTAAAGTAAAAGCGGTTTTACACTATGGGATGCCTGTTTTTGTTTTTTTTGTTTTTTTATATGCTGACTATTTGTTTATTCTGCCTGTGGAGGAGAGAAGAGAGTTGGTACACATTTGGAGGAACAAGCGGTTACCATTAGCAACACTGTGTCACTGGGATAGTCCCAAAAGTGCAAATGCTCATCCTAGAGATAGGTAGTCATGGGATGACAGTGATTGTTAGTCCATGTGGGGCACTATTCTGAGCACAGTGGAGCACCTGTTGTATTGTACAAGGAGTTCACAATCAAGATTACTGGCACTATGCACCCTACTTTCACTTATTGGGACTGAATAATTAATATTGTTTATTATTTATTGTTATATTGATTTTGCACTATTTATGTGCGGTCCATATGGTATTTATTTAACTATTTTTACATATTCATATGACAGTATGAATGTCGATGTCCTCATTCAAACCATGGGGAGACAATGTACCCAGCTTATAAATTCAAAAGGTCTCCTTCTTACACATCAAATCTTTTATCAGTAAGGGAACCCTTTGGTATGTGTTCTATAACAAGAACTGTCAAATCCTTGAAGTTCTTCCCATGGCAGGAAGCAAAATGTCATGAGATGCTATGCTTGACTTTGCCCTCTATTATGAGTCTTCAGTGTTCCCCCACCCTTTTGTGCAAAGTGCGATTGGTACGTCCCACATAAAGAAGGTTACACAGGCACCTAAAGATACATATCACATATTCAAAGGAACATGTGATAAACTGTCTAATTGCAAAACTGTTATTCTGACTTTCACTAAATGAAGGTAGACCATGTGGAATAGACTGGCAGGAGAAACAGCCACGTTTTTGGCATCGGAAGATACCAACTCTATTGTCGAAATACCATCTAATGTCTATAAATCTATTGGTGAGGGAATTTGAAAATTTGCTTGGTGCAATTATATGTTTTAGAGTCCGGGCCTTCCTAAGAACAATCTGGGGAGATGTCGGTAGGTGGGGACCTTGCTTAGGATCAGAGCACAATATGTGCCAATGTTTCTTAATAATATGGGAAATGGCTCTATAATTACCATTAAAACCTGTGGTAAATCTAACATTGTTATCTTTGGGAACTTCCATAGTATCTACAGCTGGGGGGTCTTTCAAAAAAGTCTCATAGGCATTTTTGAGAAGGTTCTCAGGATAATAATTTTCATTGAATTTATCAAGCAAACGTCTGCTTTGTAAAGTGTAATCCTCAGTCCTGGAACAATTTTTCTTGAGCCTGTGAAATTGACCCTTGGGTATATTATGCGATGCAATGGGTTTGCAGTAATTTTTCATGATGGAATTATTTTCATGTGTTAGTTCCAAGTCCAGAAAAAACAAATTTATAGGATCAATGACATGGGTAAAACTATGGCCCAGAATGTTATAAATACAATGTGTGACAAAGGCCAGAAATGCCTCCCTGCTACTGTCTCAAATCCTTATTACATCATCAATGTATCTGCATAACAGATTATATGTCTGGCATAAGGGTTATTGTTCCATATGGAGAGCTCCTCCCAATAACCCATGGTAATGTTCAGGTAGCAGGGAGGAAAACTAGCACCCATGACCGTGCCTCTTGTTTGTAAATAAAATTTGTTTAGGAAGGAAAAATTGTTGTGCTCTAAGCAAAATTCCATTTCTTTCAGTAAAAACTGGGCCTGACGATGGTTCATGTTGGGATCTTTACATAGGAAATAGTTCTAAGCACTTAGACCTACTTCGTGCAGGATTGAGGTATATAGTGAGCAAACATCAAGGGATGCCCACATATATCGACTATCCCATTTATAATTGCAAAGAACTTCAATGATGTGACCCGAGTCCTAAATGAAGGAGGGCAAATGTTGGACACTTGGCTGCAAGCAATAGTCTATGTCACATGTGTCAAACACAAGGCTCGGTACCGAATCCGGCCCACCAGGCCATTTTTTGTGGCCCTCATACTACTTCTGCAGCTGTGGCATCCCCTTCATCTCTGCCTCCACACCTTGTCTCAGCAAGTTGGCAGCAGAGAGGAGGACAGAACTTCTCCACTTCTCTGAGCAGCCGTGGGGAGACTCGTCTCTGTTACCACCCGTTTCAGCAGTCAGCAGCTGAAAGGAGGACAGAATGCCTCTTTGTGCAGCTACAGAACCACTCTCTGCCTCCCCTGGTCTCAGCATTCAGCAGGTTCCGATAGCTGACTCCAGCCCTCCTCTGGGCATCCTTCAGACCCTACACTTTCTGCTTCCAAGCTTTGCCCCAGCTTCTTCCCAGCAGCATCACAAGGTAAATGGGGTGCACTATGATTTAAGTGAGGGTTGGGGACTCTTGACTTCTTATGGTGGTGGCGGCTCTTGACATCTGATTTGGGGAGGCTCTGGACATCTAGTCTTACAGATACAACCGGCCCTTTGAGGGCAACCAAAATGCCAATGTGGCCCAAAATGAAATTCAGTTTGACACCCCTGGTCTATGTACTGGGAAAACTCACTTACAAAACTGTTTGTACCTGCAACAATGGGCCTGCCAGGAGGATTAGTAAGTGTCTTGTGTACCTTGGGCAGATTGTAAAAATAGGGAGTACTGCAGGAAGGCTGCACCAGAAAAGATCTTTCTTTCATGTTTAGAATGCCATCTTTAACTGTTTCATCAGTCATATGTTTGTAAGCTGACTGAAAATCAGGGAGAGGGTGTTCCTTTAGAATAGTGTATGTACCGATAACAGCCTATATGATTCTTCCAAGTAATCTGTCCGATTCTGACTATACTGCCCCCCTTGTCTGCCTGTTTAACAAAAATATAAAAATTTTCAATTAAAGTACTTAACACTTTATGTTCAGATGGAGTTGGATTGCATCTAGAACGAGAAGAGGTGTTGTTATATAATATCATTAGATCTCTATATGCTACTTGATAGTAGGTTTCAAAATAGGGGCCTTTAGACTGGGAAGGATAAAAAATGGAATTGGGGCAGAACTAAGTGTGTTCTACTGGTTGATTGAACCAATCCTCACAAATTTGGCTATTCGGATGGCCCTCTTCCCACAAATCCATTAGATCTTGTAACGTTTGGGCCTCGTCAATAGGTGGCAATTGGTCAGTACTAGACTCTATGGGAGAGGGAGAACCAGTGTTGTCAGTGTCCTTGATATAATGACGTTTGACTGTTAGTTTGCGAAAGCACTGATTGAAATCTTTGAATAATCCAAACTTATTAGCGGTGGTAACAAGGACAAAATTAATGCCCTTTCTTAGGAGGGAATGTTTAGCATCACTTAACTGGTGTGAGGACAGGTTGTAAATTTTAATTGTACTCAGACAGGGATCTCGTTCTCTTTCCTGTCTTTTTTGTAATTTGTTCTTAACTCTCCTTCCTCCTCGTCTACCTCTATGTGTTTTCGTTTTTCTTTTACTAGATTGGTGGGAGACTTCTCTAATAAATAATTATGCAAAAGATAATGCAAAAGGTGATGCAAAAGGTAATACCACTGCGGGGATAAGTGATGGAGAAGGAAAGGTGGCCATACACTTTCCATTCAGCCTATTATACAGAACGAGTGGATGTATCTCCTGCCAGCCAGCTGTCAATAAACCCAAACAGTGGCTGCATCTGATCAGATGCAGCTGCTTTTCAGCTGCCGATTTTCCACCTGGCGTCTTTGACTTTTCATCCGAGGACACTGGGTGGGGGCCACCTACTAAGGGAGTTTCACCCATTTCCTAAATTTGTAGGTAGAGGTGAGATAGGCTTCCATCAAGAGATGAGATTTCAGGGATCACCTAAAGGCATACAGAGAAGGAGCTAGCTGAAGAGATGGAAGTAGGGAGATGGTAAAACTCCCCTGGTCTTTAGCAATATAATATATCAACTTTAATTGCTTTATCGTACCAAATATAAATATTCAGTGCTTGAAAAGAAGGGGTACAATATTTTTCTAATACTCTCTTTACTTTACATTTTACCTCACTTTAAAATCAAAGAAATTAGAAGGATATCCAATGGCATTCCTAGTGAATAGTTAAATGGTTCAATATATGTGAAATTCTAGATTGCGTTCCTTACATCAAGGGGCTGATGAAAACCTGATGGAAAGAGGCATGTGAACTAAAAACCAGTGGTGAACTACAGAGGTGATTCACAGGATTAGTCACAAACAAAGCCATAAGGAAGCGCGCAGTACGTACAAAAATAGGCAGGAGCCTGAAGAACATTTCTGAATGGAATTACTCTAGCCAAAATGAAAGGGATCAATTTCCTTGAAAAACAGGAGCCAATCTGTGACCTTTCTCCCCAGGTATTTTACACACAGCCCTCCAAAAACATCCATTTGCACATTACAGTAACTGGTTCAAGGAGCCAGCGAAAACTACAAAGACAAGGAACTCTAGTGAAGGAAAACCTTGAGGGAATAGAGGCATTCCATGACTCATGTTCTGAAAATCCCCAGCAATACTCAATAGACAAAAGTAATAAAGGACCGCCACCACAAATGGATGAATATGCTGGAAAACTGACTGTAGGCACATAGTGCAAGTCAAGTCGAGATTAAATTTTTTTTAAGGCATTCTATAAATTGTTGTGCATTTAATGCCCTAGGCTTTATTTTTAATGATAATGCTAAGGTCATTTAGTATACGATTACCTCAGATAACATAATTTTTTATGTTATCAGTTTTTAATTTTAGTACATATTTCATTTGATAGTAGAGTATAATAAACTTTCATTATCCTGAAGATTTGATGAAAACTTTGTGAAAACTCTTTTGACTTTGCAAAGCTGCTTCCCTAGGTGGAGTGATACCAAGTGCGCTTCACCTGGGACCTGTCTAGCAGCCTGGAGAGTGATGCCAGCAGAAGCTGGAAGCAGAAAATAAGGTCAGTATATTAACCGCCTCCCGCCCACCATATAGTAGAATGACGGCCGCAAGATGGTTCTCTCGTTCTGGGAAGATGTCATATGTCCCTCGGACACAGCGGATCACCGATCAACGGAAAGAGCCGCAAATGTCAGCTCGGTCATGTGATTTAACTGTGTACAATCACAGCTGATCACATGTAAACAGGGAAATTTCGGTTATCGGCATTTCTCTCCTCACGAGCTGTCACGCTGACAGCTCGTGCGGAGAGGAGAGCAGGTAATTGGCATTCCTCGGAGGGGACACGTACACAGTTCATTAGAGCACTGATGATCAGTGTGCCCTGATGATCTGTGTATCCCCAGCTGCACCACCTGTCAGTGTCCATCAGTGCCAGCTCTCAGTGCTCATCCATGCCACCTGCCAGTGCCCATCAGTGCCACATCAATGCCACATATCAGTGCCCATCTGAGCTACCTTTCAGTGTCACCCATCAGTGCCAGTCAGTGCCACCTATCAATGCCAGTCAGTGCCACCTATCAGTGCTGCCAGTCAGTGCCACCTATCAGTGCCAGTCAGTGCCGCCTAACAGTGCCAGTCAGTGCCGCCTAACAGTGCCAGTCAGTGCCACGTAACAGTGCTAGTCAGTGCCGCCTAACAGTGCCAGTCAGTGCCACGTAACAGTGCTAGTCAGTGCCGCCTATCAGTGCCACCTATCAGTGCCATATATGAGTGCTGCCTTTCAGTGCCCATCAGTGATGCCTGTCAATGCCCATCAGTGCCACCTACCAGTGCCTCCTCATCAGTGCCCATCAGTGCCACCTATCAGTGTCCATCAGTGCAGCCTATCAGTGCCCATCAATACAGCCTCATTAGCGCACATCAGTGAAGGAGAAAAATCACTTATTTACAAAATTTTATAACAAACACTAAGAAAAAAATGTTTTTTTTTCCAACATTTTCAGTGGTTTTTGGTTTGTTTAAGAAAAAATAAAAAACCCAGAGGTGATTAAATACCACCAAAAGAAAGCTCTATCTGTCACAAAAAAATGATAAAAATTTCATATGGGTACAGTGTTGCATGACTGCGCAATTGTCATTCAAAGTGCAACAGCGCTGAAAGCTGGAAATTGACCTGGGCAGGAAGGGGGTATAAGTGCCCTGTAGGCTAGTGGTTAAACAACACATACACTGCACTTTTGCAATGGGCATATTAGCACCAATAAAAGGATTAAGAACTATTAGGCTGCTTTCACACTGATCTGCAGGTGAAGCATAGTGCACCTGAGGTTTCCTGCAGGTTAGCTGCACTAAGTCATAGACTTCTATTATATCCTGCGGGTTTGGTGCAGTTTCTGAAAGCATACTAAAACTCCTGAATGCAGGAGTTTTGGTGCGCTTTCAGGAAGTACACCAACCCGTGGTAAGGGTAAAGCTCAACGCATCAGTGCAGTCTTATAGGGGGCTCAGGGCAGTAATGGCTCATTTACATTTGCAGTTTGGGTGGTGGTAAAATGCCATAGTTGAGAAGTGTTTTTACCACACACCCCAACCATTGCTGTAGTGTCAGGGATTGCAATAGTGCCCCCACCCCATGCGCCAGGAGGCCATGTTGCCCTCCATGTCACATTCTGTTTTACACTAGACAGAAGGGGTAGCAGGGCGGAATATATCGGAAGCAATTCTCTCAATTTTCCTCCTGCAACTGCTGAAAGCCACCTTCTCCTCTCCTTCCCACTAGCATTCAACAAATTAAGGAGGAAACTGCTCATTATGCTATTCAAGATACAAAAAAAAAATCGAAATTCTAAACCATTTCATTGTAGTCTGCAACCGGTTGCCAAATCACTTGAGAGGCCTTCCCTTTTCAAAAAATTGCGCACCCCTGGTCTAGAACTTTTGCCTGTTTTTTTTAATGCTTTGGTGAGACTTTTCCCTCCTTTGTTCTGATAACTGGTATAACTGGGACAGGAACTGAGGGGATTTTTCTCCAGTGGGGACAAAGATAGCAAAGTTAAAACTTCTGTCGGGTTTTCATTGCTATCTGAGTATATTTGGTAAGACTCCCTGTGACCTCTGTTCTATGACTATAAGTAACTAGCAAAAGAAGTGGAAATGTCCCCAATGGTGAGAAAGACAGCTGTAAAAACCCAGGAAGTCTAAAAGAAGTGTAGGGCACTAGATCCGTTCTGATTGCTGTCTTGGTGCTGCTCCAAAAGGAGACTGTTTCTTTAGACAGCTTTCCAAAGAGTGGCATATTTATAAAGTCTAGAAAATGATTTAATTAAAAGTCACATCCAGTAACACTCAATGCATTTTTAGGGTTCAGTAAGTTCCCTTTCATCAGGGTTTGGTGAATGTTTAAGGTACATTTTATACTGGACTGATGTATACAGAGTAATCCCAGACAAGTGTGGAATTGGTTAGCAATAAAAACCTAACAGAGGTTCTAACCCTTCCCATCTCTATCCAAAATAAAACAAACCCATGTTTTGAATGAAACTGCCCTATAGTCTACAAAGTTAAATCATTAAAAGCCAAATTGAAAACAGGGCAGAACCTGTAACAAGCAGCGGGGAGAGGACAGTGCAGGATGCAGTGAGTAAGTAATGTAACTAAAGCGGTAGTGAAAAGGATGTTTATAGCTAAACTTCAGCTTTATATGCCCAAAATTATTATGTACAGTGCTTCTCTTTCTTTCATTATACAAATGTCAAAGTTTACAAATGTAGGCTGCTTCCCAATCTTCTCAACACAATCAAAAGCTAGATCCCCTCCCTATGGAAAAAAGAAAGGATCCTAACCAGAGAGAAATGGATTTCTAAAGCAGATTGTGAATATACAGTGCTCAGCATAAATGAGTACACCCCTTTTGAAAAGTAAGATTTTGATCAATATTTCAATGAACACAAGAACAATTTCCCTACATTTTTAAAAAACTGAGTTTTGTAGAACATTTGTTTAGCTCACTACATGAAAGTAAGGTTAATAATATAACTTAGATTACAAAATCTTCAGTTGTACTCAAATTAGTTGATGCAAAAATTAATACACACCACAACAAAAACTACTAGATCTAGTATTTTGTATGACCTCCATGATTTGTAAGGACAGTACAAAGTCTTCTAGGCATGGAGTGAACAAGTTGGAGACACGTTTCCATTCTTCAAAACTGACCTCTTTTAGAGCCTGGATGCTGGATGGAGAGTGATTCTCAACTTGTCTCTTCAGAATTCCTCATAGGTGTTCAATTGGGTTCAGATCAGAAAACATACTTGGCCACTGAATCATTTTCACCCTGTTCTTCTTCAGAAATTCAACAGTGACCTTAGATGTGTGTTTTGGATCATTGTCATGTTGAAAAAGTGCACAACGACCAAGGAACACAGAGTGATTGTAGCATCTTCTCTTTCAACATAGAGCAGTACATCTGTGCATTCATGATACTATCAATGAAATGCAGCTACCAGACACCAGCAGCACTCATGCAACCCCACAAAAGGCCACCACCATGTTTCACTGTAGGCACCATGCATTTTTCTTTGTACTCCTCACCTTTGCGACGCCATACAGTTTTGAAGCCATCAGTTCCAAAACATTTATCTTGATGTCATCACTCCAGAGTACAAAGTCCCAGTAGTCTTCTTGTTTTTCAGCATGGGCCCTGGCAAATTCTAGGTGGGCTTTTTTGTGCATGGGGTTTAGGAGAGGCTTCCTTTGTAGATAACACACATGCATGCCATTCCTCTGCAGTGTATGTCATACTGTGTCACAGAAAAAGTCACCCTAGGTTTGGTTTTTACTTCTTTAGCTAACTGCAGTGAACTTGCATGGCAATTTTCTTCAACCCTTCTCATCAGAAGACACTCCTGTTGAGGTGTTGGACGTCTCTGTGAGATGGTTGCAGTTCCATCTTTGTTACATTTTTGTATAACTTTTCCTACAGTATTCTGACTGATAAGTAAAGCTTTGCTGATCTTGTAGCCTTCACCTTTCTTGTGTAAAGAAATTATTTCTTTCTCAGGCCTTGTGACATTTCTCTTCCATGTGGTGCCATTGCTGACAGCTTTAAATGGGAAGGGGTTTTCTTTGTTAAGTAATGCCCGTTTTTAATCAAATATCAGCTGGACAACTGTTTAATGAATAATTAGAATCTAAAATTTAGCTTTGGCTTTGGTCCTTCATTGGGGTGCATTCATTTTTGCAACATGGTCTTGAATGAATTTTTTAGGAAAAATACTTTTGTGTGTGTGCAAATTAACAAATCTTTTTTGCAATCAATGGCCCGCATTTGTGGGAGTATTTTGTAGTATAGTGTCCCATAGAAAACATTGATTCTGAAAGAAAAGTAATGGTCTTTTGGGGTGTACTCATTTATGCTGTGCACTGTATTTCAGTAGAGGACACTTTTGAAATTTCTGTATTATATGGGGTATTTGGATTCAGTTTTGTACCACAAGAAGCTCATGTGCCTTGCCCTTGGTGAGGACTCATACAAGACCTACTTAGGAGGTTTCAACAATACAGGAACATCAGCATCTATTTTTTTGTGTTATCATGCTATGTAAGAGATTGACATGTCTTCTTTCTTCCTTGCTCAGTTAAAAAAGACTTGACTCCAAAGCTTCCATGGTTCCTCACAAGGTGCTTTGGAAACCAATTTGAAAAAAAATACTGTAACTTCTATTTGTCCTCCAGACTCTGCTAAATCAGACCACTAGCATTCTCGTCCCTTTACCCTAAACTTCACCCCCTTTTCTCATTCACAAATCCTATCATACCCACTCTCTCCTCCTGACTGGCCTCCATATACACCCAACTCTTCTCACTTTCCTCTAGTCATTGACCACAGCGTCCTTCCATCTCCAATTCCATTTAAAATGTAAAGATCATTACACTACTTACATTTAAAAATATATATAATGATGTGTAAATGATTGAGAGCTGCATCATTTATATCCATTTAATAACAAAAATATATATTCAATCCCCCCAAAAATTAAATAAATGCACAATGACACAAAAATCAGTATTGGGGTCTGTTTACACTCTTGTAACATTTATAAAAGCTAACTCAGCCTGCTGTCAACATTTGCGTAAACTCTCACTCTTTTAAACAACGCAGTTTCAGCTTTTTGAACATCTGGAAAGTTAGGTCAGATTTCATAATAGAATACAAAAAAAGGAAGTCATGGGGCCTTGTGCAGACAGCATCTGCTGGAGAGGTTATGCAAGGCTACTCAAATGCAACAATTAACAAGGATGATTCCCGTCACACATGTAAATAAATATTCTGAACTGGCTCATAACTACAGCTTGGCTTCCAAAATAGTGACCATTAGATATAAATAAACAGTACAGTTATGGATCTGGGCGGCTGCTATAAATGTCTGACCAAGCATGTTACAACCACCATTGTGTACAATGCTTATGGATAAACTAACTGAAGAAGGAAATGTTAGTGTTTTTTACTGGTAGGAAGAGCAATTATAAATCATTATTCAGAAAATGTACAACAAGGCCTATAACTATTGGGTCATTGCAAATGAAGGATTTTTCCAGAAAGAAAATACTTGGATGAAACTTGTTAACTTTTCATTGACTTTTTCTTATGATTAAAGATATTTATAATTTTTTCATATTATCATATTTATAGTTTTAATCTTCTATACTTTGTTTTATGTGAACTGGCATACAACGATAGTACCTTGAGAGCATCCTAGAGTTTTCTGCATGTACTCTTTTGATTCCTAAAATAAACTACACTTTTAGATTTTTTTTGTTTTAACTAGATATTAGTGTATTTATATTCCTTATAAATATATTCCTGTTGTTTGCCTTTTGCAATTTGTGGCTTTATCAGATCTAATTACTGCACCTGCACTAGTGCTGGACTAATAGACCCAATGATCATGGGATATGTAGTTTTTTTACAGGAAGTGTCAGTTCCCTAACTGTAGACAGGGGTCATGCATTAAAGCAGGTTTTCACTCTCTTTTTAGACTTCCAACAGCATTGTCTCCTCCTCTTTAAATATCAATGGATGACAAAAATAACATTTTCTAGCTCCAAATATTTTTTTTCCCTTAGTTCCTGTCCACTTCCTGTTTCCCTGCCTGGGTGAATGATGTCAAACTTCTGCTCCTGTTGACACCTGGGACATTTTCAAAGAAAATCCCAAGAATCTTCGGAATTTCTTTCTTTTTATTGTGAGGGGAGGGGAGCTGGAGGAGAGCAGAGAAGAGCTGGAGGAGGGCGGAGGACAGACAGAGATGGGCAGGGATGGACGGAGACAGGTGGAGGATGGACCCCGATATGTACTGTGCATGTGCAAATATGTGAGGATTTGCTATGTACTGCACATTTGTGAACTCATATTTCAGAGGGTAAAGGAGCCACATGAACTCCCTAGAAAACTGAAGGCGCTGGCTTCAGCTGCCTTCAGTTAAAATGGCCATCGTGACATACATTGTCATTGTAGTTACAAGCTGCTTTTTACATTGAAGAATGGAAAACTAAGAAAAGTAAGTAGACAAATCATATCATCGCAGTTTTTAGATGCTGCATGTACTTTTTCCAAATGTTTTGAGGTGTGACTGAACTTCCTTTTTAACCTGTGGAGTGCCATGTCATATACCTCATGTATGACCACAAACAGAAACTGTTGACACAGGAATGTGAAGATTTACTGTACTGTAGGCACTAGAGATGAGCGAATCGAACCAGGCGAAGTGGAATTCGTTTCGAATTTCAGGAAAAATTCGATTCGCGTCGAATCCGAATATTTGCATAATTCGGGTGCGCGAATCGGATTTTTCCCGATCAGCCGGCAAAAGTGTCCCTGCAGAGAGCTCCGCTATTTCTGACAGTTCTCTGACAGTTCCTTCACATGTACAGCGGTTGAAACATTGTATCTATTTGTTTCCATTTAGGATACAGATGTTTTTATTCGGAAATAAATAGATACAATGTTTCAACCGCTGTCAACCGCTGGAACTGTCAGAGAACTGTCAGAAATAGCGGAGCTCTCTGCAGATACACTTTTTGCTGTACTGGAATACTTCTTCTTTTCATTCTTCTTTTCATTCTTCTCATTCTTCTTTTCATTCTTCTTTTCATTCTTCTTCTCATTCTTCTTCTCATTCTTCTTCTTCTTTTCATTCTTCTTTTCATTCTTCTCATTCTTCTTTTCTTCTTCATGAAAAGAAGAATGAGAAGAAGAATGAAAAGAAGAATGAGAAGAATGAAAAGAAGAATGAAAAGAAGAAGAAGAATGAATAGAAGAATGAGAAGAAAAATGAAAAGAAGAATGAGAAGAAGAATGAGAAGAATGAAAAGAAGAATGAAAAGAAGAAGAAGAAGAATGAAAAGAAGAAGAATGAAAAGAAGAATGAAAAGAAGAAGAAGAAGAAGAATCTTTTCATTCTTCTCATTCTTCTTTTCATTCTTCTTTTCATTCTTCTTCTTCTTCTTTTCATTCTTCTTCTTTTCATTCTTCTTCTTCTTCTTTTCATTCTTCTTCTTCTTTTCATTCTTCTTTTCATTCTTCTTCTTCTTCTTTTCATTCTTCTCATTCTTCTTTTCATTCTTCTTCTTCTTCTTTTCATTCTTCTTCTTCTTTTCATTCTTCTTTTAATTCTTCTTCTTCTTCTTTTCATTCTTCTTCTTCTTTTCATTCTTCTTCTTCTTCTTTTCATTCTTCTTTTCATTCTTCTCATTCTTCTTTTCATTCTTCTCATTCTTCTTTTCATTCTTCTTTTCATTCTTCTTCTCATTCTTCTTTTCATTCTTCTTCTTTTCATTCTTCTTTTCATTCTTCTCATTCTTCTTTTCTTCTTCATGAAAAGAAGAATGAGAAGAAGAATGAAAAGAAGAATGAAAAGAAGAAGAAGAATGAAAAGAAGAATGAGAAGAAGAATGAAAAGAAGAATGAAAAGAAGAATGAGAAGAATGAAAAGAAGAATGAAAAGAAGAAGAAGAATGAAAAGAAGAATGAGAAGAAGAATGAAAAGAAGAATGAGAAGAATGAAAAGAAGAAGAAGAATGAAAAGAAGAAGAAGAATGAAAAGAAGAATGAAAAGAAGAAGAAGAAGAATCTTTTCATTCTTCTCATTCTTCTTTTCATTCTTCTTCTTCTTCTTTTCATTCTTCTTCTTCTTTTCATTCTTCTTCTTCTTCTTTTCATTCTTCTTTTCATTCTTCTTCTTCTTCTTTTCATTCTTCTTCTTCTTCTTTTCATTCTTCTTTTCATTCTTCTTTTCATTCTTCTCATTCTTCTTTTCATTCTTCTTTTCATTCTTCTTCTCATTCTTCTTCTTCTTCTTTTCATTCTTCTTTTCATTCTTCTTTTCTTCTTCATGAAGAGAAGAATGAGAAGAAGAATGAAAAGAAGAATGAAAAGAAGAAGAAGAATGAGAAGAAGAATGAAAAGAAGAATGAAAAGAAGAATGAGAAGAATGAAAAGAAGAATGAAAAGAAGAAGAAGAATGAAAAGAACAATGAGAAGAAGAATGAGAAGAATGAAAAGAAGAATGAGAAGAATGAAAAGAAGAATGAAAAGAAGAAGAAGAAGAATGAAAAGAAGAAGAAGAATGAATGAAAAGAAGAATGAAAAGAAGAAGAATGAAAAGAAGAATGAGAAGAAGAATGAAAAGAAGAATGAGAAGAATGAAAAGAAGAATGAAAAGAAGAAGAAGAATGAAACGAAGAATGAGAAGAAGAATGAAAAGAAGAATGAGAAGAAGAATGAAAAGAAGAATGAAAAGAAGAATGAAAAGAAGAAGAAGAAGAATGAAAAGAAGAAGAAGAATGAAAAGAAGAAGAAGAAGAATCTTTTCATTCTTCTCATTCTTCTTTTCATTCTTCTTCTTCTTCTTCTTTTCATACTTCTTCTTCTTTTCATTCTTCTTTTCATCCTACTTCTTCTTCTTCTTCTTCATCCTCATCCTCTTCTTCTTCTTCTGAGGATGAGGATGAAGAAGAAGAAGTAGGATGAAAATAAGAAGAATTCCAAGCCGGCAAAAAGTGTATCTGCAGAGCTCCTCTAAGTGTATCTGCAGAATAGAGGAGCTCTGCAGATACACTTTTTGCCGGCTTGGAATTCTTCTTATTTTCATCCTACTTCTTCTTCTTCTTCTTCCTCTTCATCCTCATCCTCTTCTTCTTCTTCTGAGGATGAGGATAAAGAAGAAGAAGTAGGATGAAAATAAGAAGAATTCCAAGCCGGCAAAAAGTGTATCTGCAGAGCTCCTCTATTCTGCAGATACACTTAGAGGAGCTCTGCAGATACACTATTTGCCTGTTTGGAATTCTTCTTATTTTCATCCTACTTCTTCTTCATAACAGTTTTCAGATGCTAGGTATAATAGTCAAAATAAAAGAAAACAAGAAACATTAAGGGTTAGCCCTACCTAACCTCCTAATTACAGTTAGGTCCATATATATTTGGACACAGCACAATTGTAACACTTTTGGCTCTGTATGCCACCAGAATAAATTAAAATGAAACAATCCAGATGAATTTGAAGTGCAGACTTTCAGCTTTAATTCAAGGGGTTGAACATAAATATCAAATACAAATTTTAGGAACTGCAACCATTTTTATACACAGTTCCTCCCAGGGGCAGACTGACAATTCATGGGGCCCCCGGGCAATAGGGGATCATGGGGCCCCTGTGTCCTTGCCCAAACTCAAAAAAGCCTATGAAAAAGGTACCAGGGGCATCTCATGGGGCCCCCTACTGACCCCGGGCCCTCGAGCAGTGCCCAAGTTTCCAAATGGTCAGTCCGCCCCTGGTCCCTCCATTTCAGAGGCTCAGATGTAATTGGACAAATGAATATAATCATAAATAAACTGTTCATTTTTAATATTTTGTTGAGAATCCTTTACTGGCCATGACTGCCTGAAGTCTAGAACCCATGGACATTACCAAAGACTGGATTTCCTCCTTTTTGATGCTTTGTCAGGCTCTAACTGCAACTGACTTCAGTTGCTCTTTGGTCGTGGGTCTTTCTGCCTTTAGTTTTGCCTTCAGCAATACAATTGCAGATGACGTTGTGTGCTTTGGATCTTGAGCTGTTCCAAGCCTTCTCTGCACTTTTTTCTTCCCGTCATTCTGGTACGGATTAATGTTAGTTTCATCCATCCAAAGAATGGTTTTCCAGAACTAGTCTGGATTTTGTAGATTTTTTTGGCAAAGTCTAATCTGGCTTTTCTATTCTTCGGCTTATGAAAGGTTTGCATCTTGTGGTGAACCTTCTGTGTTTGCTCTCATGAAGTCTTCTCTTGATTGTAGACTTTGACAATGATACGCCCACCTCCTGGAGAGTATCTTTTACTTGTCTGGATGTTGTGAATGGGTTTTTCTTTACCATAGAGAGGATCCTGCGATCATCCACCACTGTTGTCTTCCGTGAACGTCCATGCCTTGTTACATTGCTGAGCTCACCAGTGCGTTCTTCTTTCTTCAGAATGTACCAAACTGTTGATCTGGCCACTCCTAATGTTTCTGCTGTTTTTATAATGGATTTGCTTTGTTTTTGAAGCCTTACAATGGCCTGTTTCACTTGCATGGACAGCTCCTTTGAACGCATGATGTAGGTTCAGTTTTTTAGATTCCAAATGCAAATAACACACTTAGAATCAACTCCAGACCTTCTACCTGCTTAATTGATGAAGAAATAATGAAGGAGTAGCCCACACCTGGCCATGAAACAGCTTTTGATTCAATTGTCCAATTACTTGAAAAAAGGGGGGGTGGCTACTCTTAAGAGCTGTAATTCCTCCTCCAATTTGGATGTACAGTACAGTTTCAAATTAAACCTGAGAGTGTGCACTTTCAGCCCATATCCATTATAAAACTATAGCTTGTATATGTTTTGGTAAATACCTGAACAAAAAACTAAAATTGTGCCTGTGTCCAAATATATATGGACCTAACTGTATATTAATCAACATTAAAACCAATTTAATATACTCATCATCATGGTGCTGGGGTCTCTTCATCCCATCATGTTTGGATGTGTAGACCTGACAGCTTTGAGTGAAAAAAAATCTCCTGCCTAGAGGGGGAGGTATGAAAAGTGTTGAAAGGTAAAAGAAAAGGCTACACCAAGTAGTTCTGAGTAATTTTCTGATGTGTGAGAATTTTGCCCTAAAGTTCCTGCATGCATACTGCAATCACCATTCTTCTCAACAGTGTTTGTGGCAAGTCCCAGGTTTCTTTGAAGGACTGCTTCCCCTTTAATGTACAACCATCACAGTGTTCTCAGCTTTCCCATATTCCCTGCATTATATTGACCAGAAGTTTTAGCCTCCTGATCTTGAGCCACTAATGGTTTATAAAGCAAAGCAGTGCAGTACAATTCACTCTCAAAAGTTATTGCCTCTCTTTCCACTGATCAACCATTGATTATAGCTGTCATAATGATGACATCAAGACGTTGTACTGACTGGAGTAAAAATTGATTTAAGCTGTTTCAATTTACTAACAGATAACTCTGTAATTGTGCACAATAAAGAATAAGTGAGCCAGTTACAGTACTCTGTCCTGTAGTCTGAGCAGCCCCCATGAATTCCAAATTTGATTTAGAGCAAGGTCAATGTGCATCCCACTAGGGTATGTGTAAATAAGCTGTCTTGGTCATGTTCAAGAGTCTGTTCTGCAGATATAAATATTACTGATTAACAAGTAGTTTTGCTTTAATTGTATGCCACTGAATCAGAAGCTCTAAAATACTGCCATCATTCTGTATTTTCTTGAAATGATCAAATGAACATGTTAAGATCACTTTAATGGAAAGCTAAAGATCAGAGAACAGATAATGTCGGGAAGATCTAAAAGACGTGAAACAGAGTTATTTGGGGTAAAATATATATCCTGCCATTATCTTTTGCCTGTTTAATCAACAATTTACCTGCATCTCTTTTTAAGTTTAATTTTGAAATCCATTTAAAATAGTAATTGTTTACATTAGAAGGACACGAGAATGTGAGATATACCTCTACTGTCGAGAATGTTGTGAACAATTGCAGCTGGAGGTGGAATGTGCCCTAAACTAGTGTGTTTACTTTGTCTGTAAAATAATCAACTGATTTCATTTTTATGAAGATATTTCATGTATGAAAAAAAAATGTAGATCTTTATGTTAAGTTTTTGTATCTCATTTTTTTAACAATTAGGAATTTCTAATTTGTAGGAAAGCTTTCCATTAAAACACATTCAGGCACAGCTTCAGACAAAATGTATGTTTGGGGGTCATTTATCAAGTTTTATTTATAAGTCTTAAAATAATTAATGGTACTGCATAATAATAAAATGATGATTGATCACTGATGATTACAATCTATTTTTATAACCACAGGTCTAAAAACACAGAAAGGCTAATTTGCTAGGGGACCAAGAAACCAATACAATGAAGGTGGAAACTCAACTGCCAAGAGAAAACAACTTCATGCTGACAGAGCCAGGCCAGAGAAGAAGAGGCATCTGTACTGGATGGCATGTTGTGGGGGATGCAATTGGGGTGGGAGCCTCTTCTGCTTCTGCGCCACCCAACTGTTTCCTGCACTGTGCAGGACTAAGCAGTAAAACCAAAAGCTTGGTCCTGTAGATTATACCAGGAGATCATACCTCTTCCTATGTAGCTAGCAACACTCTGCTCCACTGTAAACAGAGCACAGCTCCCCACTGTCATGGAACTCTGATGATTACACAGGAAGAGCTGAATTCTTCCTGTGTAATCTGGATGACTGAACTATCAGTTTGACAGTTCAGGTCCTGAACTGCATTCATTTATTAATTAGGTTTTAGCCCCCTTATCAACTCCTTCTGCACCCTAATTAGTTTGTATCAGATCCTTCATTTCTTTCTTCCCTTTTTTTTCATTTGTATTTGTAGCACCAAATTAATAAAAAAAAAAGCTTTCTATCAGAAATATAATTATTTTGTCTTTATGGGAGGAAAAGAGGACAATGACAAAACAGTGTACTGATTTCTATCAAGAGCTGCCCAGGTTAACAGGAGTCCTCTATGTTCTGCTCAGCCATCTAAATCATACAAATCATACTCAAATCCAACCAGCACGTTTGTCCAACCAGATCATGTCTCCTTCTTGGATCTACTATGAAGCTCTTTCTAGATATTGCTATTCTTTGGCTCTCCTTGTTGTCCATCTGTAGAACAGTGGCTGAGCAGATCCATGAATCAGAATCCAGATGGAACAAGATCCTTTTTCATCACACCCCCCCCCCCTTTTTTTGGCAGTGCCAAAAAATTAGAAGCATGGTCAGTGTTATTGCTAAAAATCATTGCTGGGGCTAACCTGGGTCAAATGTGAAACCAGAAGGAGGGACAAATATGTAGAAAACACAGTCAGGGCAGATGAAGTACTAGCTAAGTAAGGACAAACAAGGCCAGCAACTGAAGTCAATCCAAAATGCAATGCACCCATGAGCTATCAAACTCTGTTACAGGCAACTGTCAGGAACAGGCATGCACTCTGCAGCCCCACTCATTCCTATGGTATGTGCGTACTCTGTAGAATGCTTATATGAGTACAGCCATATCAAGGGAATGAATAGGGCTATAGATCACAGTGTGAAGAAAAACCAGCCGAAGGCAAGGCCACACAGCAAACATCACTGGAAGGCTGTGAAACGTGGGGCAGGGCAATGGAGTGAACATCGCTGGATTGAGACTAAAAGGTAAGTATGTTACAAGGTGTGTTGCACTCCATTCCCATCATCTGTCCAACATCAGAAATGGATTTGCAATGCCAGCTTGGCTAATGCAAAGACTGAGAGCTACAAGATCTCAGATCTTTCCACGTCTCAACCTCCACATTAGCTGACTCTGTGATGCTAAAGTCATCACTGGGTTACCTCATATAAGGAAACAGAAGCATGCCATGCATCTGAAATAGTACTGCAAGGAAGTACTACTGCAAACTATTAAATTTCTGCTTAAATACAGTAGATGAACCAATCAAGATTCCTGATCAGTTTTGCCCCTGCAGATGGACAAGACACCTGAGCTTATAAGAAGGTCTACAGTGTGGAAAGGCCCAGGAGAGGGAGTCGAAGAGCAGTGCGATACAACAAGTACACCGAAGGAATTCTAAGTAGAGGGATCTGAGTGAAAAGTATAGAATTAATACTGGGTGTGATGCGAAAGGATCCCAGCTGTCATGGTTGCTGATAGTTGGGGTTACTAAATAGATGTTAGGTGCTGTGGGCTGCAAGGTCTGATTTTAGCTATTTCAGCAGGCTTTAAGTTAGCCACGAACATAATGGCAGTCAGATGCGCAGGCGTGATCTGATGGCTAAAATGATCAGTTGTGGAACAGTACAATGTAATAACATGCTGTTGTGCGATGCTTACTTTCTGTCTGTGGGTACCTTCAGCCTTTGAGTGTCTGTTTATACCAGTACAGTTTAGCAAAATTACAAAGGACCCCACATGCACCCCAAAATATTGAATGTGTATGTTTTCACAGTATGTGGGTGTAAAATTGAATGTACTGCTACATGATTAGTGTATAGAGACATGGGAGGTCTAATTAAATCCAGACTCCTTTTGACTGCTGATTTCAGGGTAGCAGTATTCAGCTCAGGCATGTTAATGAAGGCATTGCACCTGGACGATTTAGATGTCACTTTCTCCTATAATTTCTCATTAGTTCCAAATTTATTATATATATTTAAGTGTATGCTCATTAAACCAGAAAGACTATATATTTTACTATTTCAAAACATTCTGTGTAGCATGGTGGTTAAGTGGTTAGCACTCTTGCCATATATTGCTAGGGTCCTGGGTTCGATTTCCTCCATAGTACTTTATCTGCATGTTAAGTTTCTTTGTTGTCCCAGGTTTCCATGGTTATTCTCCACTTTCATCCTTCACTCCAGAAAACATATTGACAGGTTAACTGGCTACCATCCTCCTTGCCCTTACAGTTTGTACATATGTTAAAAACATTAGACTTCTGGGAGGACAGGGGTCCATGTGAATACAGGAATGCACAAGGCATATGCCCCAAGTCTCAGGCTTGTGACCACGATAATAATTACAGTTTTGTCTCTGTTTTTTTTTATATGTCACCTTTACTAGGTAATTTTTGTTGCACCAATAACCCCTCCCTTGCCAGAAAGTGATAGGAAGCAGTACAATTACTAATATTTATTTATTACAGGGACATATATAGTGCCATCAATTTAGCAAGCGCTTTATGTATACAGTATCTCACAGAAGTGAGTACACCCCTCACATTTTTGTAAATATTTTATTCTATATTTTCATGTGACAACACTGAAGAAATGACACTTTGCTACAATGTAAAGTAGTGAGTGTACAGCCTGTATAACAGTGTAAATTTGCTGTCCCCTCAACCCCTCAAAATAACTCAATACACAGCCATTAATTTCTAAACCGCTGGCAACAAAAGTGAGTACACCCCTAAGTGAAATTGTTCAAATTGGGCCCAAAGTGTCAATATTGTGTAGCCACCATTATTTTCCAGCACTGCCTTAACCCTCTTGGGCATGGGGTTCACCAGAACCACCTGGTCCCCATGCTGCAAGTGTTCCTTTTTCCAGGGAGCAGTGCTGCCTCCCCTGAAAAATGCCGCCCTAGGCAACTGCCTTGTTTGCCTTGTGGTAAATACGCCCCTGAGGTGGTGCTATGGTTGGGATTCAAACCAAAGACCCTAGTACTGCCAGGCGGAAGTGCTAACCATTTAGCCACTGTGCTGCCCATACACTATATTGCCAAAAAGTATTGGGACACACCTCCAAATCATTTTATTCAGGTGTTCCAATCACCTCCATGGCCACAGACTACCTCTACAAACATTTCTTAAAGAATGGGTCGCTCTCAGGAGTTCAGCAAACTCAAGCATGGTACCGTGATAGGTTGCCACCTGTGCAATAAGTCCATCCGTGAAATTTCCTTGCTACTAAATATTCCATGGTTAACTGTTAGTGGTGTTATAACAAAGTGGAAGCAACTGGGAACAACAGCAGCTCAGCCACAAAGTGGTAGACCACATAAAATGACAGAGCAGGGTCAGCATTTTTACGCTTAAATTCACTGAGCTCCTGAGAGCGACCCATACTTTCACAAATGTTTGTAGAAGCAGTCTGTATGTCTAGGTGCTTGATTTTATACACCTGTGGCCATGGAGGTGATTGAAACACCTGAATCTAATGATTTGGAGGGGTGTCCCAATACTTTTGGCAATATGGTATATATATATATATATATATATATATAGAAAGAGAGAGAAGAGAGAGAGAGTAATTGAGTAATTGCATTGCTTCATCAGCATAACCCTGGTCTAAGTCTCTTTTACATGGCAAATACCAGGGTCTCTCAATAATTCACACAGACACCAAGCATTGAGGCATGTGAGATTAGTAGCTGATGCCTAAGTGATCCCTATATATGCTAAAGCATTTCCTATTAAATCTTCAATAGTAAGTGTGTCTATCCTTTAAAAGATACAATTCCTCACCTTAGGTCAGAGTGTGATTTTAGCTCTGATAATGTGCATTTATTATCCACTAACTGGAGGTCAAATTGTATGCACAAGTAAGAAATTTTTTTTTAGTTTTGAAAACAGTGAGGAAGGGTTAGACCCTTTGTCAAGTTTTTATTGCTGTTTGGGTCCCTGCTGCTATGATTGGTCCTGGTGACCATTCCCAATTAAAGAGAAAGGGGAAATCCAAACTTCTAGGGTTGTCACCAGAGCAAGAGGTGAGAATAATCATGAAATAATAAATGTTCCAGTGACAACTGTTTAGGATGATTTCCTCTAATTTTCTGTTGTGTTTATAGGACCGGAAGTGAAAAGAAGTCTCACTAATGGGACACAGATGGTAATAAAAAAAACTGTTAGGGGTTTTCTTCTTTCTGACTCTATCGAAAACTAAAAACAAATGTTTTGGCTATAGATACACTCAGGGGCGGACTGACCATTTGGAAACTCGGGCACTGCCCGAGGGCCTGGGGTCAGTAGGGGGCCCCTGGTACCTTTTTCATAGGCTTTTTTGAGTTTGGGCAAGGACACAGGGGCCCCATGATCCCCTATTGCCCGGGCGCCCCATGAGTTGTCAGTCCGCCCCTGGATACACTTTAATGTTTGCACAGTAAATTTGTGGGACTCCTAGAGACAACTGTAAAGAACTATAAGCTACATTGTTTTGCTTGTTCTCAGTACAGGCTTACTTAAAGATTTCCACACATGAGCCATTTACTGGACTGATTAGACCACTTCAGGCTTACCTATCAATGACTGAACTATGTTTGGATAGCCTAAATATAGATATATAGACAAATCCACTTGGATAGGAAAAGAGCAGGACAGAATATTTAAAAATACAATCTCTACATCTTTTCATATATATGTTTTTTGTTTTGTCAGATTCAGCTGTACCCTAATTGTCCAGATAGTACAGAGTTGATTTTATGCTTGTTCAAAGCAGTTAACACATACACTAGAACTTCTAAGAAGAATAGTATGAGACTTAATAATCCAACTGGTTCTTTTTGTTAGCAAAGCTGTGCCAGTACAGACAGAGAGCACAAGAAATTATAAGCTCACTAGCTTTCTGGCAGGATCAACAGGTATTTTCTGCACTTATTAAAAAAAAATCTTTTGAAAAACTTTCTTTTTATTAAGAATTTCTTTTAGGGTAGTACAAAAAGACAGTACAGAAAATGCAAGGTATAATATAGAGTACCGTATTTTTTACTCCATAAGACGCACCTAGGTTTTAGAGGAGGAAAACTAGAAAAAAAATATTCTGAACCAATGAACTGCAGACATAGTACAGGAAATGACCAAAGACTGCAGACATAGTACAGTAGTACAGGAGATGACCAGAGACTGGGGACATAGTACAGGAGATGACCAGAGACTGCGGACATAGTACAGGAGATGACCAGAGACTGCAGACATACTACAGAAGATGACCAGAGACTGCAAACATACTACAGGAGATGACCAGAGACTGCAGACATACTACAGGAGATGACCAGAGACTTCAGACATACTACAGGAGATGACCAGAGACTGCAGACATACTACAGGAGATGACCAGAGACTGCGGACATAGTACAGGAGATGACCAGAGACTGCAGACATAGTACAGGAGATGACCAGAGACTGCGGACACAGTACAGGGGATGACAAGAGACTGCGGACACAGTACAGGGGATGACCAGAGACTGCAAACACAGTACAGGAGATGACCAGAGACTGCGGACACAGTACAGGAGATGACCAGAGACTGCGGACACAGTACAGGGGATGACCAGAGACTGCGGACACAGTACAGGGGATGACCAGAGACTGCGGACACAGTACAGGGGATGACCAGAGACTGCGGACATACTACATCATATAAAGTCCCAACAGGGCCCCTCCACCCAGAATATCAAATGATCTGACACCATACATCAAGGAAAAGGACTACAACTCCCAGCATCTGTCATTTTTAACTTACAGAAGGCAGGCTATAGAAGGCAGGGGGCGCACTGAGCTCCAAGGACAGGCTACACCAGCAGATAGGACCAGACTGCAGAGCAGGGAATGTACTATGGACACATGCCAGGAGCGGGAAGGAGCTGTAAGGACAGGCCACACCTGCAGACCAGAGCGGACTGCAGAGCAGGGAGCGCAGTACATAGAAATGCCAGGAGCGGGAAGGAGCTCAGAGGACAGGCCACACCTGCAGGGCGGACCGGACTGCAGAGCAAGCTGGCTGGGTTCAGCAAGGGGACTGCCTGCTATGAAGAGCCGCGGGGACAGCCCGCTGAGAGAGGGGATAAAGTAGAATGAACTTCGGTGACAGCCTGCAGTGGGAGGGGACAGGCTGCTGTGGGATGGGACAGCCGCTGGCCCTAGCACGGCAGCGGTGACAGGTGGACTGGTCAGTATAAGCTCCATAAGACGCACAGACATTTTCCCCCATATTTTTGGGGGAAAAAAGTGCGTCTTATGGAGCGAAAAATACGGTAATTGTAAATAACATCAGACATGAAAACTATGTGGGATCCTCAGGTTGTTAAAGTAAAGGGCATGGCAGGGCGTAACACCTTGAGCTTTATCAGGTGGAGAACTGTAGAGAGTATTTAAAATATCAATCATGTAGGAACTAGAAGTTATAAATAGATGCATTAGCAAGTCATTATTGTCAGCCACAATTGTCTGAATTGGATTGAAGTGAAACAATTGCCTGATTTAACAATACTGATTGCATTAGTCATTTGGAAAGATAGAGTAGATAGATAGGAAAAGTAGGATTTTGTGCTGGCTGATCACTAAAAAGAGTGGAAAATTTTAAAGTTTTACTTTTGACTGATGGTGATTGCTGGTGCTTGTAGTCGTTTTATTTTCTTCTTTGGGTCTTGCTAAAAGCTTTTACTTTTTTAAATCCCCTTTTCTGTCACTTTTTAAATAGCATTTTTTTCCTTCCTTTCCTTGTCTTCCTTCACTCTGCTAATTTAGGGGAGGGGTTAATTGGTCACAGGTGATACAGGTCCTATATAACTTGCTGTAGAGCTTACTCTGAGCTTGCTCCTTTTTGAGCTTTCCTGTATTTTGCTCGCCGGATCTTTGATAAGTGGAGTTAAGAAACCGGAGTGGAAAACAGCAGATTATAACAGGAGTCTACTAACCTGTAAGTGACAACTGATCTTTCCTAGTAATATTGTAACTGGGATATGAGTGCTAGCAGGGTTGAAGGTTTTGTGCAGTGCACAGTGTGCCACATGTATGCAGCAATGGACCAACAGCTCCAGGATGGATACCGCTGTGACAGATGTGAGCGGCTTTCCCTTCTGGAATCTCACGTCTGGAGGAGTAAGTTGCAGCACTGGGTAGAACTATCAACCTTGAAAGGGGTTTTCTGCTCTCTGAGCAGGTAGCTAATGGGATTGATGTGGAGGGCGGAGGGGCTAATCAGGATTATTAGGTAGGAAGATGGGTTACTGTAATGAGAGGGAGTGGTAGGGGCTCACAGAAAAGGTTTGAGCACCCAAACAGATTTGTCAAGTTGGGTGAAGATGTGGGGGTGGCAAGCTCAGGGGTGGCAGCCCTGGATGTCACTGCTATCCCTAACAGCCGGAGGGCAGACCATCTGGGAGGGGTGGTGAGGGTAGTACAGGAAGGCCTAGACAGTTGGTGGTAGTAGGGGATTCTATGATCAGAAGGACTGATAGAATAATTTGTCTGCAGGATCGCCTCAACCGAATGGTTTGCAGTCTCCCTGGTGCCAGGGTTTGGCATGTGGTAGACCGGGTTGATAAATTACTGGGAGGGGCTGGGCATGACCCAGCTGTCTTGGTTCATGTTGGAACCAATGACAGAATACATGGAAGGTGGAGGCTCCTTAAGAATCAATTTAAAGAACGAGGCTGCAAGTTGAAAGGAAGGACCTCCAAGGTGATATTCTCTGAAATATTACCTGTGCCATGCGCAACTCAGGAAAGACCGGGGGAGATTAGAGAACTCAATGCATGGCTGAAGACCTGGTGTAAGAGGGAAAGATTTGGGTTTCTAGAGAACTGGGCTGACTTTTCATTGGGGTGCAACCTGTATGCTAGAGATGGTCTGCACCTAAATGGAAGGGGGTCTGCTGTGCTGGGGGAGTGGTTTATGGGAAAGCTGGAGGAGTATTTAAACTAGGATAGAGGGAGAGGGGGAGGGAGAATTAGATTATAACGGGGTAGACAGATCAGACAGGGGTCAGTACTTATTGGTGGGTGGAATGGGGAAAGATGGGGTGAAAGCTATGGTAGATGATAAGAAGGTTCCCATGTTACAAACAACCAGTGGAATTGGTACCATTTGTACGAAAATAAAAAATATGTAAAATATGTTTGAACAAAGTGTCAATCAAAGTGTTTGTTCACCAATGCCAGAAGTCTGCCAAGCAAAATAGGTGAGTTGGAAGCTTTGTTGCATGAAGAGAACTATGATTTAATTGGTATTGCTGAATCTTGGCTTCATTCTTCGCATGACTGGGCCATTAATATTCCTGGCTATGTTCTCTTTCGGAGAGACAGAGTAAATAGGAAAGGTGGTGGTGTCTGTCTCTATCTGAGAAGTGATCTCAGAGCGAGTGTGAAAGAAGACCTAGTTGATGGAGAGTGTGATGAGGCTGAAGTATTATGGGTGGAACTGCACATGGGGGTGCATACTACAAAGGTAATCATTGGAGTTTGTTATAAGCCTCCCAGTGTTAATGAGGAGGTGGAAACTCAGCTCTTTGCACAGATCCAAAGGGATGCAAGGGCTGGGACAGTGATAACAATGGGGGATATTAACTACCCGGAAATTGACTGGAGTAATGGTACTGTAGGAACAGTTAAAGGTCAAAATTTTTTAAACCTACTACAGGACAATTTTATGGTACATTTCATAGAGGCCCCTACTAGGAATGATGCTCTGCTGGACCTGGTAATGTCAAACCATGCAGAGCTTATTACGAATGTCCATATAAAAGAACATCTGGGTAGCAGTGACCATAACATGATTTCATTTATTGTTAGCTGTAAACAGCAGCACATACTAGAAAAATATAAATGCTCCAATTCAAGAGACCTAATTTTCCAAGGCTGAGAGCTGCTCTCCAAGACTTAGACTGGGAGGGAATATTGGCATTGATGAACACAACACAGAAATGGGAGTTCTTCAAAAAGACTGTATGTGAACACACTGCAAAATATATTCCCATGGGCAACAAGTTTAAAAGGCTAAAAATCAAACCTATGTGGCTGACGGCCAAATTTAAAAAGGCTATAGATAATAAGAAAACATTTAAACATTACAAAGAATATAACAGAATATGCAAAAAGGAAATAAAGGCCGCAAAAATTGAAAACGAACAACAGATTGCAAAAGATAGCAGGACCAACCCCAAAAAATTATTCAAATATATTAATAGTAAAAAGGTCCGGTCCGAGCATGTAGGCCCTTTACAAAATTATCTAGAGTGAGTGTCAGGGAATGGGAAGATCGCCTCGGCGATCGAATCTGCACATGCGTAGAATCCTGACAAGACATACAGGCAGGCAGGCACTAGGACCCAGGCGCGCCTGTCACCGATGACGGCGCCGGGCAGGCACTAGGACCCAGGAGCGCCTGTCAGGAGTTGGGCGGCCTATTTAAACCCAGCTCTTGCAATGCTCAAGTGCCGTATGGTCTTACCTGTTACCTGTGTTCCTGGTTTGATCCAGTGTTCCTGAATACCTTGTTGCCGACCCAGCCTGTTCCTGATACTGCTGTCTTCTCCTGCTCTGATCCCTGGCTTGTCTGACCATTCTCCTGCTTAACCCTGCACGTTCTGATCTCCTGTTAACGAACCCGGCTTGTGACCAGTTTATTCCTCTGCCTGCTGATTTTGTACCACGCTGCCACCACTGTTACCGACCCAGCCTGCCTGACGCTGCTCTTGTGACCTCCTCACATCAGACTCTCACCTGCTATACACCTCCAACGGTGCTTCTACCACAGCTGGGTGAACTCAAGGGCCGCGACCTGGTCTCGGCCTGCTCCAAGTCCATCCCCACCATCAGGGGCCCTGGTGAACAAGCAGGTAGGGACTTAGATTCCGCGCCTTGGGGGAATCCGGTCTGTGGAGTGCTAGAGGCTACCGCTGTAGGATCCCTGACAGAACCATATGGCCATGACAGAGTCTGGAGGAGGACCTTCACCCTGGGAAGAGATGTGCCAACATCTGGCAGCACTCACACGAGCGGTGAAGACCCTGGAAGAGGGATACAAGCACCTGGAGGGACAGGTTCAGAGCCTGGCCGCACCAACACCCACAACATTGGGCTCAGTGGGAACACCTCCCGCCACGGGTTCAGCAGGGCCTTCCACTGGAGCAGCATTTACAATTCCTCCGCCAGAACCAAGAGTACCGACCCCTGAGCGGTTCAGTGGGGATCGAGGGAAGTTCAGGGCCTTCCAAAACTCCTGCCAGCTATACTTTGACCTGCAACCCCGGACCTTCTCTTCAGAATCGGTGAAGGTGGGATTTGTTATATCCCTGTTGCAGGGCGAACCTCAGGGATGGGCCCATCGCCTGATGGAGGCCCACCACCCACATTTGAACACTGTGGCCACCTTCTTTAAGGCAATGGCACAGCTGTACGATGACCCGCATCGAGCTGCCTCGGCTGAGGCAGCCCTCTATTCTCTACAACAGGGACGCCGGGCTGCAGAGGATTATGCTGCGGAGTTTAGGCGCTGGAGTGGAGATACACAATGGAACGACGCAGCCTTGCGCCACCAGTTCCGGTTGGGACTGTCAGAACCACTGAAGGACGAGTTGGCAAGAATAGGGGTTCCAGACTCCTTGGAAGGTCTAATAGATCGTGCGATCCAAATCGATCGCAGACTGCGAGAAAGGAGACAGGAGAGGTCCAGCCAGGGGCAAAGAACCTCATGGATGCTGCCAAGAGTACCAGTCATGCCAAGGGTCAGTGTCGGCAATCGGGGCCCAGAGCCGTCAGAGGGAGCCGAACCTATGCAACTCGGCTTGATGCGGCCTTCCCTTTCTACTGAGGAACGACAGAGGCGTCGGGCAAACAATCTGTGTCTGTACTGCGGAGCAGCGGGTCATATGGTGCGCTCCTGTCCGGAGAAATACTGTAAGTCCTCTATTTTCTCTAATATATCTACTGTGTGCACAGGCAACCCCACTCACTTGGCTGTACCTGTGTCTTTTCAGCTCCCAGGAGGAAGCATACAGGTGACGGCCATTATTGACTCCGGGGCATGTAGCTGCTTTGTTGCTACCCAGCATCGGATACCGTTACTCACCAAAGAACATGGGTTGAATATTTTCTTGGCAGATGGGTCTCAAATAAAATCGGGGACGGTAGATCGGGAGACTCCTCCCTTACACACCACAGTGGCGGGACATCACCAGGAGTTCCTCCGTTTGGACGCCATCGCGTTCCCCCTATTTCCAGTTATTCTGGGGCTCCCCTGGCTACGAGCTCACGACCCCCAGATTGACTGGAAGACCGGGTCAGTCCAGTTTCCCTCACAATACTGTCAGGAACATTGTTTATCTAAGTTATCATTAAATACACAGGCCCTACTGGCTGTAAGCCCTGATGCCGAGTTAGCCCAAATTGTGCCTGCGGCCTACCACCAATTCTTGGATGTATTTAGTCCACGGGGGGCAGAAGTTCTTCCCCCACATCGAGCATATGATTGCCCCATTGATCTGCTCCCAGGTTCAGAAATCCCTTTTGGCCGCATTTTTCCACTATCTGAGCGAGAACTAGGGGCACTAAAAGAATACATTGATGAGAGCCTCCGTATGGGATTTATCCGCCCTTCCACATCACCGGCCGGGTGGGGATTTTCTTTGTTGAGAAAAAGGACGGATCCCTGAGACCTTGTGTTGACTACAGAGACCTCAACAAGATTACGGTCAAAAACCGCTACCCCCTTCCTTTGGTTCCAGAGTTGTTTCAGAGGTTAAAATCGGCATCCATTTTCTCTAAACTGGATATCAGGGGTGCCTATAACTTGGTAAGGATACGTGAGGGGGATGAGTGGAAAACGGCGTTTCGCACTCGGTTCGGGCATTTTGAGTGTCTAGTCATGCCTTTCGGGTTATGTAATACACCAGCCACCTTCCAGCACTTTGTCAACGACGTTTTCAGGGACTTCCTTGACATTTTTGTAATCGTCTACTTGGACGATATCTTGATATTCTCCTCGTCTTTGGAAGCACATTGGGGACATGTTAGGAGTGTGCTAGAACGTCTCCGTCAGCATGGACTCTACGCTAAAGCTGAGAAATGCTGTTTTGAACTGAAAAGCATCTCATTTCTTGGTCTAATTATCTCCACCACGGGGATCGCTATGGACCCTCAAAAGATCTCAGCCATCCTGGAATGGCCTGCCCCCACGGATAAGAAGGGCGTCCAGAGGTTTATTGGGTTTGCCAATTTTTATAGAAAATTTATAAAGAACTTTTCAGGCCTGGTAGCACCCATTACTCAGCTCACCAAAGTGGGAGTACGTTTCCAATGGACCCCAGCAGCACAGGCAGCTTTTGAGGCATTGAAAAAGCTATTCACAACGGCTCCCATTCTGAACCATCCTGATGCATCATTGCCCTACATACTAGAGGTAGATGCATCGGAAGTGGCTGTAGGAGCAGTGTTATCACAGAGGGTAGGGGCCAAGGAGCTGATGCACCCAGTGGCTTTCTTTTCTAGGAAGCTCTCCCCTTCGGAAAGGAATTATGATATTAGGGATCGGGAATTACTGGCCATTAAGACCGCTCTGGAGGAATGGCGATATCTGCTAGAGGGGGCCCCACATCCCATTCTGGTCTATACCGACCACAAAAACCTCGAGTACTTGAAAACCGCTAAACGGCTCCGTCCACGCCAGGCCAGATGGGCATTGTTTTTTGCAAGGTTTAACCTCCACATAACGTATCGTCCTGGGTCAAAAAACACTAAGCCAGATGCTCTTTCCCGGATGTTTGAGGACCCTGGAGAGAACCCCCAGCCAGACACCATCCTGCCAGCAGGTAGCTTCCTACTGCTTCAATCCGAGCTGTTGTCTAAATTGCAGGCTGCTTCCACCCGGGTCTCTGACCTGCCTGGAGTCTCCCTACTGAATAAGGAGGGACTCTTCTGGAAGGGGGAACAAATCATGGTACCCAAGGAGGTCCAGTCCCTGGTGTTGGGTTACTGCCATGACCATCCCCTAGCGGGGCACTTTGGGATACATAAGACTATAGATCTGGCACGACGCACATTTTGGTGGCCAAACATGGCCAAGGATTGTGAAGCGTACGTGAGATCTTGCCCCATCTGCAACCAGAATAAACCTACCAGAGACAAGGCCTGGGGCCTATTGAGACCTTTACCAATACCTGACCGTCCCTGGAGTATGATCTCCTTAGATTTTATTGTAGAATTGCCACCCTCGCAAGATCACACTGTGATCTTTGTGGTAGTGGATCGCCTTTCTAAAATGGCCCATTTCCTTCCACTAGCCAAGACACCATCTGCCTCCGAAACAGCCCAAGTGTTCATTAGAGAGATTGTGAGGCTTCACGGAGTGCCAAGAGAGATTGTCTCAGACCGAGGGGTGCAATTTACGTCCAAATTCTGGAAAGCGCTATGTGAGGGGCTGGAGATTAAGTTATCTTTTTCGTCAGCATATCACCCCCAGACAAACGGGCAGACAGAACGAACCAATCAGACTCTCGAGCAATATCTGAGATGCTACACATCATTCCTGCAGAATGACTGGCTGACACTTCTACCAATGGCAGAATTTGCATATAATAATGCGAATCATTCCGCCACCAACCAATCCCCATTCTTTGCCAATTATGGGTTCCATCCTACCTTCCTGCCAGACCTGGTTCCTGAGAACTCAGTCCCGGCAGCCCAAGACACCTTAGAGTTCTTTACTACCAATAACAAGGTATTACAGGAAACAATGGCTAAGGCCCAAGAAGACAGTAAGAGGTTTTGTGACAGGAGGAGGAAGGGAGAGTTGGTCATACACCCTGGGGATCGGGTTTGGTTGTCAACAGCCAACCTAAAACTGACATGCCCATCCAGAAAATTGGCACCCAAATTTGTGGGACCTTTCCCAGTAGAACGCAAGGTTAATGAAGTGGCATTTAAACTGACTCTCCCCGAGTCCCTCAAAATACATCCAGTCTTCCACGTATCATTATTAAAACCTGCAGTTCCAGACCCCTTTTTAGACCACAGGTCTAGACCTCCAGAAGCTATAGATATCAACGGGGAGGAGGAATTCGAGGTGGAGGCAATTTTGGATTGTAGGAAGAGGGGTGGTCAGGTACAATACCTGATCAAGTGGAAAGGCTTTGGGCCGGAGGAGAATTCGTGGGAACCAGCCCAGAATGTCCATGCCCCCAGATTAGTACGAGAATTCCGTCATAGCCAGCCACAAAGGAGGAATCGGGTGGGCATCCGGAGGCTGCCCGTAAGGGGGGGGCAATGTCAGGGAATGGGAAGATCGCCTCGGCGATCGAATCTGCACATGCGTAGAATCCTGACAAGACATACAGGCAGGCAGGCACTAGGACCCAGGCGCGCCTGTCACCGATGACGGCGCCGGGCAGGCACTAGGACCCAGGAGCGCCTGTCAGGAGTTGGGCGGCCTATTTAAACCCAGCTCTTGCAATGCTCAAGTGCCGTATGGTCTTACCTGTTACCTGTGTTCCTGGTTTGATCCAGTGTTCCTGAATACCTTGTTGCCGACCCAGCCTGTTCCTGATACTGCTGTCTTCTCCTGCTCTGATCCCTGGCTTGTCTGACCATTCTCCTGCTTAACCCTGCACGTTCTGATCTCCTGTTAACGAACCCGGCTTGTGACCAGTTTATTCCTCTGCCTGCTGATTTTTGTACCACGCTGCCACCACTGTTACCGACCCAGCCTGCCTGACGCTGCTCTTGTGACCTCCTCACATCAGACTCTCACCTGCTATACACCTCCAACGGTGCTTCTACCACAGCTGGGTGAACTCAAGGGCCGCGACCTGGTCTCGGCCTGCTCCAAGTCCATCCCCACCATCAGGGGCCCTGGTGAACAAGCACGTAGGGACTTTGATTCCGCGCCTTGGGGGAATCCGGTCTGTGGAGTGCTAGAGGCTACCGCTGTAGGATCCCTGACAGTGAGTGACTGGGGACAAAGAGAAGGCAAATTTATTTAATACCTTTTTCAGCTCTGTGTATACAAAGGAGCATGGAGGAGCTCTTGTCCACAATGGGCATGGTATTGACACAGCTCCAGATGATCCACACTGGCTCACAATTGATATGATCTAAAAATATTTAGACAGTATAAAGGTGCATAAAGCACCTGGACTGGATGGCATACACCCATGGGTCTTTAAAGAACTGAGCTCTGTCATTTCAAAGCCATTGTTTCTAATTTTTAGGGACTCTTTAATGACTGGCATAATACCACTGGATTGGTGTAAGGCCAATGTGGTGACAATATTTAAAAAGGGATCAAAATCTTTATCAAGTAATTATAGACCTGTTGGTTTAACTTCTATAGTTGGGAAGATACTGGAGAGTTTAATAAAAGACCATATAGATGAGTTCTTGCTGGAAAAAAATATTTTAAGCAACAGACAGCATGGATTCATGAAAGACAGAAGTTGTCAAACAAATCTGATTTCTTTTTATGAGGGGGTGAGCAAAACCTTGGACAGAGGGGTGGCGGTGGACATGGTTTACTTGGATTTTGCAAAAGCGTTTGACACAGTTCCCCACACACGGCTAATGTGTAAGGTAAAGTCTACAGACTTGGAAAAATCTGTATGTAAATGAATAGAAAACTGGCTAAAAGATCGTATTCAGAGAGTAGTGGTTAATGATTCATACTCTGAATGGTCTAGGGTTGTCAGTGGTGTACCCCAGGGTTCAGTGTTGGGACCCTTACTTTTTAATATATTTATAAATGAAATAGGGTCTGAGATTAACAATCCCATTTCAGTCTTTGCAGATGACAACAAGCTGTGCAGTGGAATAACGACTTTACAGGATGTCTTCAACTTACAAGCCAATCACAAGCTTAATAATGGCATGCAATGCCAAGCTGTGGTTTCTAAAGTGAGCAAAATCCTCTCTTGTATTAAAAGAGGTATAGACTCCAGAGAGAGAGATATCATATTACCTCTGTACAAATCATTAGTAACACCTCATCTGGGATATGCAGTTAAGTTTTGGGCACCAATTCACAAAAAGAACATTGGGGAACTTGAGAAAGTACAGAGAAGGGCAACCAAAGAGGCATAGAGGAGCTCAGCTATGAGGAAAGATTAGAGGAACTGAATTTATTCTCTTAAGAAGAGGAGATTAAGGGGGGATATGATCAACATGTATAAATACACCAGTGGTTCATATAGTGAGCTCTGTGTAGAGCTATTCATCCTGAGGTCATCAGAGGACAAGGGGGCACTCTTTACGTCTGGAGGAAAAGAGATTTAATCTCCAAACACGGAAAGATTTCTTCACAGTGAGAGCTGTGAAAATGTGGAATAGACTCCCTCAAGAGTTGGTTCTGGCCAGCTTAGTGGATTGCTTCAAAAAAGGTCTGGATTGTTTCTTAGATACACAGAATATAACTGGATACAAACATTTATAGGTGCTTTGCTGTTTTTTTTGCCTTCCTCTGGATCAACTGTGGGTATAGGAATTTAACTATTGTTTTTTTTTTTTTCTATGTTTGAACTGGATGGACTTTTGTCTTTTTTCAGCCAGTCTAACTATGTAACTATGTAAGAAAAGTAAAGCTGCAGAGTGGAGGGGGATAGTAAGTGAGAAGGGAGAGGGGATAGTTGGATGATGTTCTTACTTACTGTGCCAGTCCCAAGCCCCATCTGCTGGGCCTCCCAACGTGTTTGTATGGCTAGAGGGTTGTAAGGGTTTCAAGAGGGTATTCCAGAAGGTGTCACAGTTGCCAAAACGTAACAGAGTTGTTGATGGTGGCAGTGAGATATTCCATCCATTTGACCTCTCGGATCCTTATGTGGAGGTCTGTCAAGGAAGGAGGTGCACATCTGTTCCAATGAAGTGCAATTAGGCAATGTGCTGCCGTAAAGATATGGCTTAACAACTGCTTGGATGTTTTAAAGAAAGGAATATTTTGATTGTGAAAGATCTAGGTGCCAAAGAGCTAGTGATTCAGAGTATGGACTGCTTGCCAGTAAGGTCTGACAAGTTGGCAGCTCCAGTATATGTGATGCATAATTCATTGGGCCCTCTTGCACCTTCAACAGCTATCATCAGCAGAGGGGTATAGAGTTCTTCATCTGACTGGGGTGTAACACCAATGAAATAGAATTTTGTTATGGTTCTCTTTGTATAAGGTACAAATTGAGATTTTGGCAGCTTGAGACCATATAGTTTGCCAGGTCTCTAGGGGTAACTCATCCTGTAGTATGTGTTCCTACTTTAGCATATATAAGTGCTTAAATGAAGATGAGGAGGAAATGGGAAAGCGGGCTTTATATGTTAAAAAAAAATCTCAATGATAATATTTAACAAACCAAAAAGGAGCAAATAAGATACGTTTATTGTTAGGATTTACTTGCACTTTAATTCTCACCAATTCACCCTCTTTGACATTTTTCTACAACTGCTTTATGTGAAAAGATTATGTAATATAAACACAAAAGTGTATAAAGAGGTTACAGAACCCAATATGTAAACTGAAGTGCTGCAATATGCCATTCTTATAACAAAACAGGCCTCAAGATATTGGCATGAAATAAGAGGCAGTCCGTAAAACCCATATATGACATATACACATGTGTATTGCACATGGCTGTGTGATCTGGGTTTAAATCCAGGTTTTCCTTGACAAAAAAATGTTCAGTTTAGAATACAGAATATTACTGCAGCTAATTCTATAAAAGGCTCTAGTAACAGCAGAACTAAAAATACTGAGCTGACCTAATGTCTGTATTTTAAAAAAAGAAATGCAAATTGAATTACTACATGTAAACTTTAAGTTTTGGTAGCGTTTGGTAATCTTTAAAGCAAATCTGTGCTTTATCCATGCTGCTTTAAATAAAGCAGGAGATGGAGGGATAGTTTAAACTGCTGCCATTTTTCCTTTTTTCTGCATCTACGTCACTTTCATTGCTGTTTTAGTGGAAACTCAAAATTTGGGATTTTTCTCACTTTTAGTCCTTTTGATTGTGGGCATCAGGACAAATGGAAAGGGTGAACCTCCCTAACGGGTACTCAGACAGCAGTAGAAAATTGACAGGGTACCTACGCCAAAACTAAAAAACATTGTTTTGGCTTCATATACACTATAATACCACCCTTCCAATCAGCACATATTCACCTTTCCGTCACTGTTCTGCTACTCTGTTTAGCTCCCAAAAGTGAAGAAACAAATCCCCTATGTAAGATCCAAGTCTCTCTAGTTGTGACAGCACTGGAATAACCACCAAGTTCAAGTCCATAAGATGATGGGGAGTGAGTCCATACTTGGAAGTACCAGGTATTTCCTTTATTCATGGTGGCTAAATAGAGTTGTACAGGGAAAGTGAATTTGTGATATGAGATTGGTAGGAGTAGGTGCCTGATACCAACATGTTGCTTTACCCTGTATGACCTGGCCATAGAGTGAAAGAAACCTAGCACATGATCATTTTGACACATTTGTTCATCAGTCTCAAAAACTTGCAGTTCAATAGAGTCTAAATAGTTTAGCAGATTCAAAATAAATTGGACAAGCACAATACTTGACAAATATTCTTTCTATAATCTATTTTACTATGCATGAGGCAATGTACCTCCTGATGTAGATTATACAAATATTTATGCTGACTAATCAGCAAAATAAACAAGACAATAGAGACATTATAAATAAGTAAATCAAGAGAAAACTGCTTCATCTTCAATAATATATATGAGAAAAAAATTTAACTAAGGTAAAAAACAAACAAACTATTTTGTTCAACATTTTTTTTTTAAACAAAATCTTAGAGTGAATCTAAATATCTGTACAGGCCCCCCTCCTTGCTTCTATGCATCCCTATGCAGTATGAGAGGTTTTCCATGGATTAGATCTGTAACTACTAGATATTCCAGTTGCCACTCTCTTATTAACCGCATATTAACTCGTTCTTCATGACCCTTATTGTTTAAGTCAACAAGGCCTAGATATTATGCAATTTCATTAGTTTGTTGTGTGCACCTAAGTGTACATTATAGCAGAAGGAATATTACTAAAGTATTTTTGATAACATACAATGATATATTCACTGATTGTTATTTATCTACCAAGTAAAACCTTTAGAAGATGAAAGTCATGGGTAATTTCTGTAGGAGACCAAGGATTTGGGATTCTTAGATTTCCCTGTGACCTCAACCTTGCCTAGGCAAAACTGCTAGAATCGGGGGGCGAGTAATGGGTGAGGAGACTGTAGCAATTTAGGATGGGTGAAGGGGACCTACTATATAGCTGCTAGTTTCTGTGGACTGTATTGTCCTTTTAACTGCAATAGAGAATGTCAGTTCTCTAGGCTGGCTTTGTAGTCAGGCAATGCTGTGTTCATTTCAGGAACGAATAGACAGAACGGGTAAAATAGCTTTCATATATGTATTTTATTTGTGTATTTTTTTCTGTTTTTATGAATGTATTTTATCTGTTTGCCTGGAGTTCAGTTTTAAATCTAACTAATTAAGCCCAGTTAACCCCATTAGTTTCAAAGCTAGTCATCAGAGTTCACTTGCACAAATGGTACTGTCAGGAATGGACTGGCCAGCAATGGTGCATCCTGTTTCTGTTCCTTTGCTGACCCTCTGTACTACGCTGCTTGCTACCTGTTCTGATCCCTGGCTTGTGACCCTGACCATCCCTATGCTTGACCCTCTGTACTACGCTGCTTGCTACCTGCTGAACCTGGCCTGTGACCCCGACCATTCTCCGCTTGCTCCCCCTGTACCTACCTGCCCAATTGATATTGACCCGGCCTGCCTGACGACGCTTGCTTGTATGTACTGTTATCTGTGGGTGGTTGGTTTGGTTTGTTTGCACTGTATTATGTTTAGTATTGCACTGCGTTTATGTTTGTATTGTTAGTGTTAATAAATTATATTGTTTATCCCATATCTGAAGTCTGCGTTTCCCTGCGTCAGTCACACATCTCTGGTCATACCTGGGAGCCCTGACATTACACCAAGGCCAATCCTGACCAGAAGTGGCTGCACAGGGAAGCCATCTTGGTTTGTTGATGGGAAGGATGGATCTGGATGAGGTTGAGTATTTATCTCTGCTAGTGTTTGATGACAGGGAGTATGCTTATCAAACTCTGAAGGAGTATCCCCGGGATGAACTGCTAGAATGTATACGGCTCGCTCATGTTCTAGTAGATCAGGGCACAGAGTTCTCTGAGGTGCAGCCTTTGATTGAGGTTTGTGCAGAGTTGGTTTCATCTGGTTCCCCCGAATGCAGGGATGAATTTTTGCCACCATTTAGTGCAGACCAGGTAGAGTCCCTGGTGTGGTTATTAGAAGATGATGTGTGTTACTTTCTGGAGCGTTATTCCACATGTTCACCACAGACACTAAGAGTTTGTATAAACGCAGTGCAGTCATTGACCAGACAGGCTTTGTGTAAGCTCAGCTTTGTTCAACCCCTACTGCAGACATGGACAGACTTGTTGCACCCAGCCTCAGTCAGCTTACAAAAACCCAGTCCTGCTTCTAACTCTTCTCCTGTATTCCCAACAGCTCCCCCAGTTACAGCCCAGTATACTTGGCTAAAAAATATATAAATAAACAGCGCAAACATAGACCTCTATATCAAATCAATATACAAAGTGCAAACATATATAAAAAATTAAATAAATAGTGAAGTCCATCAAAATTAATAAACACAAAATTCAAAAATAGTTTGTGCAAACAGAAATTTTCAAATTCTTCTTCTATTATAAAGAAACTTCCACCTTCCACCCGTGAAAACCAACATCAAATGCACTCACCAGATTAAGGTGAATGAAACGCCTTTTAGGAATTTATGGGATCCTAAACCCTCTTTGGTATCCACTCTATAGGAATCCTCACCTCCAGCATAGACTCCACCATCCAACCAGGGAGAAAAAAACCCAGATAGTGTAATATTGCAAAACACCATTCATAAGTGAAATCAAGGATTAAGGCCACTCACATTATAATCGCTTTAAAAAGGCATGTTTATTAAGACCAGCTTCTTTCCAGATGAACAGTAGATGTAAGGCAACCTCTCACAGAATCTCACATCACAGCTCCAGGTTACAGCAGAAGCTCAACAGAGACCACACATATACAGATCCCAAAAGATGGCCGCTGGAACGCACCGCTCAGCGTGCGCTCCACTCACCGGAAGTGACGTCAGACGTACGGGGTAGTAACCGGAAATGCGTCAACGCGTTTCGCCCCTCCCATCGGGCGTTCTCAAGACCTTCTTGAGAACGCCCGATGGGAGGGGCGAAACGCGTTGACGCATTTCCGGTTACTACCCCGTACGTCTGACGTCACTTCCGGTGAGTGGAGCGCACGCTGAGCGGTGCGTTCCAGCGGCCATCTTTTGGGATCTGTATATGTGTGGTCTCTGTGGAGCTTCTGCTGTAACCTGGAGCTGTGATGTGAGATTCTGTGAGAGGTTGCCTTACATCTACTGTTCATCTGGAAAGAAGCTGGTCTTAATAAACATGCCTTTTTAAAGCGATTATAATGTGAGTGGCCTTAATCCTTGATTTCACTTATGAATGGTGTTTTGCAATATTACACTATCTGGGTTTTTTTCTCCCTGGTTGGATGGTGGAGTCTATGCTGGAGGTGAGGATTCCTATAGAGTGGATACCAAAGAGGGTTTAGGATCCCATAAATTCCTAAAAGGCGTTTCATTCACCTTAATCTGGTGAGTGCATTTGATGTTGGTTTTCACGGGTGGAAGGTGGAAGTTTCTTTATAATAGAAGAAGAATTTGAAAATTTCTGTTTGCACAAACTATTTTTGAATTTTGTGTTTATTAATTTTGATGGACTTCACTATTTATTTAATTTTTTATATATGTTTGCACTTTGTATATTGATTTGATATAGAGGTCTATGTTTGCGCTGTTTATATATTTTTTACTATTTGTGTTGATCACATTGCACAGCAGCAGGATAGAACCTATAGTAGGGTGTTTCACTAGGCGCAGGAAGAGTTTTTAGTTCAGTATACTTGGCTATCTACCGCATGTCAGTACCCTGTTCCCACTCGCTGCACCTATCCTGCCTTTAACCCTGTAAAAAAGCCCTCTGTAGCAACTGCTCCCTCTCCTGTTCCATCCTCCAGTTCTTCTCTGTCTCCAGCTGCTCCATTCGTTTGCAGACCTGCGTTTACTTGCAGTGCTCCAGTAGTTAAAACCAGAAAAAAGCGAAAATTCTTTCCAACCAATACCATCCTGCCAGTATCCAAACTGGTGAACCTGCCTTCCGTGGTTCAGCCTGAAGCCTCTACTCGGCCTGAAGCCTCTACTCGGCCGGACGCCGGCATTCAGCCTGATGCCTCTACCCAGCATGATGAACTGATCCAGCCTGACGATCCTATTAGGCCAGTTGACTCGATGCCCGCTGTTGATCCAGATGATCCGGTACCTGATCCGGTGCTCGCTGTCGTGCCAATTGACTCAGAGCCCGCTGTCGTATCTGGTGACTCGGTGCCCACTGCCTTGCCAGATGACGCGGTGCCCGCTGGTGAGCCAAATGACCTGATGCCTGGTGACCCAGTGCCCGCTGTCATACCTGGTGACCCGATGCCCGCTGTCGAGCCAGACGATCCAATGCCTGGTGACCCGGTGCCCACTGCCTTGCCAGATGACGCGGTGCCCGCTGGCAAGCCAAATGACCTGATGCCTGGTGACCCAGTGCCCGCTGTCGAGCCAGACAATCCGGTACCTGATGACCCGGTGCCCACTGTCGTGCCTGTTGATTCGGAGCCCACTGCCTTACCAGATGACGCGGTGCCCGCTGTTGAGCCAAATGACCTGATGCCTGGTGACCCGATGCCCGCTGTCCAGCCAGACGATCCAATGTCTGACCCAGTGCCAGCGGTCATACCAGTTGACTCGGAGCCCACTGCCTTGCCAGATGATGCGGTGCCCGCGGTCGAGCCAAATGACCTGATGCCGGGTGACCCGATGCCCGCTGTCCAGCCAGACGATCCAATGTCTGACCCAGTGCCAGCGGTCATGCCAGTTGACTCAGAGCCCACTGTCGTGCCAGATGACTCGGCGCCCGCCGCTCTGCCTGAGGGCCCGAGACCTGTCGCTCCACCTGGGGGTCCGGCGCCTGTCGCTCCGCCTGAGGGCCCGAGACCTGTCGCTCCGCCTGAGGGCCCGAGACCTGTCGCTCCACCTGGGGGTCCGGCGCCCGCCGCTCCGCCTGAGGGCCCGAGACCTGTCGCTCCACCTGGGGGTCCGGCGCCCGCCGCTCCGCCTGAGGGCCCGAGACCTGTCGCTCCATCTGGGGGTCCGGCGCCCGCCGCTCCGCCTGAGGGCCCGAGACCTGTCGCTCCGCCTGAGGGCCCGAGACCTGTCGCTCCGCCTGGGGGCCCGAGACCTGTCACTCCACCTGGGGGTCCGGCGCCCGCCGCTCCGCCTGGGGGCCCGATGCCTGTCGCCCCGCCTGGGGGCCCGATGCCTGTCGCCCCGCCTGGGGGCCCGATGCCTGTCGCCCCGCCTGGGGGCCCGATGCCTGTCGCCCCGCCTGGGGGCCCGATGCCTGTCGCCCCGCCTGGGGGCCCGATGCCTGCCGCCCCGCCCGGGGGCCCGGTGCCCGCCGCTCCGCCCGGGGGCCCGGTGCCCGCCGCTCCGCCCGGGGGCCCGGTGCCCGCCGCTCCGCCCGGGGGCCCGGTGCCCGCCGCTCCGCCCGGGGGCCCGGTGCCTGCCGCTCCGCCCGGTGGCCCGCTGCCTGCCGCTCCGCCCGGTGACCCGCTGCCTGCTGCTTCGCCTGGTAATCCGATGTGCCTCTGCCCGGAGTCCAGCCCGATGTGCCTCTGCCCGGAGTGCCTCTGCCCGATGTGCCTCTGCCCGGAGTGCCTCTGCCCGATGTGCCTCTGCCCGGAGTGCCTCTGCCCGATGTGCCTCTGCCCGATGTGCCTCTGCCCGGAGTGCCTCTGCCCGATGTGCCTCTGCCCGATGTGCCTCTGCCCGATGTGCCTCTGCCCGGTGTCCAGCCCGATGTGCCTCTGCCTGGTGTACCGCTGCCCGGAGTCCTGCCAGGTGTGCCAGTCTTTGATATCCCGCCAGTTACCAGACCCGGGCGGTGGAACATTTTTCCCAGCTAGGACTGTTTGGAGCGTCCTGAGGCCGCTCCTTGAGGGGGGGGTACTGTCAGGAATGGACTGGCCAGCAATGGTGGGACTCACCTGCCTTTTGCTCTGCAGTACCAGGGCTGGCCAGCGGGTGCTCCCAGCAATCAGAGACTCAACTTTGCAGCCAGCTAACACCTGGAACTGATTATGCTGGGGTATTTAAGGGATGGCCAGACTTGCAGACTCTGCCTTGGTGTTGTGTTTGTCCTGGGCCCTGTATCTGTCCTGCATCCTGTTTCTGTTCCTTTGCTGACCCTCTGTACTACGCTGCTTGCTACCTGTTCTGATCCCTGGCTTGTGACCCTGACCATCCCTCTGCTTGACCCTCTGTACTACGCTGCTTGCTACCTGCTGAACCTGGCCTGTGACCCCGACCATTCTCCGCTTGCTCCCCCTGTACCTACCTGCCCAATTGATATTGACCCGGCCTGCCTGACGACGCTTGCTTGTATGTACTGTTATCTGTGGGTGGTTGGTTTGGTTTGTTTGCACTGTATTATGTTTAGTATTGCACTGCGTTTGTTTGTATTGTTAGTGTTAATAAATTATATTGTTTATCCCATATCTGAAGTCTGCGTTTCCCTGCGTCAGTCACACATCTCTGGTCATACCTGGGAGCCCTGACAGGTACCTTATAGATTATGATGTGAATAATATTTATATTATTTAATTTGTAAAGCACCATGCAATTAAATCCTGTACATTATTATTAATAATAATAATACTAATGTAATTTATTCCTTGCTCGAGGTCTATAAAGCAAGACTTGTTATTGAGAAATGGGAAACACTGTGAGATGGTTCGCTTTAAAAATAAAATTGTGATTCAAAATTTGTTACACAGAAAATGGACAATACTTAGTGTTTTGGGGTTTGGTAAGATTATCCTCAAGTGGAACTTCAAGAAAATATAACATACACATTCTAATTAACTTGTGTATTTAAAACTCATGGAACCATCTTTTTAGGTAAAGGAGAAGTACAGCCAAAGCTCTTTTGGCTGTACTTCTGTGGATCACAGGAGTGCAGTGCGTTCTGCACTCCTGTGACCCCTTTTCAGCTGACAGTGGGATGAAGCCCGCTGTCGGCTGACATCACTCAGTTGGTCCAGGCTGGGGAAAGATCCCGATTTTAAAGTCAAGATCCAGCAAAGAGTCTTTCAGTGAGCTGCTGAAAGCCTGAGCTACCCGCTCCCTTCCCCTTCACATCCCAGCGCTCCAGTGAACACAAGGGGGCAGAGCAAACAGCGGTGACTGACAGTCATCGCTCTCTGCTCACAGTGGTGGTGAAAACTCAGCGTTCAGCGGTCAGCGGTCCTGTGATTGCTGAGTTCTCACCCTTAGATCAGGCAGGGGAAAGATGCAGCATTGGGCTGATGCTGCACCCACCTAGGTAAGTATGATTTGGCAAAAAAAAAAAACAATCCCAAACTTCTCTTTTAAACTTTACATCTTTTGGAAATCTGCCTTTAGAATAATACAAAAAGACTCCAGACTTCAACAAGTTGAAGGTGGCTGTACCTGTTCTGCAAGCTGATGAAAGTGCTAGTGCTTAACAATGACTGTCTTCCTCCTTATGCTAAGTAGCTGTACAGCACAAGGGAGGTGCATGGTTCATAAGGGTTTATACATCACTTTACAAATATTTTGGCAGGTGAAACAGTTCTCATATACGTGTTTCAACTGTGTAATTAGCTATTTGGCTGGAATTGCCTTTAATGCTTTTCAAAATGCTTTTTTTTTTAAATCAAACTTGTTTTAATATCAAATATATGTAAAGAACAGATGCTGAATACTACATAGCTGATTACACAGGAAACCAATAGTATATATTTAGATATCACACATTTTCAAATGCATTTTTTACATGGTAAATGCATGGTTCATGAGAAGAAAGAGTTGAAGGGGAAATTGGGTAAAGTAAATTTGTTCTGATAATAATCTCACCTGCTCTCATCTATTTCCTTTACATATGTTATTTTCAGCTGTAAAACTAGAAGACCTTTAATTCTCAACCACATAGCCACAGGTGTGTGCTCTAAAGCTTATGTGGTTCTAGTTCACTACACCTGGCTCTGTAGTGCTCTTCTACCAATGATGGGGGGACAACCAGCCTGCAGCATCAGTGAAGGCTTAGCACAAAGTGAAGCAATTTTAATGTTCATTAAGCTCAGTATACCTTGTCAGAGGTCATTTTGCATATGTAAAGAATGCTCACTAAACATACAAAGTCTAAGTGCTGAAGACCTAGAACACTGTGGTAAATCGTTCAATATCCAGAAAGATGGAAACACAAGTAGACAGGATCTTAAAAAAACAGACTGTGATCAGGCTATAAATATTTAAGAAGATGTATAGTTGTTAGCAAACGGTAAATGAGCTTTATTTTGTAGTTAACTTGAGGGATGAATTGCTTCACAGTGCCTGCAGCTACAGAGGTCAGCAAGGGCTTGTTTTTAGAGCTTATTTAATGCATGTTGAAATATCTTAATACTGGAATGTCCATAGCCTGGCCACTAGTTTACTTTTAGGTACACAGCCTCAAAGTTTAAATCTGTAAACTCAACCATGAATAAAAGAATAAAAAAAAACTGATAGACTGACCAAATGGACATAAGATTTTTACACCACACTCAATTCATACTAATGCATAGCTTTGCTACATTCTCTTTTAAAGTTTGCTTTCTAAACTTACCAGAGTTGGAGTCGTATTTTTTTTCAGACCTGGAATGAGAAGTAAAAGTTAGCTTAGATGTATGTATGATCATAAACAGACGTAATTCAAAATGTAGTAAAATATCATAGTTGTCACACGTTTCATATTATATACAATTTCTGATGTTGGGTAGTTGAAGTAATGAAGGTAGCAAATCGGGATGCTTTTGGCAAAAAACTGTGTAGTTTTCCCACAAAATGTGAATATAAAACATAACAAAGCACAAATGAACAAGAATAGATGTGTTTACCAATGTGTGCAAATCTATTCGCATTTTGTCACAAATAAAAAGGGATTTGAGTAACTGGATACTGTTCAGGAAAATTAGAAGGCCCCTAAATATGCCACTAATGTATCCAATTGGTCTGTGAAGAACTGTGTGATCGGCCACTGCCAAGATCATTACATGATGTGATTCTCTGTAGAGTAAGAATGTGTGCCTGTAGTATATCAGTTTGCTCATATGTAGTTATGAATATTTGGCTTTTAATTCATAGGGGATCTTCACTGAGAAAAAAGCACTCGAATATGATCAACAGCACAGAGGGTCTTTTTTAAGGTGCTTGTAAACCATTGCCAGGTATCAAAAATGCCAACTTTGCCAGCATACATGCTCTATAACAGTTTAGTTAGTTAGTTAGTTAGCGCTAGTTATACCTGTACAGATGTAGCAGAAAAAAGATGTAGTGTTATAGTATGTTGACCCCATTGCTTTTGAGAATATCTAACCCCCTAAGATCTAATCATTCATAATACATAGCAGAAAGAAATATATAAGTACTGAATTGGACAGAAATCTAGGAAAAAGAGATAAACATTTTTAAAGTGCTATACATGGTGCCTAAAGCTAAACAGCAGCCATTTAGGATATATCATGTAATGCAGTTGGTCTGGTGTTTTTTTCTAAAAAATGTATCTCTATTTGAATTTGTTACCTTTTACTGACCTCAATCACCCTTGGCAATCCTGTCAAGCTGCTGGATTGTAAAATGGTATAACAAACACTCGCCAGGTAAGAGATACACCTTTGGCCCATTAAGTAATGCCCACTACATAGCCTCTTAAAAGGAGAACTAAAAGTGATTTCAAGTAGAAAGCCTTGAAATTCACTGGTAAAAAAAACTAATTTCACAATTGGGCATCCGAAATCACATAATTTTGCTGGGTTGGCTACACAACTACTGTATATGTAGGGAAAATTTGCAAGACCATTACTCAATAACACTGATTCTTCAAATGGATGTTTCTGCACATTCCGCATTGCAGTTTCTGGCTGATCAGTGAGTCTCTGCATTAATGTAGAATGTCATTTACAGAGTATACAAAACACAAACCAGATATCCTGTGTTTACAAGGAACTTGTTTTTCATCAGTTTTAGCACCCACAATCTTCCACAAAGGCTTTCCAGTGTTTTAGTTGGCTACAGTTGATAAAAAGGTGAAAGAGGAAACTATAATGTTGCATAGAACAGTTTGCCTTTGTGGTTAGTAACACAGATGTTGACAAAAGGTGCATAATCTTAATGAGATCTTTGTGTGATCAAGCCTGTTGTATACCATAAGTCTGTGTACATACGATTGTCCTGAGCTTACCTTCACTCATGATATATGTCAATTGATGTTTAGCTATTAATGAGACCATTTACATTATAAAGTGATCAATGTAAAAACCAAACCAATCCTTTCATGAAGGTCATTAATGCCTAGATGCCCAGAATTTAGCAGTGTCAGTATGATCGGTTAGCTTTACTCTATAAGACAAATTGCCTATCTGAATATTTTTTTTTCTTTACGCATATAAGGCTTTTACTTTGTAGATGGTATAAATACTACCCTGTTTGCATTTTATTACAAGCTTAAAAACATTTAAAAAATTAAGTTTTTGTTAAGTTTTAATTCACTCTTTATTTCTAAATTCTTGTTTTAATACCATATTTGTATCTGACATTGTATTTCTTTCTTTGTGCATATGCGGAGTGAGAGAGAGAGATAAAGAGGGAGAACTTGTTCCCTTCCTAAAACCAGAGAAATTAGCCTCTCAGATATTAAATTGTACTACAAGGCCTGTTACATAAACAGACTGGTAGATTGGCATATGAGGTCCTCCCAGAACACGCGCACACCCCAGCGGTGCACACCCCCGGTGCTCTCTGTGATCGCTGTGTCCTATGGACACAGCTGATCACACATTGAGGTAAAAGGCCAATCACAGCGCCCTTTTTCCACATGATCAGCTGTGTCTAATGACACAATAGATTACTGAGTAAATACAGTTGCTAGTTATCGGCAGCACTTTCCTCACGCTGTCACAGAGCTGATAACCAGCAAATGTCACAGAGCAGATTGGCACTGATCATCAGGGCACTGATCATCAGTGCTCAGCAGTGCTGCCCAGCAGTGCCACCCACCAGTGCCCCAGTGGCACCCATCAGTGCCGCCCAACAAGTGCATCCATCAGTACCGCCAGTCAGTGCCACCCGTCAGTGCTCATCAGTGCCGCCTATCAGTGCACATCATTGCTGCATATCGGTGCAGCATCATCAGTGCCTCCTCATCAATGCCCACCAGTGCCACCTCATCAGTGCAGCCCATCAGTGCAGCACATCAGTGAAGGAGAAAAATTACCTGTTTGCAAAATTATACAATAGAAACTAAGAAAATATTTGTTTATAAAATTTTTTGCTCTTTTTTCATTTATAGCGCAAAAAATAAAACACCCAGTGGCGATTAAATAACACTAAAAGAAAGCTCTATTTGTGTGAAAAAAAATTGAATATGGGTATAGTGTTGCATGACCACGCAATTCTCATTCAGAGTGTGAGAGGGTTGAAAGCTGAAAACTGGCTTGGGCACAAAGGGGGCTAAAAGTGCCCAGTAGGCAAGTGGTTAAACTATATTTAATTACTTTTTAAATACATTATTATTATTATAATACAGAATTTATATAGCGCCAACAGTTTGCTCAGTGCTTTACAATATAAAGGGAAGGGAGACTATACAGCAACAATACAGTTCAATACAAGAGGGTTAGGATCTAAGAGGGAGGGGCTGGTAGTACAAAAGGTAATAACTGTGGGGGGATGAATTGATAGGAGATATAGAAGATTTGGTTATTAGCTGAAGGCAGGATAGGCTTCCCTGAAGAGATAGGTTTTCAGAGATTGCCTAAAAGTGGGCAGAGTAGGTGATAGTCGGATAAATTGGGGTAGAAAGTTCCAGAGGATCGGGAGGCTCTGGATAAGTCCTGGGGACGAGCATGGGAGGAGAAGACAAGGGAGCTAGAGATGTCTGAAAGAAAAGGGGTGCTGTTGTGCTTAGGAAGAAAATTACATATATATAAAATATATGAATTTATAAACACAAAATCTTAAATATTTCAAAAATGGACAGTGCTAAGGTTACAAATTGACTAAAAAAAACTGTGCAATCTTTGAAGTGATAACACTGAGCAACATTCAAATACAATATTAATATTCAGTCCCAACATGTGAATAATTGGTGCAATGGTGCTGTATCTTTAACGGTGATACTCCATACTGAAATGACAAGTGCTTCACTGTGTTCACACTGGTGCCCCACATAGATGTAAACTCACCGTCATTTCACACTCGCTTTTTGGGACAATCCCAGTATGCAATCTGGTCCTGATGGGTGATATTCCTTTGTCCTTATAACCGTGGTTGCTGGTAGTAACCAATAACTTTCCATTAGGACTGCATCAATGTTAGGCAACCCTTCTCCTCCACAGGCAGTATTTCATGTTTTCAGCATAAATCAAAACAAAACCAGACATCCCATAGTGTAAAACTGTATAGAACTTTAATATGGGGTCAAACAATAGAAATGCCACTCACAAAAAAGTGTCTTTCCTGGCACTATGTGAGTGTGACTTACCTAGAGATAGGTGATCATGAAATGACGGTGAGTTTCCATCTATGTGGGGCACCAGTGTGAACACAGTGAAGCACTTGTCATTTCAGTATGGAGTATCACCAGAGGTCTCCCTCCTTCCACACTTACACCTCAATGGATCTCTTATGGGGATGGTGGGGATGATATTTCCTCCTCTCAATTTGCACCATGTAAAACAAGAAACCACAAATGGTGCCTTATCTTTTGTGAGGTCAGAGCCTATTTATTAATAGGAAAACGCCACTCACAGTTTCCATCAATGCAGTTGTCAGCTGGCATGTGTGTCGATCCTACTAGCTAGCGCCGCTCGTCCACCGCGGCGTCGGAACGTCAGAGCCCCTCCCCTACGCGTTACGCCACAGGGTCACGTGGCTTCATCAGGGGGAATGTACATTCCCCCTGATGAAGCCACGTGACCCTGTGGCGTAACGCGTAGGGGAGGGGCTCTGACGTCACGACGCCGCGGTGGACGAGCGGCGCTAGCTAGTAGGATCGACACACATGCCAGCTGACAACTGCATTGATGGAAACTGTGAGTGGCGTTTTCCTATTAATAAATAGGCTCTGACCTCACAAAAGATAAGGCACCATTTGTGGTTTCTTGTTTTACATGGTGCAAATTGAGAGGAGGAAATATCATCCCCACCATCCCCATAAGAGATCCATTGAGGTGTAAGTGTGGAAGGAGGGAGACCTCTGGTGGCAATAAGGCAGCCCAGTATTGGATGGAGACACGCAGTTAAAGCAAAGAATCCCAGCTTGTCCAGTGAGGACAAAAAAGTGTGTTTAGCCAGCTTGTCTGGCTAACAAGGAGGTGAGCGCACACCTATCCACAGAGCACGGGAAGTGTGGCACTATATATCTCACCTGTCACTGAAATAATAATAGAAGCATAAAGAGGACTGTTCATAGAGTTGGCAGAACATCAATTGTTATATTTATTTATTTATTTATTTATGCACTATATGTTGCACTTGTTTGAAGCACTTTTGTTTTCACGGTATCAATTGCAATATCACCCATATATGAGCAGTACAGTTTTGAATGTGGAGCGCGGCACGTTGATGTATGTTTAGATATATATCACTATTTATGTTACAGTTACCAAATTTCTATCCTGACAAATTTCTTATTTCACACATTGACATATCTGGAGAAACTGGAGCTACTTTAGATAGTTGTGCTTGCTGAAGTTCTTTTTTTCTAAATACAGGCGTACCTCGGTTAACGTAATTGTCAGTTTACGAATGAAAATCCATTGAAAATAATGCCTCGGTTTACAAATTTTTTTTGCAATACGAACGGATTAATTGGTTTTCAATGCATTTACACATTTTTTTAATCATGTCTCTGTACAGTACTATGCCTTTAAAGTGCACTTGATAAAGAGTTTTGAACAGATACAACTTTTTTTTTACTTTTTTCTGACCTCTGGAATGGATTAATTGGTTTTCAATACATTTACGATTTTTTTTTAATAATGTCCCTTTATGCTTTTAAAGTTTACTTTATAAAGGGTTTTGAAAAGATAAAACTTTTTTTTACTTTTTCTGACCTTTGGAATGGATTAATTGGTTTTCAATGCATTTACGAATTCATTTTTAATCATGTCCCTGTACAGTATTTATCCCTTTAAAGTGCACTTTATAAAGAGTTTTGAACAGATAAAAGACTTTTTTCTTACTTTTTTTCTGACCTCCGGAACGGATTAATTGGTTTTCAATGCATTCCTATGGGAAACCGCGTTTCGGTTTATGAATTTTTCGCAATATGAAAAGTCCTGCAGAACGAATTAAATTCGTAAACCGAGGTACGCCTGCAGATACATTTAGGGAATGATGCTTGGATATGTATAAGCATTTCTCTCCTGTGGGATTCCGACCTGAACTGAACAGAATTCTGCATCTAGAATTACATGTTCTGCTTGATTTCAGCCAGCTTAGGTTGTTTAGTTTTCATCAGAGAAAGTTATGTAGCATGTCTTCTATAGTATCGGGTTTGGAGTGGACCCAAAAAAAAAAGAACTGTTAAAGGTTGTGGAGATATTATGTACTGTTGATGATGATATATTTAAAGTCTTTGCAATTATACATTGAGGAACAATATTCTGAAATTGTTTGACCACTTTTAGATGCAGCTTTTCACATATTGGTGAACCTTTGCCCGTATTTACTTCAGAGACTCTGGGGTTGATTTACTAAAGGCAAATAGTCTGTACACTGCAAGTACACTTCAAGTGCAGTTGCTCTAGATCTGAGGGGAAGTTCTGAAATGAAGAGAAGCTCTGCTGATTTCTATTATCGAATCATGTGCCAGCAAAAAATCTGTTTTTTATTTTCCTTGCATGTGATTGGGTGTTCTTTGCAAAGTGAAGCTTTACCTCATTTACTAAGCTCTAGAGCAACTGCACTTGTAGTACACAGTATATTTGCCTTTAGTAAATCAACCATTTTGACTCTCTAAGATGCCATTTTTATACCCAATCATGTTACTGACCTTAACCTGCTTCACTGCAAAATCACTTACTTTGCCAACTTATTGTTGCCCTGTCCCAACTTTTTTGAGATGTGTTGCTGCCGTGAATGTCAAAATTACCTTCTTCTTAAAATGGCACATTTCTCAGTTTAAATTATTATGTCCCAACTGTTTTTAAAATTGGGCTTGTACAAGCCCCCACCCCCCCGACCACTGCACCTGACAATGCAGTGGATGAGGAGTTTTTCATGTGGCTATGCAATAAAAAACCTGATATTGGCTATAGACTGTACCCACTGCCTGCTGTAAATCACAAGGAGAGAGCAGACCTGATGGGGAACTAGTGTCTCAGCTTCACCAGGCTCAGCCCACTGCCAGTGTCACTGGTTGTTAGCAGCCTGTTGGCTCCAAAGCAGACAGCCCCTAAAAGCCAATGACAGGTGAGGAGAGGAGGGGTAGGGATAGAAAACATGCCACTCTGCTACACAGAGTAGAGACAGGCAATCTCCCAGAAAGTCTCTGGTAAATAATGGCAAACTATGTTTCATATTCCAACTTGTTTCTGACCTGAAGATATTACTAAGACACTGTTCCTATGGTCTGCTTAAACGTTTCTAAATAACAGGTTCTGCAGAAAGGATGAAGTCAGTGCATCAATATAACTTTTTGAAGCTTGCTTGACTGTATATGGGATTTGACCAATCCACAAAACACTTAATAATGAAAACCTATACTGCCAACCTTCTTCTGAAAATGTTAGTTCCCTCACTGTCAAGCTCTTCCAATTACTTTATTACATTCTGTGTCGTTTATTCCAAATAGCAGACCAGGTCAGTGTAAAGTCAGAACACCTTATTGGAAAACTTTATGGTAAAATTCTTAATTCAACATTACAGCTAAACAATTAGCATCCTCTGAAGAAATGGTCAGGCATGATACAGGCTTTGCTAAGTTTTTGGCTAACCCATCAAAAAGAGGTAATGGACATAAATTAAGGAAGAGTGTAGTCGTCTGCTTGACAAAAGTGATGAGCCAAGGTTCAACCCATATCCTTGGGAAACTGTCACAAGATAGCAAGCCACCAACCATGTCATTGATCAAATATGGCCATGCTAGGTCACTGATATCACCACTATCAACGCTCCTTTGTTATGTGTGGGAAATTACTGGCCGCAGCTGACTGGGTCGGTGAACAGCTATCATGTGACAGTATGCCCAAGGGTTTGGGCCGCAACTGGGATTGGCCCGAACCTTTGCTCATCACTACTTGCCAACAATGGGCAAAAGTAAATAAATACAATATTTTATAGCAAAAGGGGACTAAATATAAAGTAAACAGACTTCCTGTTAAGATAAGATAGTATAACCAGAAAGGGTATGGTGACATGAACCTAAAAGTCCTCCACAAAAGCAGTGGGAAGAAAAGCATAACCATTCTAAAACATAAGGTATCTGTTTGTCTCATGTCCATCACAAGTTCAAAAATCTCTTACTGCAGGCACAACAGACAACCAGCAACACCATTATAAACTTAGAACTTAGACTTCAGTACAAAAGGTCAACAGATCTAACATTACCAAAGTCCTGAAGAATAGGGAACCCCAATCCCCCCAAAAATGTGTTCTCAGAGTGATTGTTTTCCAACTGGATGGAGTTTCCAAGACTTTCCATTCAACACAGCACTACTAGCCTACATCCACAATCTCCAAACCTGAAAATAAGGCATGTTTTCACATTTTAGTAGAGTGAGCTGAGCTATGTAGATCATTCCTTTATGGGTTAACTATGCACCCAGAACTGTTGGTTTACAACACAAATACCTTCTGTACTAACAAGGCTTTACTGTGCGTTCTTTGTTTGTACCTTGAGAAAAAAGCCATCCTTTGCTTCGAAATGTCGGTGTTGTGTCACTGTAAAAAAGGCACACCTTTAAACTCTATACTCATTAACTCTTTTCATTATCTGTCTATATAAATGTATTCTTACCCTACATGTTTGCAGACTGACTCCTTTTATTTTTAACAGCTACTGACCTAAAAAAATGATGGCAATAGTGGTGATAGATGCTGAACTCCGCTGGACACCACAGGTTTACTCCACACACTGGCAGGCACGCTTAAGGCATGTGTATGGAAGGGGTAGCATTGGCAACTATCATCTTGGCTAAAGTAAATGTCTGCGAGCATTATCTATCTGTACTATCGCCCATGTCATGTATGAATGCTAATTCACCCTGCACTGCTATATGGTAATCTGTACTGCTTTTAAAATCCACCTCTAACTGAAGCTGATTCATAACTATCAATGTTCTTTTTGGTAATTCTTACTGCTTCAAAAATCGTTAACTCTGGTCCATATTACTGTGGTGTTTATTTTGCTCTTATTGTCTAACCCAAATTTATGAGCTGATCCTAATCTTTACAACTCTGCCCTCCTGCTCTCTTGTTGTCTCTTGTAGTCCTCCTTTGGTGTGAAAAGTTTGTCTCTGCTATGCATTCCTAATTTATTAATTGGCAATACCCCCACCCTACTCAGTATAAATTTAGGTCTTCCTTAGTGGAGGCACAGCCAGAGGTAGCATTGGCAAAACATCTTGGATTAAGTATTGAGGATTGCACTTCAGGTCTGCACTTCAGCGAATGCACAAAGCGAGAAGCCACAGCAGACAACTTCAAATACTAAAAAGACTACAGGTGACCTGTTTACCCATCCAGCTCTTTCAGCTCTTATCCAGTCTGCTTCTTCATCTCAGCACTCTGTAACATGCACTCCCTACTCCTCCATCTCACAGTTGTATCCTCTCTCTTCAAACTCTCTCTCCTTCACCCCTCTCCCTCCCCCCCACCACAGCTTATATATATCACCCTCACTCCTGTCTTCACCTTATTACTGTGCTCATCAACTCCTGCTAATTCTGAACCCACATACTAATAAAATCTCCAGGACACGGGAGCTTGTCCCTCCATATAAGTCATACTCTCTTATTACCTCTCTCTCACCCTTTTGCTTCTCCTAACATCTGAATACATTTCCCCAAATCCTGGGCCGCCATCTTTTTCCTTTAAACAACACACTCGGCACCCCCTATCCTCTAACAGCAGCCGTAATCCACACAATCTAGCTACTATTCCTCTTCTTCCTAGAACCAGCCTCCCCTTTTCCTGTGCCCTCTGGAATGCCCACTCTGTCTGTAACAAACTCACCTCTGTCCATGACCTTTTTATCACAAACTCCTTTAACTTGCTTGCAATTACGGAAACCTGGCTTCATAAATCTGACTTTCCCTCTCCTGCTGCCCTCTCCCATGATGGTCTTCTCTGGACTCACTCTCCCAGGCCTAGTGGATGGAAAGAAGGTGGAGTTGGAATCCTCCTATCCCCTCAAAGCACTTTTCAGGTCCTTCATTCACCTCCCTCTCTGTCCCTCTCCTCATTTGAAGTTCACTCTATTCGTCTATTCTCTTCAGTTTCTTTAAGAATTGCTGTGATCTATCGGCCTCCTGGACCGGTATCAAGCTTCCTTGATGACTTCTCTGCCTGGCTGCCTTACTTTCATTCTTCTGAAATTCCCACAACCATTCTTGGTGACTTCAACATCCCTGTTAATCTTAACACTCCTGCTACCTCTAAACTGAGCCCAACCACTTTTTTTGACCTAAAACAATGAACACATGCTTCTACTCACTCTAATGGTAACTGCCTCGACCTTGTATTCTCCTACCTATGCACTCCTTGCAACCTCACCAACTTTTCTTTTCCTCTCTCCCTTATTAGCTTCACTCTCTCCTTGGCTTCCTCCTCCTTGTCTTCCAACTACCGAACAGTTACCCATAGAAACCTTCACTATCTTACCCCTTCTCTTCTTTTTTCAGCAACAGATTGTCTCTGTGACAAAATCTCAGCCCTGTCCTGCCCCAACCTGGCCACTTCTGTGTACATTTCACTGTCATCCACTATGAACACATTGGCCCCCCTCACTACACGTAGAATTAGGCCTCAACCACTACAGCCCTGGAAAACAGACAATACCAAATGCCTCAAAAAACATAGCCGTGGTATTGAGCATTTATGGCATAAGACTAAGACCCAGCAAGACTTAGACCAATATAAATCTGTCCTTCAAAAATACAATTCTTGTCTCCACACTGCCAAACAAACCTATTTTATCACTCTCATTAAAACCTTTGTCAAGCAATCCCCATCAACTCTATTCTACCTTTAACTCTCTACCTCGTCATTCTTTACCTCCACCCACTGATTCACTCACTGCCCAGGAGATTACTAATTACTTAAAAAATAAGATTGATACAACTCGTGACGACATCTCTACTGTACAGATATCTCCCTCACCCTACACTCCTTGTCCACCTGCACAATCTATACTTCCATTGTTTAACCCAGCTACTATAGAGAAGGTTGGTAAACTTTTTTCTAAAGCCCACCTAACCACCTGTCCCATGGACCCTGTTCCCTCGCAAATAGTACGGTCACCCTCTAGCTCTATCCTTCACTCTTTAACTCATATCTTCAATCTCTCCCTTTCTACTGGCATCTTCCCCAACTCTCTAAAACATGTGCTAGTCACCCCCATACTTAAAAAGTCCTCACTGGACCCCACTAATCTTAGCAACCTAAGACCCATCTCTTTACTCCCTTTTTCCTCCAAACTCCTTGAACGTCTAGTCTACAACCGGCTGAGCTGCCACCTTATTGAGAATAACCTTCTCGATCCCTTTCAGTCTGGATTTCTCCCACAACACTCTACAGAAACTGCTTTCCTAAAACTCACAAACAACTTACTGACTGCTAAAACCAATGGTCACTATATCGTACACTTACTGTTGTACCTCTCCGCTGCCTTTGACACAGTTGACCACCCCCTCCTCCTCAAAAAATTCTATTTACTTGGTCTTCGTGATTCTACTCTCTGTTGGTTCAAATCTTACCTATCTTACCGCATCTTCAGTGTCACTTACGACTCTACTTCCTCCTCTCCTACTCCTCTTACTGTTGGGGTCCCCCAAGGTTCTGTCCTTGGACCTCTCCTATTCTAAATCTACACTTCTTCCTTGGGTCAGCTGATAGCTTCCCATGGTTTCCAATACCATTTCTATGCCGATGACACACAAATCTATCTCTCTACTCTTCAGCTCACCCCATCAGTTTCCTCATGTATCACCGATTTACTAACAGACATATCAGAATGGATGTTACACCACTTCCTATAACTCAATCTATCCAAAACTGAGCTCATAATATTTCCTCCCCCATGTGCCTTTTCCCCTGATTTCTCGGTCAGGATCAATAGCACTACTATCAACCCATCCCTGCATGCCAGGGTGCTAGGGGTAATCCTAGATTCTGAACTATCCTTTCAGGCCCACATCCAATCCCTGTCAAAATCATACCGCCTCAACCTCTGCAACAGCTCCAGAATATGCCCCTTTTTAATCAATGATACCACAAAGCTCATAATTCACTACCTGGTTATCTCTTGCCTTGACTACTGCAACTCCTTCCTCATTGGCTTACCTTTACATATGCTATCGCCTGTCCAGTCCATCATGAATACTGCTGCCAGGCTCATCCACCTTACCAACCGTTCAGTGTCTGCTACCCCTCTCTGCCAATCTCTCCACTGGCTTCCACTTGCCCAATGAATAAAATTCAAAATACTAACAACAACTTACAAAACCATCCACAACTCTGCCCCCAGCTACATCACCAACTTGGTTTCAAATATTAACCAAACCACTCTCTTCGATCCTCCCAAGACCTTCTGCTCTCTAGTTCCCATGTCATCTCCTCCCATGTCAGCTCCAGGACTTCTCCCAAGCCTCTCCCATCCTATGGAACTCCCTACCCCAATCTGTCCGACTATCTCCTAATCTATCCACCTTTAGATGATCCCTGAAAACCTTTCTCTTTAAAGAAGCCTATCCTGGTTCTACCTAGTAAACTGCCATTTATTTTCTTCATCAGCTCATCCCCCCACAGCTATTACCTTTTGTATCACTCAAACCTTCCTCCTAGATTGTAAGCTCCAACTAGCAGGGCCCTCTGTTTCCTCTTGTACCAAATTGTATTGTAACTGTAATTTCTACTTTCATTTTGTAAAGCGCTGTGTATACTGTTGGCGCTATATAAATCCTGTATAATAATAATAGACAGTACCACTGCATTATAACTGAGGCTCTAATTGATGTTATGTCTGTTAGCAGATACTTAATAATAAAACAGTATTTTTTATATTGGCAATGTTTTACATTTACACATTCTTTCACTAATATTTTATAACACAAATAATTTAATACAGGCTTCATCCATGGCACTAATTTTGCAAAGATTTCTGGGTTCTATGAAGAAAGAGTAAACAAATCACTTCTTACTTTGTGACTGTCTCTCTAAGGCTATGTTCAGATGTGCGGCATGTTTGCTGTACCTCAGAAAAGCACTATGGAGAGTTAGTGGCGCTTCCCTATTTGCTTGAAAACATAGCGTTTGGCAGTGGTACTGACATCAAATGCCCCAGGAGTGACAGGCATGAAGAAAATCATTGTGACTGCAGCATTTAAACATCTGCTAGCAGCTTATCGTGGGGCAGTTTGAGGTGCTAAAATGTGGGTCAACTGTGTGTTTTTAACACCCCTCAACCGTAAGTATAATTGACTCAAAATCCATATGGAATGCTAGAAAGCGCTAAATGAAAGGGGTGTTTGAGCATTAGCTTTTTGTATATGTATCAGGAAAGCTGTTAAAGTGGCCGTAAACCTCAGACACTAATAATAGGCAAAGTGCATCCCACTATAGTGTGTACTAACCTGAATCCAATGCACTGAGTCTGGTTCCTCTCTGATCTCTCCTCTCTCACCTCAGCCTCCTGGGAAATGTATGCACCCCCCCCCACCTCCAGCACACAGCAGATGACTCATAGCCTTGGCTCTATGTTTCTATGAGCCTGTGAATAGGGGGGATGTGGCACGTCCCCTCAATCAGCTCTCAGATTTTACAGAGCTCTGTGTTCTAGCTTTGCAGTGTGTGTAAGGTCAGATCCTTGCCCCCTGCTTTCTGCTGCTGAGAAAAAAATCCTTTCATCTGTGTGTTGTAGAATTCTGTAGAGGACACATGGCGGCAGATAAACAGGTACAGCTTAAGTAGAAGGATTTGTATCATCTCTGTGTATCAGCCGAGGCTAGTCACTTCTCTTGGTATATGTAAGGGTTTACAACTTTAATGTTAGCCTGGTAGACATATAAATAAAAGTACAGAACTTCACCTGCTGACTATTAAAATGTTAAACAAATGTAAAGTTAAAAAAATTTATATTTCAAACATTTACTCAATTAAAAATGAATATTTAAGTATTCTGTGTCTTAGATCTAAATATACAGTAATAAATAAAAAATGCACAAAACACAACACATTCCTACTACAAACAAACCTATTTTTATGTGATGCCTTTCTTCTACCAACTCCGTGGAAAAAGAGTATATTACATCAGCGGGTTTAATAGTTCATGGGGATTCTCAGGATTAAAGCAAACTTATAATGCACAATTTGTACTTTTTCCTCTAGTACTGTATACCTACCAGCTATGTAAATACCCCAGAGACTTGTAGTATGTGTGTGGTGGTTCTTGGTACCAATAAACCCATGAAGAACCATTTCCTGGTTATAAATTTTTGTGGAGCAGCTCAGCAGTTGTTTTTTTTTATTTCCCAAGAGCACAATTTCACCTCTAATCCAGTGGATCACAGGTCAATAAGAATTTTATTCTAATGTTTAGAAATTCAGACTAAGGAAAGTGCCATGAAGACGGACACATAAAAGTACAAGAACTAAATTATCTAAAGAGCCAATGTCCTATAAAATAGAAGTTTGGGTTTTTATGAAACTCTGAAAGTTATTAAAGTCTATATGTGCAATTCCTATACAGTATTCATAAAAACCTGATATTTCACATAACAGTGACACAGCTTATGATGTCCAATGATATTTACCCTATGTTTACTTATTTGCTTTAACTGATTCTTCAGTGTCAAATCATATTTTGCATCATTTTATAAAACACAAAAATATTTTTGTACTGTGTGAGAAAGCCACAGCATCAGAGGTGACTCAATTTCTTTTTTGGGAACTGAAGCTAGGATGCCAGACCTACAAGGCCACAGTGCATTTATCTACCATGATATCATAAAAAATGTAGGATGACACTGAGGCATTTACACCAAAACAATACATTGCAGTGCATTGACATATACAGGTGAAACTCGAAAAATTTGAATATCGTGCAAAAGTTCATTTATTTCAGTAATGCAACTTAAAAGGTGAAACTAATATATGGGATAGACTCATTACATGCAAAGCAAGATAGTTCAAGCCGTGATTTGTCATAATTGTGATGATTATGACTTACAGCTCATGAAAACCCCAAATCCACAATCTCAGAAAATTAGAATATTACATGCAATCAAGAAAACATTACTGAAATAAATGAACTTTTGCACGATATTCTAATTTTTCGAGTTTCACCTGTACATTACCTTGCATTGTGTTAAGGCAGCCCATTCATTATACATTGCCTTGAAAAAGTATTCATACCCCTTGAAATTTTCCACATTTTGTCACGTTACAACCAAAAACGTAAATATATTTTATTGAGATTTTATGTGATAGACCAACACAAAGTGGCACATAATTGTAAAGTGGAAGCAAAATGATAAATGGTTTTCAAAATTTTTTACAAATAAATATCTAACAACTGTGTCGTGCATTTGTATTCAGCCCCCCTAAGTCAATACTTTGTAGAACCACCTTTCGTTGCAATTACAGCAAGTCTTTTAGGGTATGTCTCCACCAGCTTTGCACATCTAGAGAGTGAAATTTTTGCCTATTCTTCTTTGCAAAATAGCTCAAGCTCTGTCAGATTAGATATAGAGAGTCTGTGAACAGCAATTTTCAGTCTTGCCACAGATTTTCAATTGGATTTAGGTCTGAACTTGACTGGGCCATTCTAGCACATGAATATGCTTTGATCTAAACCATTCCATTTTAGCTCTGGCTGTATGTTTAGGGTCGTTGTCCTGCTGGAAGGTGAACCTCCACTCCAGTCTCAAGTCTTTTGCAGACTATAACAGGTTTTCTTCTACAATTGCCTTGTATTTGGCTCCATCCATCTTCCCATCAACTCTGACCAGCTTCCCTGTCCCTGCTGAAGAAAAGAATCCCCACAATATGATGCTGCCACCACCTTGTTTCACGATGGGGATGGTGTGTTCAGGCTGATGGGCAGTGTTAATTTTCCACCACACATAGCATTTCGCTTTTAGGCCAGAAAGTTAAATTTTGGTCTCATCTGACCAGAGCACCTTCCTCCACATGTTTGCTGTGTCCCCCACATGGCTTCTCTCAAACTGCAAATGGGACTTCTTTTGGCTTTCTTTCAACAATTTACATTTTTGGTTGTAACATGACAAAATGTGGAACATTTCAAGGGGTATGAATACTTTTTCAAGGCACGGTAAGTTTAAAATTAGTAGACTATGAAAGTGTATGTTGTTCTAGTAAAAATTGTGATTGGTGTCATGTGCTGTAAAACCCATCTAGAGGTGCTTAATCACAGTCTAACCGTTATATAATAATATACCAAGATATTGGTTTTTGCTTTGGTTTGAAAACAATGGGCATAGTACTTTATTGACATTTACTCACTTGAAAAGAACAGCGCCGCAGACTACACATGTGTATGTGCCAGGCGCTGTATTGTGCGTATATTCTCCAGCGAAGGCACTGAAACAAAAAATTTGTTTACAAACATGAGTGCCGAAAATGACAAAATCACTTATTAATACAATACAATAAAATAGGCATTGTGTCAACAGCTTTTGGCAGAGCGAGCTTTCTCAGAACACAGTGAAAAATCTCATTTTATACTGCATTTTAAAGAATGACCTAATCTCTCATTGCTGGCATGCACTAAATCATTTTGTTAGAAAGTGATCTGGATGGCAAGTTTGCAGAGCCAAGGTTATGATCTGCTGCCAACTCATTTGATGGGCTGTTGTGCCAGCGATTTACATTCGGCAAGCAGTCGGCTATCCTAGGAAGAGAGTGCTGCCTGTTAAGTAAAACCCCATGTGTGGTAAAGAGCCTTTTCAGGTCATGAATGGAAACAAGCAGTTACATCATTAATACATTTGGATCAGAGGTAAGCCAGGGCTTGCTGCCAAGCTGCATGGTATAAATTAGACAACAAAATAGTTAGTCCTTGGCAAGCAATGCTTCAGGCTGGAATCAGCTGAGACAGAATTTATTCACTAAAAACACTTTTGAAAGGGAACATTTTTTTTTCCAGGACACAGGGCTAGCGGCCAAGGACTAAAGCCATGTGAGGGCAGTTATTGAACATTTTTGACATTCCAACCACAAATGAGCCAATAAATATTTTCTCCACATGTGCTTCAAAAAGAAATTGGAGTGGAGTGGAAAGGAACTGAATTATGCTACCTTCTCACTCAGCCAAAATGTCTATGCTTACAATGGCCACCTTCAGAATCAAGTCCTCCTGGCATGCAGCCACTGTGCTCTTGGGTCTGCCTTCTAGAAATATGTGCCCAAACCCTTCTCACTTCCACACATTCTGCAGTAAAGTAAAGCAGGCCTTCCATGCTGCATTAAGGGCTTCATTGACCAAATAAAAGGCATTTGCAAAAGCTCAAGTCTCTGTATATTTTCCTTCATATTCATATATACGGTATAAATTGCAATTAAGGAGAAACAACAAAAGCACTGGTTAAAAGGATTTTCTTGCAAAAATAGAACTTGGCAACTGCTTTTGACGCCTCCCTGGAGCAACATGGAGAAGTCTTTTCTACTCCATATTTTGACTCTTTTTCCTGGGATTTGGAGACATGATTTCAGTTTCAGGTTAAATCTGGAGCCGTGATACTAGTGTAATGGTGTTATAATACACTGTGAGTTTTATACCAAGTCAAAATTGCTAGCCTTATTGTAAAAATTAGATTAGCTTCCCTGCCCAACACACAACCTTAAACTCATAATTGGCAGCAGAAGGCACAAAATATTTACTTTGGCTAGAGTTAGTACTTCACTGGGAACCAATGATGGAGACTTCAAGGAAGCAATGGGCAGGGGAGCAGGGAATCCTGATTTAAAGACAGGTATGCTTCAAACTGCAGGGTATCATGGGCCCACCCCTACCACCTATATATCTTACCAATAGTTAGTAGGGCCACCTATCATGGAGCAAGCCTTTAGTAAATGCGCTGCAGAACTCCCAGGTTAGCTGTCTGCTGTTTACAGCAATAGTCACTTAAGGTTTTATTCTAAAGCTGACCATAGACGGTTCCTGCTAAATGGGTGGTGAGTCGAACCATGTATGGGCAGGCTGAATATACCCAAGTTGATTGATCGATTAATTTGGGTACAGCCAGCCTGCCAGGTTTTACATGCGATCATTGCTAACGGTTGTTATAGCCACTAGCAATAATCAATGCTCAGTTTGGCTCCACCCCCATCCTTGCTGAAAGTTTAGATTACACAGTTGCTTCTAATCAGACATTTAGCAATTCAAATAATGGTTAATATAAAAGTGTATTATATTATTCATATATAAAAGGAAGTTTTTTATTTTTAACTGGAATTCCACTTTAATTTATACAATTATAGGACTATTAATACCCTATTGCCAATTACTGTGTGCACCAAATTCCAAACATAAACACACACAAGCAAAACTATTTTGGGACATTCCAGGCATGCTAGCAATGAACAGGCTAAGGCTTTTTTAAGAGGGCAATTCCATTTCTACATATACTAACTATACCAACTGCCTCATTTCTCCCTCTTAAAGCAGTATTAAACTCCAAACCAAAAATGTTTGTAAAATATGTTGCAGTTTACCAAGGTATAAAAAAAAACCAAATATGTTTATGCTGATTGTTTTTTATGAACGTTATAGCATCTACAAACTATGGTATAGATACTGGAATTTTTATTTATATTTTTTTAAACTAGTAATGGTGGCGATCAGCAAATTATAGAGGGACTGCAATAGTGCGGCAGGCAATCTGACACTAACAGATCATGGAGGGGAACTGACTAACTGCCACTGACATCTCCAATGACACTAATACAATGATCAGTGCTAATAATATACACTGTCACTGTACTAATGATACTGACTGGAAAGGGGTTAATATCTAGGGTGATCACAAGATTAAAGGTGTGCCTAACAATGTTTAGAATGGGAGGAATAGGGAGAATAAAAAAGACACATTAGTGCTGTATACAGCTGTTGCTGTATGAAGAGAGTCTGTGTTGGTTGCCAACACTGAGCTCTATTCTTTCATTCGCTGATCCAATCAGCGGGACCCGGTCATAAATCATTGGCCTGGACCCGTGATCGGCTTGTGCTACAGCCAATGACAGCACAGTCTTTTAGGTCCACACACGCATGCGCCAGCAGACTCGGAAGAAAGTTGTGGCATACAGGTACACGACTGTGCATGTACAAGCCGACCTGCCGCGGTAAATGTACTGCGGCAGTTCGGAAAGAGGTTAACTCACGTCTTCAATCTCTCCCTTTCTACTGGCATCTTCCCCAACATTCTAAATCATGCATTGGTCACCCTTACTCTTCAAAAGGCCTTGCTGGACCCCACCAATCCTAAGACCCATCTCATTACTGCCTTTTGCCTCCAAACTCCTTGAACATCTAGTCTCTAACCACCTGAGCTGCCACCTCATTGAGAATAACTTTATTGATCCCCTCCAGTCTCGATTTCTCTCACAATACTCCATGGAAACCACTCTCCTAAAACTCACTAACGACTTACTAACAGCTAAAACCAAAGGTCACTATTCAGTACTCCTACTCTTTGACCTCTCTGCTGCCTTTGATAGAATTTAATACCCCCTCCTCCTCAAAAAACTCTATTTCCTTGGTCTCCGTAACTGTGCTCTCTGTTGGTTCTCATCTTACCTATTTCACCGCATCATCAGTGTCATTTACAACTCAACTTCCTCTTCTCCTATTCCTCTTATCAGGGTCCCCCAAGGATCTGTCCTTGAACCTCTCTTATTCTCATTCAACAACTCTCTGGGTCAGCTGATAGCTTCCCATTGCTTCTAATACCATTTCTATGCTGATGACACCCAAATCTCTCTTTCCACCCCATCAGTTTCCTCACGTATCACTGATTTACTAACAAACATATCAATGTGAATGTCACACTGCTTCCTCAAACTCAATCTACCCAAAACTGAGCTCTTAATATTTCCTTCCCGACGTGCACCTTCCCCTGATTTGTCTGTCAAGATCAATGGCACAACTATCAGTCCGTCCCCGTGTGCCAGGGTGCTAGGGGCAACCCTGGACTCTGAACTGTCCTTTTGGGCCCACATGCAGCTTCAACATCTCCAGAATACACCCTTTTTAACCAACAACATCACAAAGCTTCTAATTCATTCCCTGGTTATCTCTTGCCTCAACTAGTGCAACTCCTCTTCATTGGATTACCTTTACATAGGCCATCCTCCCCTCAATTCATCATGAATGCTGCTGCCCGACTCATCTACTTTGTCAACTGTTCAGTGTCTGCTACCCCTCTCTGCCAATCCCTCCACTGGCTTCCCCATACCCAACAAATAAAATTCAAAATACTAACAACTTACAAAGCCATCCACAACTCAGCCCCCAGCTACATCACTAACCTGGTCTCAAAATACCAACCAAACCGCTCTCTTCGATCTTTTGAAAACCTCCTGCTCTCTAGTCCCCTTGTCACCTCCTCCCACGCTCGCCTCCAGGACTTCTACCGAGCTTCTCCCATCCTATGGAACTTCTTACCCCAATCTGTCTATCTCCTGATCTATCCATCTTTAGACAATCACTGAAAACCCATCTCTTTAAAGAAGCCTATCCTGCTTCTAACTAATACACTGTGTTTTTACTTTCACCATCAGCTCACCCCCCACAGATGTATCACTTGACTCTCCCTCTTAGATTGTGAGCTCTAAGAAGCAGGGACCTCTGAAACTGTAATGTCTTCCTTCATTTTGTAAAGCACTGTGCAAACTTTTGGCCCTATATAAATCCTGTGTAATATAATGTGTACTCCTGCTAGAAATTCAGTGTGCTCCTAACTTTCTGGTTGAACTGAAAACAGTACCTCTGGGTTTATCAGTCCTACCCAGTTTACCTATGTTATGGATATGAGTTGGGAGGAAGGTGTTCTGTAGTCCAATGTAGATGCAAGTAACTTAAAATGACAAAGCTGCTCTTCCAGAGAAACAGTATAGTAAATGTACATTGTTACCCTAGGACAGGAAGTGTGTTACTGGCAGGATCACCAGGTGAGAATAAGCAATTAAAGCCTGTACAAATAGCATCTAAGGATTGGTAAGCTGCAAAATACTAAATTTCAGTTCAGGAGTTCTCCTCTTAAGCTGGCCATATATGGATCTTTTTTTTTTTTTTTTTTTTATTAGACAGCAAGCTGACCAAAAAAAAAAAGACAGATTCCCCTATCCACACATTCGGGGTGGATAGAGAAAAACTCCTCACTGCACTACTGTATTCTGACAGCAGGGACTCCTCTGCTGTCACAATACACTGATCAGAGCTGCAGCTGATTGGCTGCAGTGTGTATTGAACAAAAGTTTTCCAGCATTCCCATTTGTGAGAAATTGATTATTGGATTGAATTCTCAGGAACGGGAATGGCCATAAATGGATTTAAATTCAGCCAGTCCCTGCTGAACCAGCCAAATTTCGATCCATCGCTGGCCAGCTTTAGAAATATAGCCACCCATGAGTTGTCTCCAGCAACAGGATTACTCATCTGATATGGTCTAAGGTCTAGTGTCAAGTACCAAGCCAGAGTGATGGCAGAAATAGTTCAATTGTTGACCAGAAGGATTTAATTTGGACTTTTTCCAGTCCCCAGTGTAGATGTTGAAAAAAAAAGGCTGCTTACATATTAATTATTTTTTGTTTATATAATTTATTTTTTTACACGATTACTTAGATTTGAGTAGAAATTCTAGGTTACTGCGTGTGTTCATGTTCAATGAAAATATATTTTACAGCTTCAAGGGAACCCTATTCACTGAGAAGGAAATTGTGATGCGATATTGTGGTTATGTTGTGGCTTTCTAGCACATGGGAATAAGGCATGGCTTGCAGCCACAGGGTACAAGTGAGTCCAACACATACAATTGGAAATGCCGCATAAGGAAAAGCAAACAGATTCCAGAAAATGCTATTTCTGTTTTCTACTTGAAAAAAAAACAGCGATAAATCAGACAAGCAAACAAATAATTGTAATATTTGAGTTTAATAATACATTTAAGGTCTTCTCTGGCTAAAATAAAAGATAGTTGATCACCTATATTTCATGAAAGAGAATATGCCAAATACTTGGTGATCATTGAAGAATTGTGGAATAAAATAGATTTAAAATGAATTTCCTGATTTTCCAGGGCAGTGGCTGGTGTTGTACTCATTCTGACCACAGGAGCACATTATGAAAACAATCAAGCTGCTAGGTCTAGCAGACTATAGCCCTTACTATTCTATGTCAGTATGGTGCACTGTGGGGAAGAAAACCAATCAAATGTTTACCTATACACTAACAAAAACATGTATGGCTTAACCCAAAGCCATATGAGCCTACAGTAAAATTGAAAAACAAGTAATATAGATTAAATAAACACTGGTAAAGAAAAAAAAACAATACTTTGCAGCAAGCCCTTATTTTTATCATTGCTCCTTGTGTTTTGATGCCATTTTAAAATAGTTATTTATTTTTTTATTACAGGTACTTATATAGCACCATCAATTATGCAGCGCTTTATATATATACAGTGCATTCATAACATATTCAGACCCCTTTCACTTTTTGTTATGTTGCAGCCTGATATTGCAGTTGTTTACATTCACTTTTTTTCTCATTAATCACACTCAGTACCCCATAATTATAATGTGTAAACAAAATTTTAGAAATGTTTGCAAATGTATAAAAAAAAGAAATATCACATTGGCATACATATTCAGACCCTTTGCAACATCATTTGAAATTTAGCTCGGGTGCCTCTGATTTCTCTTAATTATTGCTGAGATGTTCCTACAACTTGATTGGAATCCACCTGCAGTAAAATAAATTGATTGAACATGATTTGGAAAGGCACACGCCTCGCTATAAAAGGCCTCACAGCTGACAATGCATACTGTATCAGAACAAAAGCCATGAGGTCAAAGGAACTGCCTGCAGAGCTCAGAGACAGGATTATTACAAGGCACAGATCTGGGGAAGGCTACAAAAATTTCTGCTGCACTGAAGATTCCCAAGAGCGCAGTGGCTTCAAATGGAAAAACGTTTGACACAACCAGGACTTTTCCAAGTTGGTTGCCTGGCCACACTGTGTAATCAGGGGAGAAGGCCCTTAGTAAGAGAGGTGACCAAGAACCTGATGGTCACTCTGACTGAGCTCTAGAGTGTGTGGAGATGATACACAGTTCCAGAAGGGCAACCATCACTGCAACCATCCACTGATCTGAGCCTTATGGCAGAGTGGCTAGATGGAAGCCTCTTCTCAGTGCAAAACACATAAAAGCCCACTTGGAGTTTGTAAAAAAGCACCCGAAGGACTCTCAGACTGTGAGGAACAAGATTATCTGCTCTGATGAAACCAAGAATTAACAGTTTGGCCTCAATTCCAAATGTTGTGCCTGAAGGAAACCAGGCACCACGCATAACCTGCCCAATACCAATCCAACAGTGAAGCATGATGGTGGCAGCATCATGCTGTGGGGATGTCAGGGAAGGCAAAGTGTGCCCAGGCGCATAACTATGCACCAATCCAGAAAACCCATCAGCCGTGCCCGTTCATGTGTGCGCATGCAAGGCGTTAGGCTGGCGCCAAGTGGACAGCAACCCTGGGATTTTGCCTTATGGTTTACAGAGTTTACTATCTGATATCTGCTCCTGTGTTAATCTTCTGTTGCCATCCTGATCCGTTTGACCACGACTGAACTCTGCCTGAACCAACCCCTGGCTTTCCCTTTGACTACATCTCGGTCTGATCCTTTTGCCTGTCTGCTTACCCTTGTGAATTCCTGCCTGAACCTGACCACTCCTCTGCCTGCTGCTTTGATCCTGACGTGCCTGCTCGCAATTGACCTGGCTTGTCTGACCCTGCTCTATGTGCTGCCTGTAACCTGCCAGTGCTCAGGACCTCAGACTGGGCTGAAGGTTGTCCTTCCAGCGATCTGAAGCACACAGCCAAGGCAATACAGAAGTGTCTTAGGGACAACTCTGTGAATGTCCTAGAGTAGCCCAGCCAGAGCCGTTACTTGAACTTTATTGAACGTCTCTGGAAAGACCTGAAAGTGGCTGTCTATCGTCATCCAACCTGACTGAGTTTGAGAGGATTTGCAAAGTAGAATGGCATAAAATCCCCCAATGCAGGTGTGCAAAGTTTGTCATATCATATCCAAAAAGCCTAGAGGCTGTAATTGCTGTCAAAGGTGCTTCAACACAGTACTGAGTAAAGGGCCTGAATATCTAAGTACTTGTGATATTTCAGGTTTTTTTTTTTTTTTTTTTAATAAATTCACAATTCCAAAATTTTGTTTTCACTTCGTCATTATGGGTACTGAGTGTAACTTAAAGCGGAGCTCCACCCAAAAGGGGAAGTTCCACTTTAAAGACTGGTCCCCCACTCCCTATTAAGGATTGACACCTTTGGGGGGTGGGGGGAGCGGGTACCCAAAACTGACAGGTACCCTCTCCAACTTCTGCTGGGATCGCCTAGGCAATCGGAAGCGGAAGTTGTCCTCTTACCCTCCCTCCCCATAGTCTTCTGGGACACGGGACAGGTCCCAGAAGACTACGGGGCCATTCAGGAAAAGCAGTAGCAGTGCTACTCGCTCATGCGCAGTGGGCACCCGGCTGTGAAGCCACAAGCTGTTACCGCCGGGTGCCCACACTGAAGATGCCGGCGCCTGGAACACCAGACGGCTGGTGAAACGGGCTGCGGGGAGGACACTGCAGGATCGAGGGACAGGTGAGTAGTTGTTTTTTAAAGGTCAGCAGCTACAGTTTTTTTACAGTGTGAGTGGAACTCCGCTTTAATGGGACAAAAAATGAAATGAAATTAAAGAATTTAAACAACTGTAGTATCAGGCTGCAACATAACAAAATTGAAAAAAGTGAAGGGGGTCTGTATAGTTTATGAATGCACTGTATATTTTGTAAATTCATATCAATCCCTGCCCTCAAGGAGCTTACTATCTAAGGTCCCTATCTCACATACATACATACATACATACACATACTAGGGTCAATTTAGATAGGAACCATTTAACCTACCAGCATGTCTTTGGAGTGTGGGGCGAAACCTGAGTACCCAGAGGAAACTCACGCAGGCACAGGGAAAACATGCAAACAACAGACAGGTAGTGCCATGGATGGGATTCGAATTGACGACGTTAGTGCTGCCAGACAGAAGTGCTAACATAAAAACAGAAGGGTTTATTTACTAAACCTGTTTCTCTCAGAATCTTGTGCACTTCTGCATAGAAACCAATCGGCTTACAGGTTTTATTGCTAAACCTTAATTGAACAAGCTGGGGTTAGAAGCTGATTGGCTACCATGCACAGATGCACCAGATTCTGAGCGAACCAGCTTTAGTAAATAAACCCCACTGTGACAACATTTTCTAGGCCTACAATTATTACCTTTCCTCTAAGTCTAAACACACATGCTTAAATGGCATGCCTAATGAGAGATGGATTACATACAGTATAGGTGCCACTGTCACCACTGAGTGACAACTACAGCAGGTTTAATGCACCTAATTGGAGGATGGGCAGAGGTTTCCTTGCCCATCATTCTGTATGTCTACATGAAGATTTTAGGTGATCTTATGTCCTGGGCTGAGTGACTTGTTAACACAGACATGTTACCTTTCGGTCCCTTTTTCTTGGGTGACATGGTATTGTTTGGGTGTCAAACGTTGTCTTAATTCCTGTTCAGTAAAAACCACCTTGCAGGTCTTTTTTTCCTTGCGTGACCCTGAGAACAATAAAATCATAAAAATCTGTTAAGTTATAATTGCAGTAATTACTTTGTTGTTTTGTAACAGTGCCGGCCTGTCCAAAATCAAAGTGAGCAAAAGTGCATGATTAAGAGCAGCACATTCCACGGCAGCAAGATAGCATTTATATTAAACTGGTGCAAAGTAAAAGTAGTTGGGCTATAGAAAAAATCCAGAAATACTTTTGGATAATGCAAAAATATTAAAATATAAATTTCAAGCAGATAGCAGCCTGGCCAAGATTGACCCCCAGACTTCAGCGCTGTAGAGCATCAATGTCAAAGAAGAGTGTCACCATTATCAATGCCTACACTGCCATGTGTACTAGTTAACAATAACAACTAATATGCTGCTATCTGGGCTTTCTGTGCATGAGAACATCACACAACCATTCACAAACAAGGTATACATGTTCTAACAAATAATACCCTAAACAGAAATTTACAGAATGAAAAAAATGCAGCCTTGTATGTAAAAAAGAACAAATAGTAATATCCCTCACCATATTCTGATTGCAATAATTCTTATTATTTCTTCCACTGCTCATTAACAGTGACTCCATTTTGTCTGGTGCTAGCTCTGATGACATGCAAAGTACAGCAACATATACCAACCAATAAGAATTTGGTTAACTAATACGTAGCCTCCCTAGCGGTCTGATTATGTCAGTATTTCTGTGCTCAAAGCGGTACATTTTATTGCATGGAAATATGAAATTTTTTTATTGTAGGCCTGTAATTTTTAGGAATAACTCACTGAAATCTGTCTGAACAAGAGTCTAGTATGTTAAAATTTGCAACACGAAATCATAAATTATAATTTAACCACTTGCCTACCAGGCACTTATACCCCCTTCTTTACCAGGCCAATTTTCAGCTTTCAGCGCTGTCGCACTTTGATTGACAATTGCACGGTCATGCAACATTGTACCCATATGAAATTTTTATCATTTTTTTCTCACAAATAGAGCTTTCTTTTGGTGGTATTTAATCGCCACTGGGCACTTTACTGTTTGCGCCATAAACAAAAAAATTGCAAAAATTTGAAAAAAAAAAAGTTTCTTTGTTTCTATTATAAAATTTTTCAAACAGGTAATTTTTCTCCTTCACTGATATGTGTTGATGAGGCTACACTGATGGGCACTAATAGGTTGCACTGATGGGCACTGATAGGCAGCACTGATGGGCACTGATAGGCAGCACTAATGAGGTGGCATGGATAGGCGGCACTGATAGGCAGCACTAATGAGGTGTCACGGATAGGTGGCACTTCTGGGCACAGGTGTGTAGCACTACTGGGTGGCACAGGTGGGCGCACTGCTGGGCACAGGTGGGTGCACTGCTGGGCACAGGTGGATGCACTGCTGAGCACAGGTGGGCGGAACTGGTGGGTGGCACTGCTGGGCACCGATCATCAGGGCACTAGATCATCAGTGTCCTGATGATCGGTGCCGATCCCTGCTCTGACAACTGCCGGTTCTCGGCAGTACTTTCCTCACGCTCTGACAGCGTGAGGAAAGTGCAGCTGAGAACCGGCAATTGCATTTCCCGGTGACCAGAGTGTCATTGGACACGGCTAATCACGTGGTAAAAAGCGGCTGTGATTGGCCTTTTACCACATCACGTGATCAGCTGTGTCCGTAGAACACAGCGATCATGGAGATCGCCGGGTGCGCACCCCCGGGGGCGCGCAGGAGAGCACGTTCTGGGAGGACGTCATATGACACCCTCCCAGAACTGGCCGGCCGCAGCGTAGCCGTCATTCGGCTATCTGCGGTTGGCAAGTAGTTAATAAATAATCATAAAAAATAATAATTTAATAATAATAAATTTACTTCAATAATATAATCAAACCAAAAACACTGAAATTTTAAATATAGCGCCAAGTTCGCACATCACTCAGCAAAGTTGCAAAATCATTTTCAGTGTCTGATGACGAATTTCCCCACGAATCATTATCACTCAATTCTGCAAGTGGTTCTGATTTACTATCGCTGTTCTCTAGCTGATCTAAAACCGCTTTTGACCTAAAGGGACGCTTTTTGGACGCCATGGACATTTCTCAGTTTCCAGGCAGAAAGAACAGTAAAAATGCAGGCAGGGCACAGGACAAAGCACTAGGGACAATATGTATGTGAAATGGTTTGATACAGTAATCTTTTACTATGTTTAGTGTATTTAGTGAATGTCACTTTTTGACATTTTTAAATTTCCCGCCAGTTCCGTCCCCATACGTCCTGACGTCGCAGGGAACGGAACCCGGAAGATAGATGCCGGCATCGGCCGGATGATGTTGCCGGGGATGCTGCAGGGGGGACATTGCGGGAGCGAAGGACAAGGTAAGTGCAGAAGGGATCCCGGAGCAATGCTGCAGGGTATTCCCGTGTGTAGCTCGGGGTTACCGCTTGTAGTGTTGAAACTTTACCCCGAGCTACAATCAGGAATACCTCCAGGGAGGCTAAAGGAGAAGTACAGGCAAAGTGTTTTTGTTTGTTCTGCACACCTGTGACCAGATTTCAGCCCGCTGTCAGCTGACGTCACACAGCTGGTCCAGGCTGGGGAAAGATCCCGACTTCAAAGTCGGGATCCACCCCAGGGTCTGGAGCTGCTGAGAGCCTGGGCCAGCTGATTTCTCCCCCTCCATGGCCCAGCGCCCAAGTGTTTTAACCACTTGCCCTCCAGAGGATTTATCCCCCTTCCTGACCATATGATCATATCCCTGAGGAAGCCACGTGACCCTGTGGCGTAACGCATAGGGGAGGGGCTGATAACGTCATGACGCTCACTACACGGATTGATATAGTATCTCAGCGGATGAGTGGAGGATGGTACATTTATACTTATGCTGGTTACGCTGTTTTTACATGTGTATTATATCTGGTGTGGTGAGCACCTAGAAAATGTGAGTGGCCACTTTTAAAGCTTTTAATAAAATTGAGTTGTTTTAACCATTTGCCTACCAGGCACTTATACCCCCTTATTTACCAGGCCAATTTTCAGCTTTCAGCGCTGCCGCATTTTGATTGACAATTGCGCAGTCATGCAACATTGTACCCATATGAAATTTTGATCATTTTTTTCTCACAAATAGAGCTTTCTTTTGGTGGTATTTAATCGCCACTGGGCGCTTTACTTTTTGCGCTATAAATAAAAAAAATGCAAAAAATTTGAAAAAAAAAAAAAGTTTCTTTGTTTCTATTATAAAATTTTTCAAACAGATAATTTTTCTCCTTCACTGATGTGCGTTGATGAGGCAGCACTGATGGGCACTGATAGGCAGCACTAAAGGGCACTGATAGGCAGTACCAATGAGGTGGCACGGATAGGCGGTACTGATAGGCAGCACTAATGAGGTGTCACGGATAGGCAGCACTAATATGCAGCACTGATAGGTGACACTGATGATGGGTACTGATAGACGGCACTGACTGGCATCACTGCTGGGCACTGACTGGCACAACCGCTGGGCACTGACTGGTGGCACTGACTGGCAGCACTGCTGGGCTGCACTGGTGGGCAGCACTGGTGGGTGGGCACAGGTGGGTGGCACTGCTGGGCACAGGTAGGTGGCACTTCTGGGCACAGGTGTGTGACACTGCAGAGTGGCACAGGTGGGTGCACTGCTGGGCACAGGTGGGTGATCTGCTGGGCACAGGTGGGCAGAGCTAGTGGGCGCACTGCTGGGCACAGGTGGGCGGAACTTGTGGGTGGCACTGCTGGGCACCGATCATCAGGGCACTGATCATCAGCGCCCTGATGATCGGTGCCGATCCTCGCTCTGACAACTGCCGGTTCTCGGCAGTACTTTCCTCACGATCTGACAGCATGAGGAAAGTGCAGACGAGAACCGGCACTTGCATTTCCCTGTGATCAGCGTGTCATAGGACACCGCTGATCACGTGGTAAAAGGCCGCTGTGATTGGCCTTTTACCACAGCACGTGATCAGCTGTGTCCGTAGGACACAGCGATCACGGAGATCGCCGGGTGCGCGCCCCCTGGGGCGTGCAGGAGAGCGCGTTCTGGGAGGCCGTCATATGACGTCCACCCAGAACTGGCCGGCCGCAGTGCAGCCGTCATTCGGCTATCTGCGGTCGGCAACTAGTTAAGGATAAAGCACCATTGTGTTCCCTATCTTTTATATCATATATGTGGAGTGGAGGAGGAGCTCTTTTAGGAAGTGGTGATTGTTGGAGGAAGATACTCCAGTGTGGAGACGTACACCTTTATATGTCCAATCTTTGGGACGCATGCATTTTTTGACCTAACGTGATGTGAGGTCAAGAACTCCAGGTGAGGGCACATCTGATGGTTGTTTGGTGGAGGAATTAATTTATATGAAGACAGAAGGTTTATCCAACTTGGAGAGATTGCTGATTTAAGTTGAAGAAATTTTGAGAGACTTTGCATTGACACATGTTCACTATAATGCATGTTCACAATAGTTGATATATGTTTACTACATTTTGCACATAGAATTGGTTTATGTGAATAGAGAAGCACTGCACTGTATATTAACCACTTCCTGACCGGCCGTTGTATTTAAATGGCCGGACGGTGGCACTGCAGGGTCGGGTGGCCGTTTACAAACTATATGGGTGTAAAAGCAATCAGTGTAAAAAAAAAAAAAAAATCTTCATCACCCCCAACAAGTAGTACAGTGTCACTATGGTGACACTGTACTGCTAGGGTGACAGTATGTTAAAAAAAAACACATAAATAATAATATAAAAAAATAAAATAAAAATGTCAAATTTTTTTTTTTTTTATTATAATTTTTGCTTATAAACTATTTTTTTTTACTAAAAAGATAGAGGAACACATTTTGGCCAAGAGTTATGACGAAAGATTATTTATTTACAAAATGTTATAAGAAAAACACTTTTTTTTTTCCAAAATGTTTGGACTTTTTCATTTATATAGCAAAAAAATAAAAATCCCAGTAGTGAATAAATACCACCAAAATAAAGTTTTATGTGTCAAAAAAATGCTAAAAAATTCATATGGGTACAGTGTTGCATGACCGCGCAATTGTCATTCAAAGTGTGATAGCACTGAAAGCTGAAAATTGGCCTGGACAGGAAGGGGGTGAAAGTGTCCAGATTTGAAGTGGTTAACTGAAGGGATGGCTGCTGCTCAACTGACCCCAGGAGTACAATGTTGAGGAATGGCCTGAGCAGCGGCCATCCCTTCATTTGTATTGGCTGGCACTGGAATCACTCGGATTCATGCTCCCCTCTTCTCACTTGCTGGTGGGGTGATCCTTTTCTCTTCTATCCATAGCTTGGAGGGGCGCCATGAGGTATACACTACTTTAATTGATGGATCATTGTCTTTTTCTGCCGTCACTTTTCTATGTTTCTATACAAGTTATGATTCCTATACATACATTTCATTTTCTATGATGGTTAAATTATACTTACTAAGATGTACTACATATTTCTCATTTTACATTTTAACTAATCTTGCACATTTGCTATTCTGTCCTGACAAAATACTGCTTTACAATTGCTGGTTGTAGTAAATGTACAATTATAAAAAAAAAAAAGGGCTATGGTATAAATATGGTGCTCCTGCTATGTGTGTGCAACTATAAAAAGGCCAATTGTTTCCCCAAAGTTTCAAGAAGGTTGACCATCTGTATGTCATTTAGTACAAGAAAGGGGACTTCAGGTTTAAGTTACATGGTATCAGATTGCAATTTCCTAACATTTGAAGCCTTTCTTCTGTTTTGTTTTTATTTTAGTTTTCTAAAAACCATTTCTGTTATTACCAAGGATTGTTATTAAAGAAAAATATGGCTGGCCTGGAACAACGAACACTGCAAACAATTTTTAAGGCACATTAAACTGATTTTTTTTTTTTTTAAATATCAGAACTTGCTCTTTTTTATAATCATTGGACATATATTAGAATAGTTTTTATGCACTACTTGCTCTGTGCAGTACAAATAAAAGTGTTGAATATTTAAAGCTGACCAAAAATTAAAGGTCTACTTTAAAAAGGGGCAGTTCTCCTCCTTGCTAAAATGCTGAGTTAAAGCAATATTAAACCCAAAACCAAAAATGGAATCTATTGCAGCTTTCCGATCATTAGATGTGGTGGCTGCAGTAGTTTTCTTGTTTAGGGCCTTTTCCCTCTGTTTTCACCTGTGATTTAGCCAGTAACACACCTCCTATATTAGGCTTCATGTACACGAGCAGCTCCTAAACTCGAGTTTAGGAGCTTTTGGCATTTTTTGAACTTTTTTGAGTTGCTAAACTCAACTCCATAAAAGCCTATGTGTCCGTGTACACATAGGCTTTTGTTATTTTTTTCAGGTACTTATATAGCGCCGTCAATTTGCGCAGCGCTTTACATATATATTGTACATTCACATCAGTCCCTAACCCTCAAGGGGCATACAATCTAAGGTCCCTAACTCACATTCATACATACACATACTAGGGCCAATTTAAACAGGATCCAATTCACCTACCAGCATGTCTTTGGAGTGTGGGAGGAAACTGGACTACCCAGAGGAAACCCACACAGGCACAGGGAGAACATGCAAACTCCAGACAGGTGGTGCTGTGGCTGGGATTCGAACCAATGACCCTAGTACTGCCAGGGGGAAGTGCTAACCATTTAGCCACTGTGATGGCTTTTAGCTGAGTTTAGGAGCTGCCAGGTTTAGGTGATGTTAAACCTCCCTCTCCTGAATGCGGAAGAATAGGATAGGAATGTTTTGACAGCTGACCGTGGGAAAACGCAAAATGCTGCAAAATCGTGGCAACAATGGTATCACGTTTTTGCCATGATTTGCATTTTCCTGCAGCCAGCAATCACGGTAGGCTCATGTACATGAAGCCTTAGGCTGGCCATACATTATGCAATTATCTTCCAATTTTCTGCCCAATTTCCTTTAGATTTACCTTCAACTGTGTAGTGCAAGGGCCTGCCTAATTGGATACAACTGAAAGTGTTGTTTAGGTTTGTCCTCCTATTATATGGTTTTTGGTAAATCTAAACCACAAATCTCCAGATAATTGTATAATGTATGGCCAGCCTTAGAGTGCCTACATTCTGGATGAATGAGCACAGGTGGAACCTTTGGACAGCAGCATTGCCAGTCTGGGGGGAGAGAAGTGTTAGATGTACTAGCAGATTTAAATACACTAACACAATGAAGCCAAACTTCAGCTAAAACTTTATAGACAGGTACAGCAAACATGTTTTCTCCTATTGAAATAAAGGTTTTACATAAATAAATAAAATATGATCATTGTAAGCACCCCTGTCAGTGTTAAATGGTTTGTCTCATCTCTGTAACTGATACAAGAGAGCTTGTTGTGTTGAAAAACAACGACTTACTGGCTGGATCACAGGTTAAAATAGAACAAAGAAAGCATAAAAAAGAAAATTAATGCAGTCATCACATCTAAGAATTGGTAAGCTGCAATATAATAAATATTTGCTTTTGGGTTTAATACAACTTTAAAGAGCAAGGAAATCACCTGTAAGGGAAAATGATAGATAATAATCTCCAGGATTCTGGGAAATGTAGGGAAACTCAAATCTCACTGAGAAGATGCCCCCAGCACTGTGCTGCAGCATCCTCTTGTGAGATTTGGAGTACTTGCCATTCCACTGGATTTCGTTGGCAGGATGTCAGCCCCTGCACAATGAAAGCTGGAGGGAAGGTGTGCATAATTTCTTTTTTTCTTGCTTTTGTTATTTTTTTTTTTAAAGGTGAACTTCAGGCAAAAAGCTAAATACACAGATAAAATGCATAAATGGGATCTGTTTTACCTGCCAAAGGAGTTGCATTTCTGTCCATTCAGTCCTAAGATTTACGCAGCTCTGCAACACAGCACAGCCCTGTCTGGCAGGGAAGAAGATTTTTTTTTTTCTCTGCTGCAGTTAAACAGGTCCACCTGTCAGTTTTTCAGGCATACCTGATTGGACTTTTATTCATCCCTATGGAATCCAATGCAGTCCGTTAAAAAAAAATGAAAGGGGATCCATCCCCCTCCATCTAGACGGATCAGATCGGAGAACATGGATGGCTCATCGCCTACTTTGCTCTGACCAGTGGGGGATCAGCAGACAGATCCCCTGCTGAGCAACTCAGAGTCCACCCCAAGTGAAAGGGGCCTTACAGGTCTTGTATCTGCCTCTAGCCTGTGACTGGACAGTGAAAGGGGATACATCAGAAAAATGAAGCATGTTTCTGCCATTCTGCCCTCTTTTATCATGAGCATGTCCCTTGTCAGCATATTAACTGATAGGCTTCCTTGCGATGCTTCTTCCTCCCAAACTGGGGACAAAAATGTGAGGCAAAAATGCGAGGCTAAAACCATGCAGAATTCAGATAAGCATTTCACAGGTGATTTACATTCACTTTATGGACTTCAAAATCGGACTGCACCACTCCAAAGATGTACAGGACCCTTTTTCAAAATGCACTGCGTGTGGAGTACATAGAAGTGAACATCCTCCATTAGAATTCATTTTTTTTTTCATATCATGCAAATCAGTGCGGTCTAAAATGCATCCAAAATCGCATCAGTGTGAACCAGGGCTCAACACCTTTCTGCCCGGCCTAAAGCAGATTGACAGCTGGCGTGGCACTTCTATGATGTCCTGTCAGAAGGTGCCGCTCACGATCTGTCACCGGCTGTATCCACTGAACTCAGTCGATGACAGATCATTACACCAGCCCGCTGCCAGTATCATGTGGCCACTAAAACCAATAACAGCAGATCACATGACAATTGTACACAATGCATGGCTTCATGCCATCCATTGTATACAACTGTGTTGTTAGCTGTGATTGGTCACAGCGGTCACATGGTACAGACAGAGCCAATCACAGCCCATCTGTATCCTTTGATGAGCTTTGCCTAATCACAGCTAATCACAACAAAAGACTAAATTAATCAGTTTCATTCAGCAACAATGGTTGATAATATCGATGAAATACATTAGTATTAGCAATCATAATGAGCAAAAAAAAAATCCTGATCACTTGCCCAGAGTAGTACAATAATACTATGTTAACATTGTATTGCTCTGGTCACAGTGTGTTGAAAAAATATAGTAAAAAAAAAGAGAAAAATATAATAAAAAAGAAAAAAATAATTGAAATAATTGAAAAAAAAATTACATTGCTATTAGTATTATTTTTTTTTTTACATACTGTCACCAGTCAGTGTGCCTGATCACCGCCACACCAGTTATATGATAACACTGTACTGGACCGGTGACAATATGTAATGTAGCTGTGATTTTTTTTTTTATTTCTTCATTTTCCAAAAAATTGTAACACAAAATTACAACTTCAAAAAACTCACCATGGCTTTTACTAAATACCTCAGACTGTCTATTTTCAAAAAATGGGTCATTTGTGGGGGTATTCATACTATCCTGGCATTTTCAGGCTTCGAGAAATGAGATTGGCTGTCAGTACATCAGGAGTGATCGATTATCAGATATAGATATACCATAGTATGTGGACTCTATAACTTTTCTACAGACTAAATAATATACACTAATTTGGGGTATTTTCAGCAAAGAAATGTAGCAGAATACATTTTGACCTAAATTTTAAGGAGAAAGGTTATTTATTTGCAAAACAAAAAAAAATGTGTTTTGTTTTTTTTAATTTCAGGGTTTTTTGTTAAAAAAAAATAAAAAACTCAGTGGTGAATAAATACCACCAAACAAAAGCTCTATTTATGTGAACAAAATGATAAAATTATTATTATTATACAGTATTTATATAGCGCCAAAAGGTTTGCTCAGCGCTGTACATTATAGTGGGGGACAGTACATGAGACAATACAGTAACAAAACAATACACGAGGGGTTCGAGGGCCCTGCTCTTTCGAGCTTACAATCTAGGATATTGTTTTATGGGTACCGTGTTGCATGACTGTGCAATTGCCATTCAAAGTGTGACAGCACTGAAAGCTGAAAATTGGCCTTGGCAGGAAGGAGGTAAACGTGCCCGGTATTAAAGTGGTTAAGGATATATTAATTACAGCAATGCACTAAATTGTGTATTTAAAACCTGCTTGGAGTTCAGCTTTAAGTAATCTACAGACGTAAAAGAGTCCATTATCAGCACATCCCCTGATATCTGCAATTCTGAGAAGTACAAATGGAAATAAGGCAGTCTGTGGGGCACCTTTGACCATCTATGAGAACCTCTAGTACTGATCTGGCTAGAAATATTTGACTGATCTGGCACTGTTCACATTGTTTCCACAGAAATGATAACCAGCTGAAAAAATACTGCATATGGGTACATGTATGAGTGTTACTGGGGAATGAACAATTTTCAGTTAACAATAGTTGACATTTTTTTTCCAGTGTGCCCAATCAACCTCTTGGGATTGTGATCTAGAAGAATTTGCTGATGTCCCCAGAATTCACCATAATTGAATGGGAGCATCACCCAGTGATAAGTGGCCAATATGCTGACTTTATCCCAAAGTGGGAATGCTTCATGCCAAAAACACCTGGACCCTATTGGATTCAGATCTGGAACATTTTTCATGCCATAATAATTGTAGGGATGACAACTGTAAATAACCAAAAAACATATTAAGATCACTTTTCTTAACCCCTTGCCTACCAGGCAGTTATACCCCCTTGCAGCCCAGGCCAGCTTTCAGCGCTGTTGCACTTTGAGTGACAATTGCATGGTCAGTCAAGACTTCACCCGTATGAAATGTTTAATAATTTTTTTCACACAAATAGAGCTTTCTTTTGGTGGTATGTACTCGCTGCTGGGTATTTTATTTTTTGCACTATAAACAAAAAAAAGCAAACATTTTTCTTTGTTTCTATTATAAAATTTTGCAAACAGGTAATTTTTCTCCTTCACTGATGTGCGTTGATGTGGCTGCACTGATAGGCAGCACTGATGGGCACTGATAGGTAGCACTGTTGAGCTGGTACTGATATGCAACAATAATGGGCACAGATAGGTGGCACTGATAAGCGGCACTGATGAGCTGGCACTGATATGCAACAATGATATGCACTGATAGGCGGCACTGACTGGCGGCACTGCTAGGCAGCACTGATGGGCGGCACTGATGAGTGGCACTGCTGGGCACTTGTGATTGGTGCCGATCCCTCCTCTGACAATTGCTGGTTATCGGTAGTACTTTCCTCACGTTGTGACAGCATGAGGAAAGTGCAGCCGATAACCAGCAACTGCATTTACCGGTGATCTGCTGTGTCATTGGACATGGCTGATCACGTGGTAAAAGGACACTGTGATTGGCCTTTTACCACATTACATAATCAGCTGTGTCCGTAGGACACAGCGATCACGGAGATTGTCCGATGCGTGCCCCCGAGGGCGCATTCTGGGAGGGCGTGTTCTGGGAGGATGTCATATGATGCCCTCCCAGAACTGGCCGGCTGCGGTGAAGTCGTCATTCGACTATCTGCGGTCGGCAAGTGGTTAATTACCTATGACAGTATCAGAGAATTGATTTTTTTGCATTAATACTAGCCGTTCTTTAGGACCCTAGTTTCTTATAAGTATCATTTTAAAACTATGGTAAAGCTCGTAGCATCAGTATGATGCCCACCTCTGCTCAACTTCATCCAGCTGTCTCATAAAACCTGGCCTATAAGGCCTCACGTACACACGAACTCACCTAGTCGTTAAACTCTCCTTGCAGCAGGAAAACGCTAAATGCGGCAAAAACGTGTGTAAACGCGGTACCACATTTAGCTGTGTTTAGCTGCATTTAACGTTTCGATGTTTATTCATTTGATTGTCCAGAATATTTTCCATTGACATGGATAAAGGCTCAAGGGGTAAATGCAGCTAGTGTTTAGACGCGTTTACACAAGTTTTTGCCGCATTTAGCATTTTTTGGCCAAACCAGTCCTCTCCTGAACGCAATTATTCTGTGTTCAGAAGAACGTTTAACTGCTCCTAAACTCTGCTGCTCCTAAACTCTGGTAAAAGCCTGTACAGGGGCACATTGGCTTTTATTGAGTAAACTAAAGGGGCTTTGGCAAACAAATGCCAAAGGCTCCTGAACTCACGTTTAAGAGCAGCAGTGTACATGAGGCCTTAGGCACATTCTTTATCCTACACTATACATATGGAAAGTGAAACCTACAATAAAATAAAATGCATACTTCAAACCACACTTCAAGGTGTCCATAAGACATTAATTGCATGCAAAATGTTTCTTTTAACTTTTTAAATAGACTTATGATTACAGAGAGAGTCAGTCCAGGTTTATCTATTTCAAGGGCCATTAGGAACTGGATTCTCACAAATTTTGCAGGAATGTGCCCTGTGCCATAGACTACAAATTATTTGGTTTTGGTGCACTTAAAGGTCACTATCCAAATTAGTTAAATTTCCCAACATCCTGCCTTTTCAACCTGAAGTATAAATATTGCTTTCCTAATTGCAAGTAAGGTTTGTGCTTCATAGAGTTCAATTGCTTATTTAAAGATGTCAAGTTTTGGAGGGTCTCATTCTTCGGGCGTAGTCTGTTTTTAAACTAATAGGCCTTTGAACATACTAACTAATAGCTAGAGGAAATGTAAGCATTTTATAAATATCTAGGGTAACACTGAATTAGGCAGCATGGTAAACAATTAAGATGAAGGAACACCAAGCACGTCATATAAAGTAACAAATTACAAATTATACATTGATTCAAAATTATCCATCAGTTTTGAGCTTTCATAATCAAGCATAACTGAAAATGATTACAGTAAGACTAACTTCTGGATGTTCTGTTAGATCCCGTCTTACAGAGGCAAGTCTATTTTTGAAAAACAAAAAATATTCACATGTATTTTCAACTTTGCCACATAACAGGGTACTGCATGACAGGTGCAGAAATAACTATGAAGATACAGGTTTCCTGAAGATCACAGCTTGAGCCACAAATTCTCTGCTGCTTAAAATGCCCATGACCACTTCTTAAGTTTGTGTATGTTTTAAGTGGAAAATCATAGCAAGAACAGGAAAAAATGTGCTAAAAATGTTTAAAAAATTGTGACAGTCAGCCAGGATTGTGATTACGCAGAGAATCAATTGAAAATTGTTTGCTGATCAAAAGCCATTCTGATTTACCTGCATTTCTTTTAAATAATCCCCCATTGCTTTCCTCGGACATTCTGAAGGCTGAGATATGAACATTTATTCAGAGTCAGGTTTATAGAATAATATTAGGTGTTGTGTCCTGTAGTCTGGTAGGCAGAGTAGTTATAGAGTGCTTGATTAAAAGGTATGAAACACGTTCAAGCTTCTGAGTATACCCCAACAGGAAAAAGAACAGGAACCAACTTGTACAGAGTAAAGAAATGATGTTACATGTAACAACTGTAAACAGTGACACCTACAGACCAGAAGTATGAATACCGCATATTACTACATGCTACAAAATAAGTCTTTTTCCTTATTATTTTAAAAATACAGACAACAATTTAAAGAATGATATCATAAAACAGTACCATGCATTTTAATTATGTCACATAAACCTTGGTCCACACAAGAGGCCTCCTTATTTTTTGAGTATGTCTAGGTGGTTTGGGTGTTTGGTTTACACTTTGATTGTTATCAGTATTATTATTATACAGATTTTAGAAAAGTTTGTGCAGCGCTTTACAAAATGAAGGTAGACATTACAGTTACAATACAATTTGGTACAAAAGGAAACAGAGGGCCCTACCCGTTAGAGCTTACAATCTAGGAGGAAGGGTTGAGTGATACAAAAGGTAATAGCTGTGAAGGATGAGCTGATGGAGGAAATAAAAGGCAGTTTACTAATTAGAAGCAGGATAGGCTTCTTCAAAGAGAAAGGTTTTCAGGGATCGTCTAAAGGTGGATAGATTATGAGATAGTCGGACAGATTGGGGTAGGAAGTTCCATAGAATGAGAGAAGCTTGGGAGAAGTCCTGGAGGCGAGCATGGGAGGAGGTGACATGGGAATTAGAGAGCGTAAGGTCTTGGGAGGTTCAAAGAGAGTGGTTTGGTTAATATTTTGAGACCTGGTTGTTAATGTAGCTGGGGGCAGAGTTGTTGGTGACTTTTTAAGTTGTTGCTAGTATTTTGAATCTTATTCGTTTGGCGAGTGGAAGCCAGTGGAGGGATTGGCAGAGAGGGGTAGCAGACACTGAACATTTGGTAAGGTGGATGAGCCTGCCAGCAGTATTCATGATAGACTGGAGGTGGGATAGCCTATGTAAAGGTAAGCCAATGAGGAGGGAGTTGCAGTAGTCGAGGCGAGAGATGACCAGGGAGTGAATTAGGAGCTTTGTGGTATCATTGGTTAAAAAGGGACATATTCTGGAGATGTTACCTAGGTTGAGGCGGCATGATTTGGACAGGGATTAGATGTGGGCCTGAAAGGATAATTCAGAATCCAGGGTTACCCCTAGCAACCTGGCATGCGGGGATGGGTTGATAGTGGTGCTATTGATCCTGACCGAGAGATCAGGGGAAGAGGCACACGGGGGAGGAAATATTATGAGCTCAGTTTTGGATAGATTGAGATTTAGGAAGTGGTGTGACATCCAGTCTAATATGTCTGTTAGTAAATTGGTGATACATGAGGAAACTGATGGGGTGAGCTGAAGAGTAGAGAGATAGAAATGGTATTGGAAACCATGGGAAGCTATCAGCTGACCCAAGGAAGAAGTGTAGATCGAGAATAGGAGAGGTCCAAGGACAGAACCTTGGGGGACCCCGACAGTAAGAGGAGTAGAAGAGAAGGAAGTAGAATTGTAAGTGACACTGAAGGTGGGGTGAGATAGGTAAGATTCAAACCAACAGAGAGTACAGACACATAGACCAAGTAAATAGAGTTTTCTGAGGAGGAGGAGGAGGTGGTCAACTGTGTCAAAGGCAGCGGAGAGGTCCAAGAGCAAGAGTATGGAATAGTGACCATTGGTTTTAGCGGTTAGTAAGTCTTTTGTGGGTTTTAGGAGAGCAGTTTCTGTGGAGTGTTGTGGGCGAAATCCAGACTGAAGGGGATCAAGAAGGTTATTCTCAATAAGGTGGCAGCTCAGTCGGTTGTAGACTAGACGTTCAAGGAGTTTGGAGGCAAAAGGGAGTAAAGAGATGGGAAGATACCAGTAGAAAGAGGGAGATAGAATATACAGTCAGGTCCATAAATATTGGGACATCGACACAATTCTAACTTTTTGGCTCTATACACCACCACAATGGATTTGAAATGAAACAAACAAGATGTGCTTTAACTGCAGACTGTCAGCTTTAATTTGAGGGTATTTACATCCAAATCAGGTGAACGGTGTAGGAATTACAACAGTTTGCATATGTGCCTCCCACTTGTTAAGGGACCAAAAGTAATGAGACAATTGGCTTCTCAGCTGTTCCATGGCCAGGTGTGTGTTATTCCCTCATTATGCCAATTACAATGAGCAGATAAAAGGTCCAGAGCTCATTTCAAGTGTGCTATTTGCATTTGGAATCTGTTGCTGTCAACTCTCAAGATGAGATCCAAAGAGCTGTCACTATCAGTGAAGCAAGCCATCATTAGGCTGAAAAAACAAAACAAACCCATCAGAGAGATAGCAAAAACATTAGGCGTGGCCAAAACAACTGTTTGGAACATTCTTAAAAAGAAGGAACGCACCGGTGAGCTCAGCAACACCAAAAGACCCGGAAGACCACGGAAAACAACTGTGGTGGATGACCGAAGAATTCTTTCCCTGGTGAAGAAAACACCCTTCACAACAGTTGGCCAGATCAACAACACTCTCCGGGAGGTAGGTGTATGTGTGTCAAAGTCAACAATCAAGAGAAGACTTCACCAGAGTGAATACAGAGGGTTCACCACAAGTTGTAAACCATTGGTGAGCCTCAAAAACAGGAAGGCCAGATTAGAGTTTGCCAAACGACATCTAAAAAAGCCTTCACAGTTCTGGAACAACATCCTATGGACAGATGAGACCAAGATCAACTTGTACCAGAGTGATGGGAAGAGAAGAGTATGGAGAAGGAAAGGAACTGCTCATGATCCTAAGCATACCACCTCATCAGTGAAGCATGGTGGTGGTAGTGTCATGGCGTGGGCATGTATGGCTGCCAATGGAACTGGTTCTCTTGTATTTATTGATGATGTGACTGCTGACAAAAGTAGCAGGATGAATTCTGAAGTGTTTCGGGCAATATTATTTGCTCATATTCAGCCAAATGCTTCAGAACTCATTGGACGCCGCTTCACAGTGCAGATGGACTATGACCCAAAGCAAAGCTTCACTATCAGTGAAGCAAGCCATCATTAGGCTGAAAAAACAAAACAAACCCATCAGAGAGATAGCAAAAACATTAGGCGTGGCCAAAACAACTGTTTGGAACATTCTTAAAAAGAAGGAACGCACCGGAGAGCTCAGCAACACCAAAAGACCCGGAAGACCACGGAAAACAACTGTGGTGGATAACCAAAGAATTCTTTCCCTGGTGAAGAAAACACCCTTCACAACAGTTGGCCAGATCAACAACACTCTCCGGGAGGTAGGTGTATGTGTGTCAAAGTCAACAATCAAGAGAAGACTTCACCAGAGTGAATACAGAGGGTTCACCACAAGATGTAAACCATTGGTGAGCCTCAAAAACAGGAAGGCCAGATTAGAGTTTGCCAAACGACATCTAAAAAAGCCTTCACAGTTCTGGAACAACATCCTATGGACAGATGAGACCAAGATCAACTTGTACCAGAGTGATGGGAAGAGAAGAGTATGGAGAAGGAAAGGAACTGCTCATGATCCTAAGCATACCACCTCATCAGTGAAGCATGGTGGTGGTAGTGTCATGGCGTGGGCATGTATGGCTGCCAATGGAACTGGTTCTCTTGTATTTATTGATGATGTGACTGCTGACAAAAGTAGCAGGATGAATTCTGAAGTGTTTCGGGCAATATTATCTGCTCATATTCAGCCAAATGCTTCAGAACTCATTGGACGCCGCTTCACAGTGCAGATGGACTATGACCCAAAGCATACTGCAAAAGCAACCAAAGAGTTTAAGGGAAAGAAGTGGAATGTTATGCAATGGCCAAGTCAATCACCTGACCTGAATCCGACTGAGCATGCATTTCACTTGCTGAAGACAAAACTGAAGGGAAAATGCCCCAAGAACAAGCAGGAACTGAAGACAGTTGCAGTAGAGGCCTGGCAGAGCATCACCAGGGATGAAACCCAGCGTCTGGTGATGTCTATGCATTCCAGACTTCAGGCTGTAATTGACTGCAAAGGATTTGCAACCAAGTATTAAAAAGTGAAAGTTTGATTTATGATTATTATTCTGTCCCATTACTTTTTGTCCCTTAACAAGTGGGAGGCATATATGCAAACTGTTGTAATTCCTACACCGTTCACCTGATTTAGATGCAAATACCCTCAAATTAAAGCTGACAGTCTGCAGTTAAAGCACATCTTGTTTGTTTCATTTCAAATCCATTGTGGTGGTGTATAGAGCCAAAAATGTTAGAATTGTGTCGATGTCCCAATATTTATGGACCTGACTGTATGTGTATATGAGTTAAAGAGTTAAGGATAGAGCCAGAGGGTGACCGTAGTATTTGCGAGGGAACAGGGTCCAGGGGGACAGGTAGTTAGATGGGCTTTAGAGAAAGGTTTACCAACCTCCTCTATAGTAGCTGGGTTAAACAAGGGAAGTATAGATTGTGCAGGTGGACAAGGAGTGTAGTGTGAGGGAGATATCTGTACAGTGGAGATTTTGTCACAAATTGTATCAATCCTATTTTTGAAGTGATTAGCGATCTCCTGGGCAGTGAGTGAATTAGTGAGTGGAGGTAAAGAAGGACGAAGTAGAGAGTTAAAGGTAGAAAAGAGTTGATGGGGATTGCGTGAGAGGGTGTTAATGAGTGATAAAATAGGTCTGTGTAGCAGTGTGGGGACAAGAATTGTATTTTTGAAGAGAAGATTTATATTGGTTGAAGTCTTGCTGGGTCTTAGTCTTACACCATAAACGCTCAAGAGCACGGCTATGTTTTATGAGGCATCTGGTATTGTCTGTTTGCCAATGCTGTAATGATTGGGGCATAATTTTGTGTGTAGTGAGGGGGCCAATGTGTCCACGGTGGATGACAGTGAACTTTTGTATACAGAAGTGGCCAGGTTGGGGCAGGACAGGGCTGAGATTTTGTCATAGAGACAATCTGTTGCCGAAAAAAGAAGAGAAGGGTTAAGATAGCAAAGGTTTCTACGGGTAACTCTTTGGTAGTTGGAAGACAAGGGGGCAATAGGAAAATGTCTGTCATCCAGTTAAATGTTTGAAAAGACTTGACTAACAAGCCAAAGACAACTGGCATTCCATATGCATCCTCCAACAGTTCATAGGTTAAATTGCTACTTTAAAGCCTCCAACACACGATGAGAACATTGCACGAATGATTGTCTGTTTTTTGGGTTTTTTTGCATGCGAATCTCATATCGAAAAAGAATACGTTACTAAAGTTAAGAAAATTCTTGTACAACATAATCCAACTTTGGAAGTGATGTAATGTATTGAATTGTATTGTAATGTATTCTTCTGCTTCCGAGCATAAGCGGTCTTGGTCACTCGATTTTTTTCGAATGAATACTGTACTGATTAAACAAAAACTATTTGTTCTGGTATCGTACGAGAAACATTTTCGTGCTTGTCCCTTTGGATAATTTTGCATGAACTGTCGTGATTGGCTCTCGAACGCTGTGTGCTAAGGACCATATTATTGGAGGATCACTTCAAAAGCAGTATTTTTTGTCCGGTTTTCTCATCGTGTATACTAGGAATAAACGGATTGGAAAATTTGCATTGTCTCCACCAGGTTTCCTTGTGACAAACATTTCTAAAGATATTCATGTAACATTTGTAGTTTGAAGAGCTTTTTAAGGCTTCTGTTGGACCTTTCAATCTCAATATTTGCTTGGAGGCAATAAACTGAAATTTCCTATGCACAATATTTTTCTAAGATTTTTCTAAACAAATTGTGGTCCATTGTCAAACACTAATATTTTGTATAATATAACAGATATGTCTGCGCCAGAAAAAATAGAACACTGTGGGGGTTGTTTACAAAAACTGAAGAGTGTAAAATCTGGTGCAAATCTGCATAAAAACCAATCAGCTTCCAGGTTTTATTGCCAACGCTTAACTGAACAACCTGATGTCAGAAGCTGATTGGCTATCACGCACACCTGCACCAGATTCTGGGTACTCCAGTTTTAGTAAACCTCCCCCAGTGTGTCAAAAAGTGTGCAGCGGATGTCACTAAAGTATACAATATACTTAATAAATTACCAATAAATACATGACAGCGCTGCTGATCTCTCTGAATGTCTAGGTGCTTGATTTTAAACACCTGTGGTCATGGAGATGATTGGAACACCTGAATCCAATGATTTTAAGGGGTGTCCCAATACTTTTGGCAACAAAGTGTATCTTCATTTGTCAAACCAAATCTTCATCCACAGTGCTCACATCCCTGCGTGAACACCATTTTCAATCTAGTAACACACCAGAGGTAATGATCAAACCAGCTTATAAGCAGGTGTAGTTAGCCACTGGACACTAAGGGGTTTATTTACTAAAGCTGGAGAGTGCAAAATCAGACTCACTTCTGCATAGAAACCAATCAGCTTCCAGGTTTCATTGCCAAAGCTTCATTGAACAAGCTGAGGTTAGAAGCTGATTGGTTTCTATGCAGAAGGGAGTCTGATTTTGGACTCTCCAGCTTTAGTAAATAAACCCCTAAGTGACTCTGTTCTAGAATAGTGTCTGGTACAGCTGGTAGTGACACTAGGGTTTTAGGTCCCTTTTAGATAGAACCCTCCCTCAGTGATGTCAGGGGTGAGTCAGCACCCATATATGAGCTAGGTGGGGAGGGAGAAACTCAGACTTGGAGCATGGGAGCCTTACACATCTGTAAGAATGCAACCAACATGCATGGGCCCTGGACAGGGCAGGAGGCTGGGTGGAGTGGACCTGCATGCAGGAGGAGCCAGCAGTAGACATTCTGTTCCCTAGAGGAGAAAAAAACTCTCCCTTCAAGGCAATGTTATAGTATGCTAGTATGCATCACATTCTAGCACATTATGAGACTTACCTTCCCCCCTCCAGTGGGGGAAAGCTTCCATCTTCACCTGGTCTTCCTTCAGGGTTCACCGGCTGCAGCCACTTGACTGGCTGGACCGCAATGACATCACTCCCACGCATGCACGCACGAGTCTTGGATGCAGCTTACAGCTCTGAAGGAACATCACTGGCTGCTGCTAACTAGAATATGCACATTTAGAAGATATTAATTTTACCTACAGGTAATTTATAAAATTACCTGTAGGTCATTTCACTTTATGTACAGGTTTATTATAAGCTTACCCATAGTTAAAAAAAACAACAAAAAAACAAAAACTGTTTACTTCCACTTTAAGGAGGTGAGGACCTGGGAGGATTGCAAAAAATCTTTTAGGCCAGGCTGGAGATCCCTTTATGAGGCTGCTTCCCTGGAGGGTTCCCAGAAGAGGTGTACTCAGCTAAGAGATGTCTACAGAGAACACAGTTCTGTGAGTACTTATGACACTGGTCAGATGGGAGACTGTTAGGAGATGGTTGTGAGGTGCTGCATGTTCTTTCGCTTGTGATTACTGCAAACCATCCACTTTATGTGATTTACTGTGTATGTCAAGTGACTGTCAAGTGATGTGACTGTCTTGCCATTCCCTGAACAAGACCAGTAAAGTGCAGTGAAGCTATTGTGTGGACATTACTTCTTTGGGTTATAAAGGTTTATGGCCAGGATATGTTGTGAGGAGGCCTACGGTGAGGAGCAAGGTACAAGATGGCGGAGAGGTCTGCCTAAGCAGGTAGAATCATGTTATAGCAGGGGTGGGGCCTTTGTGTTTTGGCACCAAAATTAGTCAACCAGAAAGACCCTCTTACAAGCTCATATCTAGTACTTCTTCACAGGATCAGCTCTCTTTCAGCTTCTGCAGGATTTTGCACTTATCCCATTAAGGAAAAAAATGGAGAAGTGTATGGGCAGCTTAAGGAATCCCAAAAACTTGCATCTATAATAATGTAAAGTGAAAGAAAAGCCTAACACTACCTTTCTTACCCCACCCCCAACTCATTCTGTATACCCTGTGTAAAGAAGAATCCTCCCTGCTGCACTATTGTATTCTGACAGCATGAAGACTCCCCAGCTGTCAGAATACACAGATCAGCACTGCAGCCCTTGGCTGCAGCTACTGATCAAGCAGCTTTTATCTGACAGGGTGGTTGACCAGAAGTCAGAACTGGCCGAATTTCAATGCATGTATGACCAGCTTTAGATTACTTCTTCAGGTTTTATACATGAAGTTGTTCATGTAGCGGCCACTAGCAATTTATCACTAACAATTCCAGATGATTTCAGAAGCACAAACTTGTGTGACCTAAAACTTCAGACTGAGTCAATTGATAAAGGATGAGTCCTTGCAATGAGGCAATCAGTTCTGTTTGTGTTATCTGCTTATCTCTTTAGTTTTTGACAAAAGACTGCTGAGATGTCTCTGGAAGACTCAATGTAAGGCGCCTAAAGCTCCACCTGCTGGCTACAAAAAATCCAAAATACTAATATGCAATATGTCAAATTTATATGGCGAAGAGCTTGTTCACACCACAACACACATTAAATGGAGCAGTAATGGCAATACATTGTACACATATGAGTTGTGATGTATTTCCATTTGCACTTCAACACACATCTACAGCGCACCACAATGCATAGATGATGAGCTGCCTAAAGCAATGTACCTTAATGCATGGAAATGCCAAATACACTTGATTACACTAAAAATAAAGCTGATATACTGTACAGAGATGTAGGGTGTAGATATAGAAGTCACTAAAAAGTGAACATGCATAACTACGAACAAGGGGATTTTCCATGTTGAGTGGAGGCAGGCGTAATCAGGTGTAGGGGAACACACTACAAAATGTTCAGTTGTGAATGGGGGCTTACAGGGGCTGAGAATGGGCTTTGGTGTACACTGGACTGCACAGGTCCCACAAGCAGTGTACGTTATTTTAAAAATTGCTAGGAGAGGGGATTTTTTTTTTTAGCTGAAGACACATGCAAAGTTTCTTCAGTTAAAAAGTTCCCCTAGTACTTAAAAAAACCTAAAATTTTTAAAAGATCCAGATGAATATATTGGAGTACTTTGGATAGCCAAGAGACCATGTTATCTTTGAGTATGCTTTAGGTCACATGACTGTACTCGAAAGCATAGTGTAGTTAAGTGCAACAAGAAAGAAGTGCATGTATGGTGAAAGTATTAATGTGATTTAATAAAATCTGACGTGACCTATTCATTCACGAGAATTGTGATTTTTTTTTTTTTATTACTTCACCTTATTGCCAGACTCAGGAATCTGTTTACATATTTGACCTTTTCTATGAATATTTTCAGTTCATTTTGCTGTGTGCAGACTTTTTAAATAAATGTAATATATGTTAGAGCGGTAAAAAATAAAATCCAAGGTGATTATAACACACCTAAGTGAATGTACAATATGTAAAGCGCTCATAGGTGTGCACAGCCTATTGTGTTTCGACATGTACCCCAAAGCTCACGTGCTTTTGTGTTTCTGTATATGTTTGTGTATATATATATATTATATATATATATATATATATATATATATATATATATATATATATACACACATACAAGGGGTGTTTAACCTCCCTAGCGGTCTGATTATGTCCATATTTCTGTGCTGAGAGCGGTACATTTTTTTGCATGGAAACATGTTGTTTTTTTATTGTAGGCCTGTCATTTTTAGGAATAACCCACTGAGATCTGTCCGAACAAGAGTCTAGTAAACATCCCAGGTATGATAAAACTTGAAATACAAAATCATAAAACATAATAAATAATCATAAAAAATAATAATATAATAATAAATTTAATTCAATAATATAATCAAACCAAAAACACTGAAATTTGAAATATAGCGCCAAGTTCGCACATCGCTGAGTTCAGTCGCAAAAACGTTTTCAGTGTCTGACGACGAATTTCCCCATGAATCATTATCACTCAATTCTGCAAGTGGTTCTGATTTACTATCGCTGTATTCTAGCTGGTCTAAAACCGCTTTTGACCTAAAGGGACGCTTTTTGGACGCTATGGACATTTCTCAGTTTCCATGCAGAAAGAATAGTAAAAATGCAGGCAGGGCACAGGACAAAGCAGTAGGGGCAAAATGAATGTGAAATGGTTTGATACAGTAATGTTTTACTATGTGATTTTAGTGTATTAGTGAATGTCAGTTTTTAAAATGTTCACACTTCCCGCGGGTTCCGGCCCACGTACATCCCGACGCTCGCAGGGGCAGGGACCGGAACCCAGCATCGGCCGGAGGAGATGGCCGGGAACGCAGGACAAGGTAAGTGCTGCAGGGAATCCCTGTTGGGAATACAACAGCATGTACTATAATGTACTATATACAGTATTCTGTGGTAATATCACTTGACCAGTAGATGGCACTGTACACTAAAGGTTACTAGTTGTGTATGTGTAAAACTTGCTGTTACTTTCCTTCTCTCTATCATCTCTTCAGGAAGTAATGAGTCTGTAATATATCTGCTGTTATACAGTCTGCTGCAATGTGCTCTGTATGTTTGTAACTTAAGCCACACAAGTAAAGCCTGAATTCTGCCTTATCACTACCAGTGTCTTCTCTATCACATAACCAACAGGTTATGGGCCCAGCTCCAGACACTGAAAAAAAAGGAAAACTACAAGCAAGTAAGTGCTGCATTTACAATCCAATTCACTGAAAGATGGCAAGTGCTTCAGATATGAAGTTTACAATAGCAAAGCTCAACAATACCAACTACCAGCTATGGAAGTTTAAGCTTGAAATGCTGTTATCCAAAGATGACTTGTGGCAGGTACTAGATACACACAGACCCAATGACAACCCGGAAGAATGGGACAGAAAAAACAGGCAAGCAAAAGCAGTTATAAGCCTGTTAGTGGAGGATGATCAACTCATTCATATAAGGAAAGAAAGCACAGCTAAAGGTATGTGGACTGCATTACAAAAACTGCATGAACGTGCAAACCTAAACAGAAAACTATATCTGCTACGCAAACTGTATAAGATGAGGCTGGAAAAAGGGCAGGAAATGGGTGAACATGTAAATGCTATGCTAGAAATTGTGGACCAGCTGGGTGCAATAGGTGAAGATTTAAAAAGCAACCATGTTGTTTCAATACTTCTGTGCAGCCTTCCAGATTCATACAGTGCCCTTATAAATGCTCTAGAAACTAGACCGGAAACTGAACTGACGCTAGAATATGTTAAGGGAAAATTAATTGATGAATACAGCAGAAGAAAGGAAAATTTGCATAATGAAGAGAACGAGAGACCAGAGGCAGCTCTGAAGGTGCATGAAGGCATAAGACAAAGCAAAGAAACCAGGGTATGTTTTCGCTGCAAAAAGGCCGGTCACCTGAAAAAGAACTGTTCAATCTGGAAAGCTGAGCAGCGAAAGCGGGAGCTACCCACAAGAGAAAGAGCTAAAGCGGTCATGAAAGAAAATGAAAGTGCATCATGGAGTGGTACTTTTAAAGTGACTCAGAATAGTACCTCACATGGATGGTACATTGATTCAGGGGCAACAAGTCACATGACAAGCGACGAGACATTCTTCACAGAAATTGATTTTAGTGTAAAAGATAAAGTCTTCCTAGCAAATGGGAAAAGTATTACAGCAGAAGGTAAAGGTCAGGGATTTCTGAACTGCAAAACGCCATCAGGGGGCAAGCAGAGCATCCTTGTAAAGAATGTTCTATATGTTCCAAGCCTAGAAGGAAGCCTCCTATCAGTTAAAACCCTCGCAAGCAATGGACTCACTGTCCAGTTCAGAGGTAATGAATGCACAATTCAAAATGGAAAGCAAATTCTAGCAAGAGGAAGATTAAATGAACATCTGTACAAACTCATCACTGAAAGTGAGAAGGCTAATGCGGCAACTCATAACCCACATGACAAGTGCATCCACCTGTGGCATAGAAGACTGGGGCATCAAAACCCAGAAGCTATAAAGGACTTTGCAAAGAGAGGTCTATCAGAAGACATGAAAATATTGCCTTGCCACAAACTCAGCAAGTGCACGTGTTGCATCAAAGCAAAGGCCACCCGAACCTCTCTTCCACAGACCAGTCAGAGTAAAACCATTAAACCCATGGAACTGATACACAGTGATGTGTGCGGACCAATGAAAACCATCACACCTGGCGGGAACAGATATTTACTGACTTTCATCGACGATTATTCCAGGTACACAATAACGTATCTAATGAAGCACAAAAGTGAGACATTAGAAAAACGTCAAGAGTTTGTAGCTATGACAAGCAACAAGTTTCAAAGGAAACCTGGAATAATACGCACTGACAATGGAGGGGAATATATGAATAAAGAGATGGAATCATACCTAAAGAAACAAGGTATTATACACCAAACAACCGTACCATACACTCCTGAGCAAAACGGTGTAGCGGAAAGAAAGAATCGCACTCTTGTAGAAATGACAAGATGTATGATTACGGACGCTGCCTTACCTAACAAATACTGGGGAGAAGCAATAATGACTGCAACATACCTACAAAACAGGCTCCCATCAAAATCTATTGAGAGTACACCATATGAAATGTGGAATGGATCAAAACCCAACATAGGACACATCAGAGTGTTCGGCTGTAAAGCATATGCCCACATTCCAAGTCAGAAACGCTCCAAGTTGGAGAACAAAGCCATAGAAGGCATTCTGGTTGGCTACAGTGAGCAGAGTAAGGGATATAGAATCCTTTGTCCAAAGACCAATAAGGTCACAGTAAGCCGCAGTGTTTATTTTGATGAAAGTGAAGAACCAGATAATACAATTCTTGAAAAATGTGGAGAGGATTTACACACTGAATCGGCAAGAGACACTGACTCATGCGAAGCAGGACAAGAGCCAGAACAAGAAGTGGAACTTACAATCAACGATCCAATAGAACCCACTGAACAACAAGAAATCAGAAGATCCTCTCGAATGACAAAAGGGATACCACCCCGCAGGTTATCATACGCTGCTAAAACACATCAAACACAGGAGCCAACATCCTGGGAAGACATAGAAACTTTGCCGAGAAGGGAAGCCGATCAGTGGAGAAAAGCAACTGAAGAAGAAATAAAATCACTTCAAGAAAATAAATCTTGGTCACTAACAGAACTCCCTCCCGGTCGCAAAACCATCGGAAACAAGTGACTGTTGCACTCTCTTCAACTGAAGCGGAATACATAGCAGCAGCACATGCATGTCAAGAAGCCATTTGGATTCGTCAACTTCTACTAGACATGGGACTGAATATGTCACAACCCACACCCATCTTTGAAGACAATCAGGGATGCATAAAGCTTACACACTCTGAGAAGATTAACCCAAGAACCAAGCACATTGATGTAAGATATCATCTGCTCAGAGACATGCAAGAACAAGGGGTCATCGACATCCAGTACTGCCCATCAGAGGAGATGACTGCAGACGCACTCACCAAACCTTTGCCAAGGGAACGTCATTGTTTTCTACAAAAGAGACTAAATGTCATATAATTATGCACATGCCGTTGAGAAGGGGTGTTGGGAATACAACAGCATGTACTATAATGTACTATATACAGTATTCTGTGGTAATATCACTTGACCAGTAGATGGCACTGTACGCTAAAGGTTACTAGTTGTGTATGTGTAAAACTTGCTGTTACTTTCCTTCTCTCTATCATCTCTTCAGGAAGTAATGAGTCTGTAATATGTCTGCTGTTATACAGTCTGCTGCAATGTGCTCTGTATGTTTGTAACTTAAGCCACACAAGTAAAGCCTGAATTCTGCCTTATCACTACCAGTGTCTTCTCTAACACATAACCAACAATCCCAGAACAACGCTGCATGGTATTCCCGAGTGTAGCTCGGGGTTACTGCTTTTGGTACTGAAACTTTACCCCGAGCTACACTCAGGAATACCACCTGGGAGGTTAACTAATGCCTGGAAAGGTTTGTCAGTATGCCTGAACCTTCCTAGTACAGCCTGCTTCACTTCGTCATGATTGTGTTCACCATTCCCGCAGAAAGATTTGTCTTTTGTGCAATTTCACAACAGATTATATGTCGATTATCCAGGATCAGGCGTTCCATGCGCTGAGTGTTTACAGGAATGACTGCTGTGGGATGGGAACCACCACGGCCAGGATTGTCACTGACAGACGTACGGCCATCTTTTAAACATTTTCACCATTCAAAAGTCTTACTGCGGCTAAGCGTCTCATCACCGTACTGTGCTTGATGTCTTCTGTAGATATCCATGGGTTTTATGCCTTCAATCACAAGAAACTTCGTCACCACACACTGTTCCATGCACGTACTAACACTGCTGTCTGCCATTTGACTTTCCCATCTCCCTGCTGGCACATTGATCTCCCTGCCGACACAGAAAAAGAAAAGTTCGGAAGCACTTCTCTTATGACAAAGTCAGTCAGAGGGAGATCTTTCCCATCTCCCTATCAGCACACAGATTGATAATGTACATGGGGTGATTAGAGTATGCCCAGGCACGCCTATGCCCCATATCCAGCAAGAGACAGCCCCCAAATCCAGCAAAAGACAGCCCCTATGTCCAGCAAAAGACAGCCCCATATCCAATAAGAGACAGCCCCCATATCTAGCAAGACATATCCCCCATATCCAGCAAGAGACATCTCCCATATCCAGAAAGATACATTCCCCCATATTTAGCAAGAGACATCCTCATAACTAGCAATAGGCAGCCTCCATATCCAGCAAGAAACATCCCCATATCCAACAAGAGACAGCCCCATATCCAGGCAGCATCAGTAGACAGCCCTCATCCAGAAACAATGACACTCACATTATGAAAAGTAGTGTACTCAGCAGGACAGAGAGCATTTAGGACAGGCTAGGACATAACACCGCAGCACATCTCTTGTTCACAGCTCCAACTGGTGCCAAAAGAGAGGAGGATCCAGTTTGCTACAGAGAAAGGTGGAGTGCAGCTGATATCACCCCACCTTCCACTCTCTCAGGGCTGCAGCCAACATTATAGGAGCTGTGTCAGATTATGCAACTGCCTTCTCACTTTGCGGCTGGTGCCCACCACAAGTTTGCTGTGCAAAAGTTTTGCTTTCTTACTCTATTGGCAGAGGTGCCAGAAGGATGTATTGGCAAGTTCTGCATTAAAAAAAGCCCTGCGTAATGCTAATGCGCACTGGGTGATTAGGGTGTGCATAAGCAAATCCGACACACCCCGTGAGCACACCTATAAAAGAGCTAAATATCTTGTTGTTGCTATATAAATACCTGTAATAAATAAGTAAATAATAAGTAATATTTGCTATGTTTTAAATGTAAATACATCTCTTTATAACTGTTTCGGGGGACTTTCTATGCATTGATTAACAACACACTTACACTGGAATACTTCAATAAATATTATCCTGAACATTATAAAAGTAAACGTAATTTTATTTAAAGTCATCAATTCTATATGTAACCTGAAATAGCAACCTAGAATAATGTGTGATGTAGCGTAAGTGCTAAGAATACGTGCCGTTCTGTCAAAAGTAAAACAAGTACTTGGAAAAAAAAAAAACTTAGACAAACACACATCTAAATCCTCTTAGGGTCATGACAGCAACAAATCACATGTAAGACTAAATATGTCTATGGAAGGTAAACAAGTAACTGCAGGTTCTGTTTTTATTTGTTATAAGCGTTGGGACTTTTTGTTTACATTCTTTTGGTTTTGGTTGATTATTTTCATTTTATGCTTTGCTGCCACTGTAGTCAGAAGGAAGTTGAACATACCTTACTGCCTGCTAGTGATTCATTATCACAAACAGGCCTGCAACCCACTCAAAAAGAAAAAACGTTATGATGGTAGCGAATGTTTGTGATGATAAAGAAGGAAAAAAGAAGAAAAGTTGAGACCTTTCTGGTTGAACTAGACCCATTTCTGAGGAGGCAAAATATTTCGGTTGGCAGAAGACTTTGAACATAACACATCTCCATTATATCAGCCTGTGTGTAAATCCATACACACCAAATACTGATTTTATCATATATTCTTGTGAGTATGTACTGCTGTTAGCCAACAAGCAGCCCATTAAATTTTAAATACCCCAAAATTATCATCTTTGTGACCATTTCAGCATCAAGAAAATGCTAATTATGCTAAATTTAAATTTGAAGTCTATAGCACACTCATAAGCAACTGCAATACACATAGTCTCCATGCACACTAGGAGCTGAAAAAAAAACAATGGAAAAAACGCTGGATAAAAATGCTCAATATGAGTTTTGTTCTGGCCTTTTTTCATTTTTGTTCTGGTTGTTAAGGAACAGGCCGGCGAGCCGACCGCCACGTTCTTAACAATTGATAACAGGTCAGCTATCAGCAACGTTCTCCGCAGATAGGTGTATGTAAACAAAAGAATTGCCAGTAATTAAAATTTGAGAAAAAAAAACAGCATGGAGTTCCCCCCCAATCCATACCAGGCCCTATAGGTCTGGTATGGATTTTAAAGGGAACCCCACACTAAAATTTTAAAAAATGTCATGGGAGTACACACCCAAAATCCATACCAGACCCTTATCCGAGCCTTATCCTCCCCTCTTAAACCATACCAGGCTACATGCTCTCAACATGGGAGACAGCTTTTGACCCTGCCCCCTTGTGATTCCATGGACCAAGGCATTACAAGGGGGAGGGGATCACCCGGTGATCTCACTGGGTGACCCCCGCCTCTTTGTTTATTTGGCAGCGGGAGGCCGCAGAACTGTCAGATGTTGGGATCCAGCACTGGGTGCAGAGCTCTCTTTTTTTTCTTGGGTCGGCAGTGGCGGTATTCAGGACATCATTCTAGGCATCAGGAACAGCATCACCAGGTTGGGCATCAGAAATGGAACCACTAGAAGCAGGTGGGTCATCGGGCACAGAATCAATGGCAGGCTGAAAATCAAGGACAGAACCATCAGGCTGGACATGGATCATCAGAGGCAGGTGGGTCATCAAGCACAGGACCATCAGAGACAAGGCAGGTTCTCGGGCAGAGGACCACCGGAGGCAGGCGGGTTATTGGGCACAGGACCCTCTGGCTGGGCATTAGGTGCAGGACCACCAAGCTGGGCATCTAGGAATAAGACCCTCAGGCTGGGCATCAGGAAGAAGACCCTCAGGCTGGGCATCAGGAACAAGACCCTCAGGCTGGGCATCAGGAACAAGACCTTCAGGCTGGGCATCATGAACAAGACCTTCAGGCTGGGCATCAGGAAAAGGACCACCAGGCTGGACAGCAGACACAAAACCACCAAGCTGGGAAACAGGCACAGGAGCATCGGAGACAAGCTTGGCAGAGGATAGGTCACCAGAAGCAGGTTTGGGAGAGGACAGTAGGGCATCATAGGCAGGCTGAACCCTGTCGGCAAGCATAGAGGCAGGTTGAACTCCATTTGCAGGCAGCATGGAAGAAGATTGGACCCCATCAGCAGGCAGCAGAGATGAAGACAGGACCCCATCAGTAGGCCGCAGGGATGAAGAATGGACCCCATCAGTAGGCAGCATGCTATCAGGCTGGGCAATGGTGAGGGGATCAATGAGGTCAGTTTGATTAGCCAGCAAAGAGTCTATGAAGCCAAACTGGATAGTGGACAGAAAACCAGTAACACCAGGTGACAAATTGTTTAAGTTAAGATGGGTCGCTGGAAAACAGGCTGGATGCAGGGTTCCTTGGAGAAAAGGATGAAGGCCGCACCTGTCCAAATGAAGCAGTCTGTCCAAAGGATGGATGGAACGTCTAAGGCAGACTTGAGGAGGTGTGATTGCAGGGTGAAGCCTGGTTACTGAAAGTCCCACATATGAAACAGCAGAAGGCAAAACTAAGGACAAGTCAGGAGTAGACTGGCACATTGGTTGAGGTGCAGTTGTGCTCAAAAGTTTGCATACCCTTGCAGAAATCATGACATTTTGATATTTGTATTGAAAATATGACTGATCATGCCAAAAAACTAACTGTCTTTTTATTTAAGGAAAGTGATCATATAAAGCCATTTATTTATTTTTAAATTAAAATAAAATCAAATGGCCCTTATCAAAAGTTTACATACCCTGTAATATTTGGCTTAGGTACAGACACAAAGTGACACAAATGAGTTAAAATGTTAATTAAAGGTCAATTTCCCACATCTGTGACTCTTTAAACTGCTATTAGTGCCTGTGTATAAATAGTCAATGAGTTTGTTAGCTCCCATATGGATGTACTGAGCAGACTAGATACTGAGCCATGAGGAGCAGAAAATAACTGTCAAAAGACATGAGTAATAAGGTAATGGAACTTTATAAAGATGGAAAAGGATATAAAAAAAGCCTTGAATATGCCAGTCAGTACTGTTCAATCACTTATTAAGAAGTGGAAAGTTTGGGGATCTCTTGATACCAAGCCAAGGTCAGGTAGACCAAGACATTTTGCAGCCACAACTGCCAGAAGAATTGTTCAGCATACAAAGAAAACCCCGCAGGTAATCTCAGGAGAAATACAGGCCTCTTGAAAAACATGGTGTGTTTTATTAAGTACAATGCAACTGTACTTGAATAAAAATTAGCTGCATATTCGAAATGCCAGAGAGAAGCCTTTACTGCACCAATGCCACAGAAAAGCTTGGTGAGGTGTGTCAAGGTGTCGGGCATATTGTAAACGGGCTTTTTTGTGGCATTGGCTCAGTAAAGGTGTCTTTCTGGCAACTTTACTATGCAGCTCATTTTTGTTCATGTATTGTATTGTGCTCCAAAAAAAACCACACCGTTGTTCCAGAGCAGGCTGTATTTCTCCTGAAGTTACTTGTGGGTTTTTATTTGTATCTCGAACAATTCTTCTGGCAGTTGCGGCTGCAATCTTTCTTGGTCTACCTGACCTTGACCGTGTGTGTCTGTACCAAGGTCAAACATTCCAGGGTATGTAGACTTTTGATCAGGGACATTTGGGTGATTTCTGTTACCATTTTAATTTAAAAAGGAGTCAAACAATTATGTGATAAAAATGGCTTCATATGATTGCTATTCTTAAAGCAGAGTTCCACCTTAAATAAAAAAAAAAAGTCAGCAGCTACAAAAACTGTAGCTGCTGACTTTTAAAATACAGACACTTACCTGTCCCTCGGTCCAGCGGTGTCCTCACCACCGCTGTTTCACTGGCCGTCTTCTCTCCCTGGCACTGGCATCTTCAGTGTGGGCACCTGACTGTGACAGATTGCGGCTTCACATCCGGGTGCCCACTGCGCATGAGGGAGAAGCGCTGCGCTTTGTGAATGGCCCCATAGTCTTCTGGGACCTGTCATGTGTCCTACAAGGCTAGAGAGAGGAAGGAGGACAACTTCCACTTCCGATTGCCTTAGGCGATCGGTGCGGAAGTGGGAGTGGGTACCTGCCAAAGCCCTGCACGCTTACAGCACATATGTCCATGACTCACGGAAAGGTCCTGATCTCCCCTTTCGATCAGGACCTTTTCCGATCATGTGACCGCCATGATGGCGAATCAAGACGGTCACATGACCCTAAAACCCCGCCCGCCTCCTGGCTTCTGAAACTCTTAAAAGGCCGGGAGGCGCCGGCACGAAGTGGTTAAGAAATCAGGAATCAGACTGGAGGAAGTTACATGAAGTTTATAAAGACAAACAATACAATTCCATCACCAACACCGTTAAACCATAAACAATATAGGTGACAAATAACCATGAAAGTACAACCCAAATAACAACCTAACTGACTATGTAGGGAGCATACAAAAGCAGGGTAAAGTCAGGAGAGAGACAGGAATCAAGGTGCGAAGGGAGCAAGGTACTGAGAGCTGGGAGCAGGGTACAGAGAGCAGGTCTCTGGATCAGGGACAGGAGCAGGTCCCAGGCGCAGGTACAGGGAGAAGGTATCATGAGCAGGTACAGCAACAAGGATCAGGTAGGGACACACCTTCCAGGAAGAACACTGAAGCACTGACCTTCAATCAAGGGTGGGATTTTATACCTCCCAGCAGCCCAAGTCAGGTGCAGCCTAATTACTCGGACAGCCCAGCTGCTGGGAGACACCCTCTGGTGATCACCAGAACTGCACCATTTGACTCTGGAAAAACAGTGCCACCAGCAAGTGACCAGAAGTGATGACACAAGTCCTGACAATTAGGTAGAAACTGCTTACTGGGATCTGCAGGGAGACATCTGCTGGAAGACACTGGAACTACAACATATAGATGGATCCTGTTATTCTATGAGCCCATAACTCATAACTTCTTATATGTCTTCAACAGCAAGTTATTCCTGCCTATAATATCCATTTGCTGTTCCTGTCCACCTGGGAATTTTTTGCTGTTCCCTCCTACCATTGCACATTAAAGTAGTTGTAAACCTCAGACATGAGATATGCACAAAATATATCCCTCTATAATGTGTACTTGTCCAAATGAAGAGTACTAAGTGCCATTTCTGTCTGCTGCTTCTTTCCTCTGCTATCAGCATGAATCACGTCTGACAAGTTTTCCTGTCACCAAGAGAAAAAGGGTGACTGGGGAGGGAGCACAGCTTGTGATTGACAGTCTCATCCCTGTTCCTGTGTAAAGGGGGTGTATCACTGCTCTCCAATCATCTCTCAGAGCTCTACTTACTGAGCTCTGCAGTGTGTAATTTTGGTTCTCTACCCTTTGCTTTTTGAAAGATCAGACAAGCTTTATAAATTCTGCACTTTGAATGAATGTGGAGAAGAGATGACTGCAGATAAACAGGTACAACTTATGTAGGAGGATTTGTTTCATCTCTGTGTATCAACTGAGGCCAGTCACTTCACTGGGTATATGTGAGGATTTACAACCACTTCAAAAGCACCTCCTATTGCATGCTCCATAATATACATACAATATATAATCCAGCAAAGATATTGGGACCCCTCATAACTGTAACAGCAGATGTGGAGACCAAAAAACTCAAATGCAGATATCTCATCAAAAGATCCTCAAAATATGTAAGACATGGGGGTTGATTTACTAAAGGCAAATAGACTGAGCACTTTGGAAGTGCAGTCTCACTCCAGTTGCTCCAGAGCATGAGAGAAACTCTGCTGACTTCCATCATCCAATCATGTGTAAGCAAAAATGTTTATTGTCTTTGCATCTGCGTCAAAGTTATTGCTGAGCCTTGTAGCCATCTCCTCCCTCACAACCTTCCATATAGCTGTTTCCAGTTTTTAGGACAAATGCTTCTTATAGACCTTTTATAATCTGAAGGTCCATCCAACAATGTGAGGCTGTGTCCACTGGGGAAGGTGATGGATGCACTCATGGTCATATTGTTTGAAGTCATAAAGGAAATCAAGAGAAAGTTTGAATTGCAACACAAGCAGTGTATGTTTCATGCACTTTGCACGTGCACCAACTCATTACGAGTTACTGTGGACAAATTGGGGTTTATTTACTAAAGCTGGAGAGTCCAAAATCAGACTCCCTTCTGCATAGAAACCAATCAGCTTCCAGGTTTCATTGCCAAAGCTTCATTGAACAAGCTGAGGTTAGAAGCTGATTGGTTTCTATGCAGAAGGGAGTCTGATTTTGGACTCTCCAGCTTTAGTAAATAAACCCAATTTTGTCAGCTATTTGCATTTCATTTTTGTTTTTTTATTTACTAAATAAATAGCGTAAATCTTTCACCTATACAAACTCTATGAGAGGCTGACAGCTGCAGGGACTAGACAGAGCTGGAGCAGAACACAAGCAGTCTGCTGATACCTGCACCTAAATGCTGGAGCCTCATGCATCAGGGTTAAATGTCTAGTGTGCATGGGGCGTTACAGAGATTCCCCACTGCTTATGCCTCTAGCTTGTTTAATAGACCCAGTGCATATAGGCTAGCATGTGACAGTGGGTTTATCTGTCTATCACTAGGACTGAGCACATGATGCCACCATTCCTTCTAGGCTCTGACAATAACTGACACCAGGTATTTGGTGGCAACTGCAGCCAAGGAAGGATCAAGAGGTGATCGCTGGTAAGGTATCAGTAGGTTTGTCTAAACCTGTTTAGGGACACTTGTTCACTCTCAGTTTTTTTTTTGGACACTTCGCAAAGATACACTTACCATTGTGTAGTAGAAATATCTACACTTGAAGGCTGAGTGCTTCACCATTGACTTTAAAGGGACCCACAACCAGCAGTCTCTGTGGCAGATTTTCCCATTAGCCAGCAGTTAGTTAAGGTCTGTAGTAGTCAGCGGCATCCCTCTTACTTTATGGTGGGGACATTTGTTGCACTGATTATTGTGTATAAATGCTTTTAGCATCATTCTCCACCCACCTAGTGCATTCGGACAAGGCCTCTCACAGGTTTATTGTGTTGTTACATTGTACCACCGTCAGTTAAGTTTTCTTATCGCCATTGTCCAAGCTGTTTATCCATTATTTACTTGTCTTGGCCTATTTCTTTCATAATAAATCCCAAATATAGGTATTGTGGTGTTGGTGTATTGTCTGGTCCAGTTATAGTTGCATTCTTTACAGAGAACCAAGGCTATATCTTAGATTTGATAGCGGACCCCTCAGCCCTGCGCTAATGCCTTACTTGAATGGCACAAATCAATTCCTTTCTGCCTTCAGTTTCTGAAAGTCTCATAGTCTGATGGAGTAGAATAAGTTCAAAGTGCTTAACTAACTCAAAAGTACGTGGAGGTATTGGGATAGAAACAAACCCACACACCACCTTTGCATCAGGTATGTCAATACCCAGTGGGGACTCACATATCAAGGATTTTGATACTTTCATGAAAGTGATGGGACACTGTTTGAACAATCCTGAAGATCTGTGTGGAAAACCAAGATGTGGATTTCGAAAGCTGTGCTGCTATCTTGAAAGACCCCTTCCTGGCTAATGAAGAAGATTTTAAGACTTGGAAGGATCAAGTTACTTAAGCACTAGATGAATGGGATATTTTGAAAGTTCAGAAAAAGCAAAGAATTACTAAAAGTTGAAGAGAACCTGCTGCTGAGGCACTCACCAACTTAAAGTTGGGACAGAAGGACTGCATACTTTTGGATTACATCGAAGCACTATATGTTGTTTATGGAAAGGTAAAAAATATTTCTGACTGAAGTTACATTTTTGATCACACTCAACAACAAAAAAAAGAGAAAAACTGTCCAATTACATTTTTTGAGTATATAAAATCCTACATCAGAAGCACGTGATTGACCCTTGAATTGCTGACCCAGTGTGACTCAATCAAGTTCTGCAGGGGAATGGCCCAAACCCTCCCATAGTTTTGAAATTGCTGACAAAAGGCTGTAGAGAGCCATCTACTTATCCTGAATTGTTAGGGAAGAGGAAACAACATTGTAGTAGACACATATTGGCAGTGGTCCACAACTACAACAGCGGGCAGAATTATGTGACAGGGTTATTGCCCTGCACATTTATGTCTGAATATGAACCTCAACTAGATCTCACCTTAGGTATCCCTGTTAAAGAGCATCAGCAGCACTAACAAAGGCTATGTAGATCACCTTTAAAAGAGCCCAAACTTGCTCTTGTACATATTAGCTGACTGATGGAACTCCCAGCCATACATCATTGCAGCAGTTATCTGGCTTTCCTGTGTATCATATCTGTCTATCGTATCATATCATATCATATCTATCATATCATATCTGACTGATTCACCCCCTTCTAGGCAAACTCCAGTGACTCGGTTGCAACAACCACTGCCTATAAAAGAGGAAGATAAAGATGACTAGGGGGAAGATCCATTGACAGAATGGCAGTGGCAGTCTGATCCCAAAGTTCCATCCCATCCATTGTTGAAAATCACTCTGGACTACTGAGAGATGAAGAAAAGATGGAGACCCAAAGTTTATTGGACGCATCTTCTTTATAGTCTACTGAATTGGAATCCATTCTAGAAAACAAAATGAACATATGGAGCAAATGACAGATTTGATCTCCCATGAGACTGTTCTAGGACTCTGGAGGGAACAGTTCTGAAGAAGCCATCACCAATGTATGCAAGATCACAAGCCACCATTCCAGTGAGTGACCTTGCCCACAATGTATGTTAAGAACAGTTACTTGGTTCCATGTAGATACTAAGTAAAGTTTAGTTAATGTGTTACTACAAACTGTTTAATTGGGGACCTAAGACTTTTAAGTAGGGGGACTGTGTAGCCCTGACTGGCAGCCCCTTAAAGGGGTGGGAGCCACTTAGTCCAGGCATCATTTAGATTGAGTCCACATTATCTAATGTCTGTAGGCATCATAACTCTCTGTATATTGTTATATAACAGACTAATTTACTGCAGAAAAAACATGTAAAACTGGAAAAAAGAGAATGAAAAAATATTTCAGTCGATTTCAGCCAACAATTTTGACTTCTTGTGGGTTTGTCTCAGTAAATGTGTGTATACAAATAAGTGTTTTATATAAACAGGGAAATCTGAATGAACAAAGTGCTAAGCAGAATATCCTAAAATGAATTATTCACCAAAGCATTTTATTGTTAGGAAAAAACAAACCACTTAAAGGTCTGTGTCAATAAAAATCAAAGAAATTTGAAGTTCAGTCACTAGGAGATTGACTTTTTTCAGCATTTGGAGTTAGGAACAGAACTGTCAAATTCGGTAGCTACTCATTGAAGCTGCTGATGATCATGGCACGCCAACCATCTGTAGCTTCATAGATAAGCATTGTAGCTAGTCAAAGCAGCAACTCTGTATCTAGCTACAAATTACCAGAGAAAATAAGCAGAGAGATTTGTAGCTGCTTCAGAGTAGGCAGTTGTGACATGGCCTTGACTTTCATGGATCTATATCTCCCACTCAAGACTGGCTGCTCTTGTATATGGATAACTTGGGTGCTGGCCATTATACTCCATCTCTACTCTCTATTGAGAATATGAAATAATATCAGCCACACTCTACTTAGCTCTTTAACAGTATTTTTAATAATCAATGAATTTACTTCATATAGCAATGTCTCCACCAAAAAAATAACTTTCTGCGTTTCACTATCCTTGTGAGCAAGCCAGAAGTGGTAAAAAACATCAAGGAAAGTTGTTTTTTAGGTGGAGACATTGCTGTATGCTGTCAATTTATTATTAAAAAATACAGTAAGAGGAACTAAGTAGAGTGCTACTGATATTATTCCATATTTTCAATGGCCCTGGCCCTCACTCTAATTCTAACTCTAGCCTTTACTGCAAGCCCACTCTGACCTTAATAATAGCTATAATGTTGAGCACACACTAAGTTTTTTTCTGTTCAGCAAAAACCTGACAGATCGCTGTACTAACAAAAGTGATGTTAGTATAGTGTTCTAGCCCGCTGAGCTATTGTGTTCTGATGGGGGAGGCATCCCTCCCACCAGGACATACTGATCTGTGTTTGCAGCCATTGGCTGCAAGCACTGATCAGTTGCCGGTTGGCTGCTGGTTTTCAAGCATGCCTGATCGACAGAAGCCGAACATTAGGCTGGTTTCTGTTGGAAAGAGTGCTGTACACACTGGCCACATGTCGGTCAGTCTCTGTTGAACTGGCCAATACCGGATGATATTGAGCCAGTGTGTAATAGCCTTTACTTAGTCCTTTCTGTAACCCCTTAACTCTCACTCTAACAAATCCTGTAACCCAAACTTTAACTCTATGCCCAACACTAAAGCTAACCATAGACACTAGTTTTTCTTTTTTTGTTCAGCCCAACAGATTACTCCATCCACACAAACAAGGTGGATGGAGGAATTCCCCCCAGCCACGGCACTGTATAGCTGCTGTTCTCAGAATACACGGATCAGCAGCTGCAGCCACTGATCGACAAAAGGTTTCCAATATTCTCCTTCAACAGAAGTCCATCAAATATTCAACTTCTGTCGAGCAGGGATGGCCACACACTTATCAGAATTCAGCCAGTCTCTGTTGAACCAGCTGAATTTCAATACATCCATGGCCAGTTTTACTTGAACCTTTGCAATAACCCTTCCTGTAACCCAAATTTAACCATTACTCTAACCCTAATTCATAAAATAACCCTGCCTAACCCTTTCTGTAACTGACTCTAATCCTGAAACTAATTCTCCCTGTAACCTTGACACTAACCCTCACACTAACCATCCCTAAACCCTAACCCCTGCACTGAAACTCCCTTTAACCATCACAACTACTTTCCCTGTGACTCTGACTCTCTTACACTTGCCCTTCCTTTTACCTTACATCTCCATGAATCCTCCCTGTAACACCAACCCTAACACTAACCCATCCTTACGTAAACGTAATCCCTTGTTTGTCATCTCATGAGCCAGGATATTCTGCACCGAATACCAACCTTCCTGGGATTAATGATATCAGCGTCACAGTCCAAAAACTAGGATCTCCTGCTTTGGTAAAAAAAAAAAAAAGCCCTGAATACTTATGTGGGTTCTAATGCTGGTTCCAATAAACAGGCAATATTTTTTTTTCCACAATGAAACTTGGTGCTGTGGATCTGAAATATTTCTCACTTATGCAATGTGAAATGAACCACTTAATTTTTTTTCTTTCAAAATCCAACTTCAGTAGTGTAATTTACTACGCTTTATATCGGCCAAACAGACAGGCATGAATGGGAGTTTTTCAGGCAGCTGCAGGGGGATCAGGTACAGAGAGCATTACTTCCTAAGTTTTGTTTTCATTCTGAAAGGTGTTTTTAGGTTAACCAAATCCTCCCATGAAAGTAAATTTCAGGTTTTTCTAATTTCAAAGCAAATTTAGCCCTAGAGCCTGTAATAACATATTTTTATCTGGAGAATGTACTGACATTTATCAGGTAACCTTGGTTTTACAGAGTAATTACTCAAGCGTACAAGACTGTGCTTGGAACCATGCCACAGCAAGAAACACAAAACATTCTTTGTTTCTTCTCTAATGTAAATGGATGTTTGAGAAGAAATGATGAGAATGGGATTATTTCACCTTCTGCTTGAAGCATTACTGTACAGTACATGTTCTGCACTAAGCCAATCATGCTCTTATGATCCTCACTGGAAGAACACTGAAACAGAATGTCATTTATATAACACAGTGACAGGGATTCCCAAGATTACTAATTGAAAGGCAGCTTAGTGAAAGCAGTCATTTGTTTGTTTTTGTTTAAAAAGTTATCTAGTTTTAAATGTTTTAGACAGTCTCGCCATCCCTGTGTGCTTTTAAGGCTGAGCACTATAAATTGTGGAATAAGACGAGGCACAGGGCAACTCAGGCTGTTCAAAGATGGGAAGATCAGCAAGAACAATGTATGTGATCTGCCCATCTTCATCCTCATTGCTAAGCCGCACAACATTTTGCCTCCACTTAGTGGAGTATTTGAGTATGAGTATGTACTACTCTTGGAGAAGGGATCACTCATCTATGTCAAGAAAGGAAAGCATCTAGCTCATGAGCCACCTCACAATTTAATCCATGCTTGTCTATGAGTGACCTTTATCTGTCTAGGCCAACTCATTAACCTCTACTACAAAGAGTCTGTCATTTCAGCTTTTAATAGATAAATATAACTGAATCATTAACCTTGGTGTTTTTATCTCTCAGATTTCAGTGATGAAACTTCTTCTCTTAAAAGCTGGCCATGCACAATAAAATTAAACAATAAAGAGCATAGATGGAGAAATCTCTTCTGTTTATTGTATTTATTTATTACAGGTACTTTTATAGCACTGTCAATTTATGCAGCGTTTTACATATATATTGGACATTCACATCAGTATGGGGGCGGACTGACCATTTGGAAACTCGGGCACTGCCCGAGGGCCCGGGGTCAGTAGGGGGCCCCATGAGATGTCCCTGGTACCTTTTGCATAGGCTTTTTTGAGTTTGGGCAAGGACACAGGGGCCCCATGATTGCCCGGGGGCCCCATGAGTTGTCAGTCCGCCCCTGCATCGGTCACTTACAATCTAAGGTTCCTAACTCACATTCATACATACACATACTAGAGCCAATTAACCTACCAGAATGTCACTGGAGTGTGGGAGGAAACCAGAATACCAAGAAGAAACCCAAGCAGGCACAGGGAGAACATGGAAACTCTGTGCAGGTAGTGCCGTGGTTGGGATTCGAATCAACGATCCTAGTGCTGCTAGGTGGAAGTGGAAAATTGTCATCTGAACAGCTGTTGCATCCAAACAGATGCAGCCACTGTTTAGCTATTCTGACAGCTATGGGTGCCAGCCATCAGAATAGCTGTACAGTGGCTGTATTTGACTGGATGCAGCTGCTATTCAGATGACAATTATCCACCCAGCAACTTTGATTTCCAGATTGAAGGAAGCCAGGTGGGAAGATGCTAATATTGCCACTCACGGCTCAAATTAATCAGAAACCATCCTAAATGAACTCTGTGTATGACCAGCTTTGGTTTTCGTTTCATCTCCCTTCTCTAAGAAATCTTACTTCACCTGCTGCTTCAAGGAACATTTGACTCCTTCTGCTACATTGCACATGGTATAACAAACTAATAATCCAACATGATGAGTGAGACCCTTTGCAGTTCCTTCTGCTGCATTCCACATGATAAAAAATAAATTAAAAATCCAACAAGATGAGTAAGACTTTTCCTTTTGGAATGGCAATGAATGGGGTGCATACCTGAGAAATCAAGCACAGAAATCCCCCAGGAATAAAAATGTAAATGATTCAACCCTTCATCATCTATCAAAACATTTAAATATCATTGGATAAAAGACCATTTAAAATGTTGGGCTTAATATATACCAGCACTAGGGGGGATTTACCAAAACTGGAGTACACGGAATCTAGCCCAGCTGTGCATAGTAATCAATCAACTTCTAACTTCAGTTGTATAATTAAACTTTGAAAGTAAGCCCTGGTTCACAGCAGTGTGACTTGTCATGTGATTTGACAGTTCCAAATCACATGACAAGTTGAAACTTATTGCAATAGAACTGTTCAAATTGGTGCGACTCCAACTCCGTCCGCACTATTTTCAGAAAATTCAGGTGTGACTTGCATAGACATTAGGGTCGCCACCTATCCCTTTAACCGCTTCCACGCCACCCTACAGCAGAAATACTGCTACATATATATATATATATATATATATATATATATATATGATTTTGCAGTTCCGGGTAGGGGGCACATGCCACCATTCGCGGCCTTGGCTGTCAATCACCGGGTCCCAGACGGTGATACCCCGCTGGCACCTGGCGATCTCCGAGGATTTCCAATGGAGGAGAGACCTGTATTTAAACAATACATATCTCTCCCATCAGCTGCTGCACTCTGCTTTGTATGGCTCTGCATAGCAGAGCCATAGAAAGCAGTGGGCTTACAGTGAAACAGACACACAGCACACATAGTAAAGCAGCACCTAGTTAACCCTTTCATCACCCCAGATGTTAACCCCTTCCTGCCCAGTGCCATTAGTACAGTCTCAGTGCTTTTTATTAGCACTGATCACTGTATTGGTGTCACTGAGGATGTCAGTGACACCAAGTCAGCTCCCCCCAGTGTCAGAATGCCCGTTGCAGTCACTGATCGCCGCCATTACTGGTAGAAGAAAAAAATTCCAGTATACATACCGCCATTTGCAAACGCTATAACTTTCACATAAACCAATTCATTTACACGTATTGGGGTTTTATTTTAGCAAAGACATGTAGCAGAATACATTTTTGCCTAAATTTATGACAAAATTAGATTTAAAACATTTTTTTACTCGACACATTTAATAGCAAAAGGTGAAAAATGTTGTTTTTTTTCAAAATTGTTTGTCTTTTTTCTTTATATAGCTTAAAAAATAAAAAACCGCACAGGCGATCAAATACCACCAAAAGAAAGCTCTATTCGTGGGGAAAAAAAAGACGTAAATTTCATTTGGGTGCAGCGTTGCATGACTGTGCAATTGTCCGTTAAAATAACGCAGCACCCTATTGCAAAAAATGGTCTGGTCATGAAGAGGGGTAAATCCTCTGGAAGACAAGTGCTTAAAACTGAACACATTAATTACACAGGATCTGTGGCTGATTAAGGTGGCAATTAAACTCACTTAGTGCATTATCTGCATTAAATTGGCCTCAGAACCTGTGTAATTAATATGTGTTCTGTTTTGGGCAGCACAGTGGCTTAGTGGTTGTGGGTCTGCCTTGCAGTAAATGGGTCACGGGTTTGATTCCCGACCATGGCGCCTCCTGCATGGAGTTTGCATGTTCTCCCTGTGCTTGTGTGGGTTTCCTCCGGATGCTCCTGTTTCTGCCCACACTCCAAAGACATGCTGGTAGGTTAATTGGTTCCTGTCTAAATTGGCCCTAATATGTGTATGTATGAATGTGAGTTGGGGACCTTAGATTGTACACCCCTTGAGGGTTAGGGACTGATGTGAATGTTTAATATATATGTGTAAATTGACAGCACTATATAAGTACCTGAAATAAATAAATAAAACCCTAACAGACATTGGTGCATGAAGTCACACCTGAAATCACACTGACCTATGGTATTGAAATCGTGCTACTTCAAGTGATGTAGCATGATTTCAAAGTTGCATTCAACATGAACCAAAGCTAAAATGTAGAAGCTGATTGGTTACTATACACAGCTGCACCAGATTCTGTGTACACCAGTTTTAGTAAATCTCCCCCTAAGCAAAATGTTTTAAGTACAAGTTATGGGTGGATTTCCCAATGTGAACCCAGCTCATTTCTGGGCTTGAAAAATATGTACTGGATTGTCCAAAGGTCCGTCTGTAAATATATCTTCTAATCAACAAACCTGTAAAACCCCAAATCTCTGAGCATGGCTGTAAATAAAAACACATCTACTATCTCACCCAACAGTGCATTCCTCAGACCAAATATACTATTTATATTAAAAACAATGTTGCATGAGTATGAAAAACAGTTCAAGACACATCAGGACTCAGTCCCGTGTAAATAAAACAAGAACAACTATATTTTTTGTACAAGTTAGGCACTCTGAAAATGTAAACATGATCTGTTCTATGTTGAAATGTAACAATAACACTTGTAGCATCTGTATAACTACAAAACAAAACCAACACAACCCCAAGATGTCATGGCTAAAGCTCATTCAGACAGTTTGTACAGTGAACGTTTGATTTGTATACATGCAGAATAACAGGTGTATTGCACTCAATCAAAAGGATTTGATTACACATAAAACAGCAATGCTGCTTCAATGTTTTTATAAAATACATTTTCCTAAGATCATATTTATACAGTACTAGGACTTTGCAAACAAGGGCATTTTATTCCAAGTTCTAATTAATGACTATAGCATCATCCATTGTTTCATAGGGCATAAAAAGCTGTTGAAGCAGTATTAAACCCAAAAACAAACATTTCTTATATTGTAGTTTACCAATTCTGAGATGTGATGGCTGAATTTGTTCCCTTTTGCTGGCTTTCTTTCTGATTTTCATCAGGCAATTCAGCTGTTTTTCAGAAGTTCAAGCTTTCCAATAGAAAGTATCAGTTTACATGGATGAGACGGACCATTTAACACTGACCGGGGTGATTGAAATGACAGGTTTATGTATGCATGTAAAACCTTTATCCCAAAAGGAAAAATGTTTGCTGTAACTGATTATAAGGTGAGAGATGGATTTTATAATCCATTTGTTAATGTATTCAAACCTGCTAATACACTCCCCCCCCCTTCATCCCCAGACTGACAATGCTGCTGTGCCCTGTGCTCATTCCTCCAAAGCGGTGTCTCACTAATACAGGAGGTGTGTTATTGGTCACATCACCAGGTGAAATCAAAGGTAAAAGAGGAAAAGGAAACTGATGCAGACACCACACAATTGGTAAGCTGTTATATAATACATTTTTGATTTTGGGTTTAATACTGCTTTATCTTTTCAGTTCCCCTAAAATGCTCACTCAAAATCCATTTATGAGTTTATACATTTTTAAAAAAGGTTATCATGATGTTGAGTTCCTGTAAAAGGTCGATTTTTCCTTTAATTTCATACTATGAAAAATGCGACAGGAGCAGTGAAAGCATCATAAAGTGGAGGAGAGCACCCGAAACCTCAAGATGAATGAGAACACAATTAGGATCTATGGCAAGAAAATAATGCAGCCACCAAGACTCAGGCTACCAGATCTATTTATACCTAAAATATCAGTTTTGGGTGGAATGACCCAAAGAGCAGATACATGCATAGGATACAGCCAGGGGCGGACTGACAACTCATGGGGCCCCCAGGCAATAGGAGATCATGGGGCCCCTGTGTCCTTACCCAAACTTAAAAAATCCTATGAAAAAGGTACCAGGGGCATCTCATGGGGCCCCCTACTGATCCCAGGCCCTCGGGCAGTGCCCGAGATTCTAAATGGTCAGTTCGCCCTTGGATACAGCACTATGAGTGCAGCACTGCAGAGAAACCAATCAGCTTCCAGGTTTTACTGTCAAAGCTTAATTGAAGAAGCTGAAGTTAGAAGCTGATTGGCTGCCATGCACAGCTGCACCAGATTCTGAGTGCTCCAGTTTTAGTTAATCTCCCCCAATGTGTCTGATTTAACCGCTTCCACACCACCCTATAGCAGAAATACTGCTACAGGGCGGCACGGGTGTGCAAAATCACGTATATACACATGATTTTGCAGTTCCAGATAGGGGGCTGACATTCGTGGCCTCAGCTGTGTTTTCCCGCTGGCACTCGGTACTCTCAGAGTATTACCGATGGGGGAGAGAACTGTATGTAAACAATACAGATCTCTCCCGTCAGCTCCTTACAGTGAAACACACACAGCCCACATAGTAAAACAGCACACAGTTAACCCTTTGATCGCCCCACATGTTAACCCCTTCCTGCCCAGTGCCATTAGTACAGTGTCAGTGCTTTTTATTAGCACTGATCACTGTATTAGTGTCAATGGGGATGTCAGTGACACCATGTCAGTTCCCCCCAGTGTCAGAATGCCCGCCGCAGTCCCGCTGTTAGTCGCTGATTGCTAGTAAGATTAAAAAAAATCAGTATATATACAGCCTATTGTAAATTATATAACTTTCACATAAACCAATTAGTTTACACGTATTGGAATTTTTTTTTTTTAGCAAATACATGTAGCAGAATACATTTTGACCTAAATCTATGATGAAATTAATTTTTTAATTTTTTTATTGGACATGTTTAATAGCAAAAATTAAAAAATATTGTTTTTTTTTTTCAAAATTGTCGGCCTTTTTTTGTTTATAGCGCAAAAAATAAAAACCGCACAGGCAATCAAATACCACCAAAAGAAAGCTATATTTGTGGGGGAAAAAAAGAACGTAAATTTTTATTTGTGTGCAGTGTTGCATGACTGTGCAAAAAATGGCCTTGTCAGGAAGGCGGGGTAAATCCTCTGGAGGGCAAGTGGTTAACTGTTCTAATGAGTTGCTGATCACTTTTTGCCACTAAATAACACTGGCTGCTCCTTGGGTTGTCAAATGGCCTGCTAAACGACTTGGTATTTTTGCCCATGTGTACAAAGTCTAATATATGAAATCATTAATATTCATGCAAAGCATTGGTGATGCAGGCAACAATCAACACAGTAAACAGAAGAACACGTGAGAGATGAGAGTCCCTAACAGTTCTAAAATTGCAGTTAGAGCATATGTTATTGGTATTTTTAAACCTGGGTGGTCTGCTGCAGCAAATGTACCTGAAGGACTTTGAACACAAGCTACTAAGTAGACAATGGAACAAACAGGAAGAAATGGTTGATCCTGAAATGTGTCTTGTACTTTGGTACAAAGCGAGAGCTTTTAATGAATCACAAATGGGGTATTTCCAGTACACCCCATATTTTGTGGCCCAGCGTGGCTGCAGGAATTCTTTTGCTTCATTCTGATATCTGGAATGCATTACAGATCTGCTTAGCCACTTTCATTGTTTCTAATGCTGGAAAAGGTCTGTGATATATCAGGAAATAGTCTTTTTTGTGAGCAAAATGTTGTGTGTGCATGAAAGATTTAACTCTAATGGTGCAGGAGTGGAACAGTCCATACCACTGGCGGGTTTGATTAAAAACAAAAAAAAGAATCTAGTGCCATCTAGTGGAAATCTGCTTTGAAACAAGTTTAAAAAGACCATTGTGTAGAATGATCATTGTTTTATATGTTCTTACAGCCCGTTGTCCTGAAATATTAATTGGTTGCAACCAGACACTGTCTGATATGTTTCACCTAATTTGTAATGACATTTCCCTTTACTATTCTGTATACAGTGAGTTTGGATGCCCCAAAGTTGTAAGGTCATCTTAACTGAAAATAACATGCACATTTTGACTAACCTTTGCATAGTGCAGCAGATGACAAGCAAGAGCAATGTCACCCAACCACTTTCATACAAGATGATTTTCTAATTTGAAAACCCTTAAGTGTTTCCATCATGGTATATTGAACTTGTAAATGAATTCAGCGTGGAAGTAATTAGTATGACCATTGCAACCTTTCAAACTCCCCACCATCCCACAGCCTGGGTATTAGAGAATAGGTGACACTCCCTGCAAACTTGTCTAATGCAGGCCATAGACGGGGAGAAAACCGTCCGATTTTTTGGCCGAAAAAAATCAGCCGATTTTCAGATCGTTAGTGGGGTAATCAGTCGGCCATTTTTTTGTGATTTTGAAACTTTCTGTTTATCGGTCATGTTGGGAAAAAAATTGGCCAATTTTGTCCTTCAGCCGATTTTTGCGGCAATGATGGACAAATTGGACGGTCTTTTTACCGATTTTAAAAAATGCGCATGAGCAGTGACCGGCAAGAAGAAGGGAAAAGAGGAAAAAGAAGAAATAGAATATGAATAAGAAGAGGAAAACGAAGAAATAGAATATGAATAAGAAGAAAAGAAGAAATAGAATATGAATAAGGAAAGAAAAGGAAGAAATAGAATATGAATAAGGAGAAGGAAAAAGAAGAAATAGAATATGAATAAGGAGAAAAAGAAATAGAATATGAATAAGGAGAAGAAAAAGAAGAAATAGAATATGAATAAGGAGAAGAAAAGATTATGAATAAGAAGAAAAAGAATAGGAATAATAAGAAAAAAAAAGAATTTCAGTCCGATATTATATTTGACATTTAAAAGAATAGCAACATTGTATCTATTTGTATCCGAATAGAAACATCTGTATCTGAAATGGATACAAATAGATACAATGTTGCAACTTTTTCTTCCTCTTATTTATATTGTATTTCTTCTTATTATTCATATTCTATTTCTTCTTCTTCTTCATATTCTATTTCTTCTTCTTCTTATTCATATTTTATTTCTTCTTTTTCATCTTCTTATTCATATTATATTTCTTCTTCTTCTTATTCATATTCTATTTCTTCTTTTTCATCTTATTCATATTCTATTTCTTCTTCTTATTCATATTCTATTTCTTCTTTTTCGTCTTCTTATTCATATTCTATTTCTTCTTCTACTTATTCATATTCTATTTCTTTTTCTCCTTATTCATATTCTATTTTTTCTTTTCTTATTCATATTCTATTTCTTCTGTCAAATATAATAGCGGAGCTCTCTGTAGGGACACTGCTATTATATTTGCCGGCCGTAGATGGGACTAAAATCAGCCGACTTTTTTTTTACCAATGGTGGTAACGTCGGCCGACTGAACGACCGATTTTTCGTTTTTCTAAAAAAAAACGTCCTGTTTTCTCCCCGTCTATGGCCTGCATAAGTTTCAGCATTCTCAAAAAGTCCAAACTTACACAGAAGCTACGAGGTGCACCAGAACCAGATTATTGCAGTGGAGGAAAGCACTGAAAGTAACTGAATCCTGAATACTCTGCCTGCTGTAAGGCTCCATTCACACCTGTGCAGTTTGCTTTTTGCCTGTTTTCAAGTGCTTTTCGCAGTTCATTTTGCCTTTTTCTACATGCATTTTTGACACATTTGTACCTCGTTTTGTTCAGCTTTTTTTTTTTAAAGTGGACATTTTTTTTGCTGGGCAGAATAAAAATGCAAAACGCGGCACAAACACACTACCATGCATTTCAGTTGATTCTCCATTGAATCTACTCCATTGATTCTCTACTGTAGCAAAAACCTTGCTTTTTGCTTTACAAAAAAGTCCCTGACCCTTTCCAAAAACACAGCAGCTCAAAAAAGCATATATGTGAACATGTTCCATAGGAAACCATGTTAAATGGACTGTAGTGCGTTTCTGCAAAAAGCACTAAAAAATGCATTGGTGTGAAAGGAGCCTAAAGTCATGTCACTTTACTCAGTATAGGCAGGTACAGGCTTAAAGCTGAACTCTAGGAAACTTAAAAATTACTGAGCCCACAATGTAAGGGTTGATTGCTTGTTTGGGTCTAGGGTACATAGAAAAGAAGATCTGGGCAGCACAGTGGCTAAATGGTTAGCACTTCCACCTGGCAGCACTAGGGTTGCTGGTTTGAATCCCAACCACAGCACCACCTGCCTGGAGTTATATGTTCTCCCTGTGCCTGTGTGGGTTTCCTCTGGGAACTCCGGTTTCCTCCTACACTCCAAAGACATGCTGGTAGGTTAATTGGATCCTGTCTAAATTGGCCCTAGTATGTATTAATGTGAGTTAGGGACTTTAGATTGTACACCCCTTGAGGGTTAGGGACTGATGTGAATGTACAATATATATGTAAAGTGCTGCAGAAATTGACAGCGCTATATAAGTACCCAAAATAAATAAATCTAAGTAGTCACTCCTCCACTTTGCTAGACAAGTCCTCGCAGTGTCTTCTCCCTCATGATCCAGCCATCCTCATTTTCCTGACATCATTAAGACTGTTGCAGGGTCCATAGCCCTGGCAGGAGTGACAGTCCACCGCTGGGGCATGGGGGGTTGGATCAGGTAAGTTAAACTGCAAAAACTCTCCCCTAGACTAAACATGCAGCCAACCCTAGCAGTGTGGGTGCAGCCCCACTGCAAGGGATCATTTTTAAAGTAGAGTTCCACCTGTTTTTTGAAGTTTAGTTCTAAGTATTCCTGATTGTTGTCCATATATAGTTAGGTTTTTGGGGGGTTTTTTTGTAAAGGTTTACATACCTTTTTTTTAGGCATACAGCAAGAACTTCCATTGTATTTTTTTTTTTTTAATTTATGGGGACTGGAACTCCACATTAAGTTTCCCAGAATTGTGCTGTAACCCAAGGAGAAGCAGATAAAACCCATTTATATAGCACTTTACAAAAACACTGAACCATTTACTACCTTGATGGAGACGACTATGTAATGTTTGCACCTGGGTCACACTGACAAACATTTGGTTTTTGCTGTTGACCATCCAAGTCAGTCACACTGTGGCAAGGTGAAGCATTAGCTCGGGAGAGAGCACTGTGCTCAGATAACTACGGTACCCTATTTTTCGTCATATAAGACGCACTCCCCCCCAAAAAAAATGGGGGGAAATGTCTGTACGTCTTATGGAGCGTCGCCACTGTGTTAGAATACTGGACCGGCTGTTCGGCTCTTCTGTGCAGCAGAACCTGCTCCTTGGTCCTACCTGTTCCTTGGTCCTACCGGTGTCCTCATCACCTCATCTTGCCCAATGCGTGAGAAGCACTGCGCATCCGTAGTCTTCTGGGACCTGTCACGTGACCCAGAAGACTTCGGGAGAGAGGCGATTGCAGTGGAAGCGGGACGGGTACCTGTCAAATTTGGGTACAGTGAAGATAATACTAGAGATAAAAGCTGAACCATTATTTTGCTTTTCTTTTCTTTAAGCTGAAGTTTAGTCATTTTTGGGGGTTGGAGGGATACAGCACCAAATACATTAGTTACATTTAATGGTGTGTATCCCATTACCTGCAGGCTTCTGCTTCTTGGAAGAATCTAATTTCCATGCCACCTTCATGCACACAGGGTGTTTTAATAACGCTGGTAACGTTAGCTGTGTAAAGTCATGTTAAAAACGTGAATTTTTCAGCGTTTTTGCATTAGCGTTTAACCGCGTTTTTCCACGTTTGCGTTTTTTAGTGTTTTTTAATGAGAGCAAAGTTTGTTTTCTTTTGCTCAAAAAAAATCCAAAAACACTGGTTTGCCACATTTTACCGCTATTTGCTGTGTTTTACTGCGTTCTTCAACATTAGAGCGTTTTTACAGCTAAAAAACTCCTCTAGAAACCCACTAGTTCTGTTTTTTTTTTCCAGCCAAAAACGCCCCTGCCAAAAACCGCTGATTACAGTCTATGGACACACAGGATAACATGCTGGGAAGTTTACTGGCTGTAGAAAAAAACGCCAAAAGCCAAAAACAGCAGCTGTAAAATGTCCAGTGTGCATGAGGACTAATAGATGACAGATATTGCCCTGAGCGGCTATCTGCTGGTGTTATAGGGGTTACCTGCAGCCACTGCAAGTGTTAAGAGATGCACTGCTTGCTAGCCCCCTTCTGCCCTCTCTGCCACTCAGGGATCTTCTACTACTCTCCCACAATGTATTGCTCTCCATGAATGAAAATGGAACCGATGACAGAGAGGATCGCAGAATGCAATGCGTTGTGGGAGAAGAGTAATACAAGCTCTCTGAATGGCAGAGAGGGCAGAAGGGGGTGGGCAAGTGGAGCAACTCTTCACATCGGCAGTACCTGCATTTAACCCATATGGCACTGAAAGATAGCCACTCATGGCCATATATGGTGGCTATGAAGGCAACATTAAGGGAGGATTTTTCAAAGAAGAGGCAAACTGCCGATGATGGTATAGGCACTATTACACAAAACCATTGTTTTTTGGGGTGTATGCCAAAACATCAACTTAATCATTTTGCAGAAAACCTGTTAGGAAGAAGCTAGTGTGATTTTCTACACAAGCAGAAAGAATACAGAAAGCTGAACATCCTGCTTAGCAGAAATAGCTTCCTTTCGCATACAAAAGCTTAGAAAAAGACATAAATCAGTATGTAGCTCATGCAATGGCTATGCAAATCAATCCCCCTTGGATGTTTTCATTGAAAGCTTATTGTCCTAAAAACCTAGTGAAGAGATATCTAAGAACAGGCTGGCAGAGCCCAGTGAACTGAATTGAGATGTTCAGGAGGTGTCTGAAGCTCAGTGTAACCTACACTTCACCAATCCTCAATTTTTGGATCCACTCTTTAGGACAGCAAAACACTCCATATATTGATCAATATAATTATGTAGACGCTCTGGATTAAATTAGTAATGTGTAGTCATTTTATACATGTGTGTGCTCAATAAACATGGATTTGAACTAATAAAACAAGTCACTTTAAATGGTTTCAATTGAATGGTGGATAGGAGAGAATGAAGAGTTGGTGGTTTCCTGCAGCAGATACACCAGAAGTTAAGGACTCTCTGAATGCATGATACAACAAGCAGCACCCAGTCAACCTGAGGGAAGCCCACAGGCCCGCAGGGCCACTGGCTGGCTCTTTGTCATCAAATGGAGAAGGTTGAATGCAGACATCACTGTGATATCCTCACCAACAAAACGAAGGGGCAAAGAACAGGGACAAACGCTGAATGGGGAGAAAAAGAAAGATTAACATCAGCATGGTAAATGAAACACACAATAGATCAGACATGATGGTTATGGTATATTTTACAGCAGTAGTGGCAAAAGACAGCATCTCAGTTGGCCTTTCTGTAAAAAACCTGCCTAGAAAACTTCTTGCATCCTTCACCTTGGTCAGGGGTAGGCAACCTGTGGCTCTCTAGCTGTTGAGGAACTACATTTCCCATGAGGCATTGCAACATTACAAAACTGACAGTTACAGCTTAGACTTGCAGAGCCATGATGGAACTTGTAGTCCTGCAACAGCTGGAGAGCTGCAGGTTGCCTACCCCTGACTTTGGTCATATATAGCACCATGGTTGGCTGATCCTGTCTGATTATCTGCTGTCCTGCATGGCTAGCCAGTAACAAGGAACGATTTGCCTCACTGGAGCCTCTGAACATATAACCTTTGGGTGCCAAAGAAACAACCCTCTAATAGATAAAACATTTTCCCACGTTATCTGGCTTCAACTTATGTGACATCATGTAAATATGTTTTAATGAGATTACTTCTACTGATTATAGGAAAAATGTGTAGTCAATGTCTATGTAGAAAAAAAGGTGCCACTTGGTTCTAACGCCTAAGGAAAATGTGGTCCTCTCAATAAAACCTATCAATGGTGTGCTGCCAATGTGAACATGTCAAAATGGTGACTGCATGCTAAAGCCACAAAGATGAATGCCTGATTTCAAAGAATGAAACAAGCAATTATGAATGAATTATTTGTCGCTTTACACCAGTGGTCTCCAACCTGTGGCCCAGGGGTCAGGGGCCCTTTGCTTGCCCTTATCTGGCCCTTGAAGCTCTATTCCTCCAGCTGACACCAATGATGGGGCACTATTTCTTCCACTAATACCATTGATGGGGCACTATTCATCTGATGGGGCACTATTCATCCCACAGACACCAATGATGGGGCACTGTTCATCCCACTGACACCAATGATGGGGCACTATTCCTCCCACTGACATCAATGATGGTGTACTGTTCATCTCACTAACACCAATGATGGGGCACTATTCCTCTCATGAACACCAATGATGGGGCACTATTCCTCTCATGAACACCAATGATGGGGCACTATTCCTCTCATGAACACCAATGATGGGGCACTATTCCTCCCACAGACACCAATGATGGGGCACTATTTCTCTCACTGACACCAATGATGGGGCACTATTTCTCCTCAGACACCAATGATGGGGCACTATTCCTCCCACTGACAACAAAGATGGAGCACTATTCCTCCCACTGACACCAATGATGGGGCACTATTCCTCCCATTGACACCAATGATGGGGCACTATTCCTCCCACTGACACCAATGATGGGGTACTATTCCTCCTACTGACACCAATGATTGGGCACTATTCCTACCACTGACACCAATGATGGGGCATAATTCCTCCCACTGACACTGATGATGGAACATTACAGTACTGTTCCATCATTGGTGTCAGTGGGAGGAATAGTGACACCTACGATAGGGCACTATTCCTCCCACTGACACCATCAATGGGGCAGCATTCCTACAACTGACAATAATGATGGGGCACCATACCGCCCACTGATATCATCATTGGGACACTAATCCTCCCATTGATACCAACAACATGGCATTGTTTACTGCCACTGACGCCAAGGCATTTTCTACTATCACTAGTCACAGTCTGGCTCTCCTAAAGCCTCAAGGACAGTATACGGGCCCTCTGTTTGGAAAGTTTGGAGACCCCTGCTTTACACAATGGATTTCTAAAGTCAAATTTTTTTCTCATTTTGAAAAGACAGAAAATAAGAAAATGGCCAGCGCACTGATAAATATACATGGTTTATTTAAAGCTGCATGTTACAAAGCAGCAATATCCAGTAGCGTTGCTATGGGGGTGTGGACACTCGACAGAAGGGTGACACTAAGTAGGAAGAGGTGGACTGAGGGTTCGGACACTGCCCCAGGGCCTGGAGTCAGTGGAGGGAACCATGAGAGGCTAAGTCCATCCTGAGAGGTGACTACAGCTTTCCTACCAAGGAAGAGGAGGTTCGAGATGGAAGGAGGCAGTGAACCATGATGCTTGGTTTCTGCCATCAGTTGATGCAGCGCTGGAAGAGGAGGAACTCCTCCTGGCTGGGAAGAGACAGATGCTGTAGCTGTGGTGATGAGGGTAGCCTCTCCAGCCACTTCTCTTCCTTGGGAGATCCATGCCTGGGCCACAGACCACATCCCCGCCATGGGGGAAAGCAAGCCTATGCTGAAGAGAGCCTGATGTGCTATTGCCTATATATAACATTTATCCATACACTGAGTGCAGATATCAGTGTTACTGTATATATAGGTAATAGCACTCAGTGTATAGAGATCAGTGTCTTATATAGATAATATCACTCAGTGCCCAAGGGGTGGACTGACTGATAGATGACTTTTTGTCCCCTATGTGATGAAAAAAAAAGTTAAGTAAAAAAAAAAATGTTTTAATTGTAAAAAATGAAAAGCACAAAAAAATCCCCCCCCACCAAAAAAAATTTTGAGCCCCCACCCCCATAAACGCACATACAAACATAAACAGATGCGTAGAGGTGCCTGCCCATGAAAACATTGATTGTGATACATGTTGCATATCGCCGCACACGCCACAATGAGAGCAATAATTCTAGCACCAGACCTCCTCCATAATGCTAAACTGATAACCTATAGGAGGCTTTTACGCGTCGCCTATAGAAAATATAGGGTACTGAAGTTTGTTGCCATTTTACAGGTGCACGCAAAATAAGGTCTGACAGGTTGGATATCGATTTACTCAGTGTAGCCTCATCTTTTATATTTAACAAAAACTGGGTAATTTATTGTGTTTTTGTGCCCTAAAATTAGCTTTGTCTTTTTTCTGAAAATTTGCATTTGTTTTAGACCTTTGCAGCAATATTGTAGTGAATAAAAAATTGGAACTACCACTATTTTATTCTCTAGGATGTCTGCTTTCAGATATATAAAATGTTTTTGGGGTTTACTGTAATCCTAAGGTCTAAAATTATTTTTTTAAACATTTTTTAAAAACGCAAAAACGACTCTGGCAGCAAAAGGGTTAAAGGATAATTTCAGGGTTTTCACTGTTTTTAGGGTGGAACAAGTAACATGTTCCTATTCTAAAGAAGTTTGGTGATTTGAGTCCTCTGTGTGACAGTAGTACAAGGAGAAGTTCCCCGTACTAGCTGTCAGTTTTTGACCAGAATGCAGCCATGAAGGGCTCTGCACACACGGCCGCCTCATTCACAGAGTTCTATGAATGAATCAATTACAAGTACCGACATCCTTTGTGGATGTCGGTTTGCAGTTCGCAAAGAATTACCACTGCGCTGTTGAGTGCTCTGGTAGTTCATGGATTCTTCCCTTCATTGAGAAACTGCCTATCTGCATGAAGTACAGGCAGACAGCTTACACTGACAGTCTGCAGGAAACCTGCATGGCACCCGCAATCTGCTGATCACTGCTGCAATGCTTTCCAGGCTCCTGTAAAAAGGCTTTTACCTGCAAAAAATGTGCATTTATTATTTTTTAAAAGGTGACCTTATCCTTTAACAGAGCGGATATTGGAGCTTGATTTGGCTGCTCAGCAGGCCCAAGTACTGAGCACCCAAGTGCTTCCAAGTGCAAAGGTAACCTGAAGAAATAAAGTTTTTTTTTCCCTCTCACTGGGGCCGGCGCCTCATTTACTCACTCAGCAGATGCGCTTCTGCTGAGCTTTAAGAGAGCTCGACACTCGCCTTTCCTGATGAGACACCCAATCAGTGCTCATTACACTGCAAGGTCTCTCCCCTCCATGCTAGTCCCCGGGTGCGGTCCTGAAGACAGGCAGGGAGGTGAGGAGGAGATAAACAGTGCAATGTTAAAAATATTAAAAGTTTAGGTCACCATAAAGCCCCTTTTGTTTTTAAAAGCCCCATATATTCCTAAAAGCACCGTAGATTTAAATATGGTTTTGGTTAAAATATATATATTTTTTTTTTATTTTTCATCAGGACAAGTAGATTGTCATGAGGGTCATGTAGATTGGGACCCTGATTTAGTCCCTTGAACATAAGGGACATGTAGATTGGGACCCTGATTTAGTCCCTTGGACAGAAGGGACATGTAGATTGGGACCCTGATTTAGTCCCTTGGACAGAAGGGACATGTAGATTGGGACCCTGATTTAGTCCCTTGGACATAAGGGACATGTAGATTGGGACCCTGATTTAGTCCCTTGGACATAAGGGACATGTAGATTGGGACCTTGATTTAGTCCCTTGGACATAAGGGACATGTAGATTGGGACCTTGATTTAGTCCCTTGGACATAAGGGACATGTAGATTGGGACACTGATTTAGTCCCTTGGACATAAGGGACATGTAGATTGGGACCTTGATTGAGTCCCTTGGACATAAGGGACATGTAGATTGGGACCCTGATTTAGTCCCTTGGACATAAGGGACATGTAGATTGGGACCCTGATTTAGTCCCTTGGACATAAGGGACATGTAGATTGGGACCTTGATTTAGTCCCTTGGACATAAGGGACATGTAGATTGGGACCTTGATTTAGTCCCTTGGACATAAGGGACATGTAGATTGGGACCTTGATTTAGTCCCTTGGACATAAGGGACATGTAGATTAGGACACTGATTTAGTCCCTTGGACATAAGGGACATGTAGATTGGGACACTGATTTAGTCCCTTGGACATAAGGGACATGTAGATTGGGACCCTGATTTAGTCCCTTGGACATAAGGGACATGTAGATTGGGACCTTGATTTAGTCCCTTGGACATAAGGGACATGTAGATTGGGACCTTGATTTAGTCCCTTGGACATAAGGGACATGTAGATTGGGACCTTGATTTAGTCCCTTGGACATAAGGGACATGTAGATTAGGACACTGATTTAGTCCCTTGGACATAAGGGACATGTAGATTAGGACACTGATTTAGTCCCTTGGACATAAGGGACATGTAGATTGGGACCCTGATTTAGTCCCTTGGACATAAGGGACATGTAGATTGGGACCCTGATTTAGTCCCTTGGACATAAGGGACATGTAGATTGCGACTCTGATTTATTCTCTTGGACAGTTTAAAAAACTTCCACACCCCTGATAAGCATAATTCATTTTACTTCATGTGAGTTGTTAATTGTATTAAGTAAATATTCATACACCCGCTACACTTGGTCTGCGCACTTTGCTTTTTTTCTCTGTTTGCCGCCTAGAGATCTCTTTAGTCTCTCAGAAGTGCTGCATTAAGTGTGCTGGATTGGATTCTTCAGTTGCCCCAGAGCCATAGGATTTGTCCTAAGGATTTGGACCACACTTCCCTTTTCATCCATGTAGTTTGTTTCAGCCCAGGCTGCACCCATCGGACAATACTGACAGTTTTTTTATCCTTCAACTGAAATAGAAATATATGGGACCATCACTGCTTAAAACATGATCTGTATTGTCATAAAGAAAATGCTGTAATTCCTGATAAACTTTCAGTGCAGCTTATAAAGGATCTGAACTCACACAGTGAAGACTTGCTATGATATAGGAAACATTTAAAATTGTTAACTGTGCCTAAGTGTTACCCTGAACAATGTACTTTCTAAAGGGAACTTTCACACTTGCGGTGCCCTGCAGAAAGCCATCTGCTTCAGATCACTTTTCAGAGGGCATCTGACAAGCAGTGAAGTTATATCATCTCCTTACCACCTGATTTAACCTGATAGGCTAATTTGACAGGCGGTGCCAATTGTCAGTCTCTGCAGTCTGAAATAAAAATGCCAAAGACGCAATTGCGTTGTTAGGATTTGGGTGGGTGGCAAGGTGGTGGTAAAACAACAGCTCTACCAAAATATATAAAATATGTGGACTGATGCACCCTGTGATGCAACTCCATCCCTGTACAGACATATCTAAAGAAGCACTAGTTTGCCCTGGGGAGCAACACACACAACCACTTGATACATACTATACAAATGTATTGATGAATAAATACAATTCTCATTAAATAGCATAGAAAGCAGATAGAACATTGTCAAGCTGATTTGTAAAAATTCTTAATACATTTCATACTATATTGAAATATTCCAAGTACCAATACATAGTTAAATTGAAAAATGCATCCTAGAACTTAATGCATTTTGTTAATCTCTGTTCACTTTCTGAGGAGTAGATGCACATATAAATATCTGCAAAGCAGAACATCAATTTGAAAAGTACATAGCATAATTGGTAGTAAGTAGTATTATTCAGAAAAAAGGGTCATCGTAAGGGACCCAATACTTACAAATCAGCTACAATTAGATACAGATAACAATTTTTCCATATGGTGACAGCCAGGGATGTCTGACCTGGGAGCTGTGGAAGTAGGACCAGCAAGGACAAACAGACCGTAGGTATAATGCAGGTAAGGTAACCTAAGCTCTGCCGCCTGTTTTTACTCAACCGCTGGCATGAAAGAGTCTTTTGACTTGATTTCCTCCAAAAAAAAATATCAGGGCACTCCTGGTATGAGTGTGCCAAAGCGTCATAGCTCTGTATCTGCAGTGTGAAGATCTAAGGCACTGTTGCTCCTCACTATTAGTTTCATGAGATTTGGAGTGAGAATTAGTGATGCCATTACTGTGTTGTTTACTTTTCTCCTTGCTGGAGGCTCTGAAGTGACAAAGCACAACCCTGCTTTTACCAAAATGGCCACCACTGCACAGACACACAGTGCAGAACAAGGCATGGCAAGTTAGTAATAAGAGAACGATCAGCTGTATGGCGACCATAGGGAAAACTGGGGACTAGTCCTTTGCACTGCCTGCCTTTTTTGGCATGGCTTCCAGAGTTTAGTTCCCATTAATGAACCAAATGTACTGTGATAAACCATAGGAGGTAGATAATGGAGGACTCAATTCCCAGAAGACCTGGCTCTTGCAGGCCACACAGCTTGCAATCAAATTGTTTGATTCTCTATTTTTTCCAGTCAAATCATATATAAAATGATTGAGGTTTCGGAGGTCCTAAAAAATTATTTCACTAAATCAGATCACAATTTTAAAGGATAAGTTCACCTTTGGAACATGTTACATGTTCCACCCGTTTTTAGGGTGGAACATATAACATGTTCCCATAGCCGCATCCATGCCCACCGCTAATCCTCCCTCTGACAGATAGTCCGGGGAGACGTTTCCCCGTACTATCTGTCAGGTTTGAAAACAGCGCAGCCGTGCTTTGCGCCGCCCACATGGTCGCGTCACTCATTCAAAGAGTTCTGTGAATGAGTGCTTACAAGTCCCAGCAGCCTTAGCGGCTGTCAGCTTATAGTTTTCAATGAACTACCACAGCGCTGTGGAGTGCCATGGTAGTTCATTCATCCTGTCAGTACATCTGTTTGACCGTACATCCTGTACGGCGAGCAGATACTCTGACAGGTTCGCAGGAGACCTGCATGGCATCAGCGATCTACTGATGGCTGGTGCAATGCTTTCCAGGCTCCTTTGGACAAAAATATTAAATGCACATTTTTTTACCTGCAAAAAATGTGCATTTATTATTTTTGTGCAAAAGGTGAACTTATCCTTTAACCTTAAATATCAAATTAAGTGATTGAATGTTGTAGAAGAAAGAATAAATCTGAATGAATAGCACATGTCAATAGAAAATATATACAAATAAAATGGTTGCATAGCAAAGGTAGTATTATTACTGAGATTTGATATGCGATCATAAAAACCTTATGTTCTGTCCTAATCTCTGAAGTTCTAACAGTAGTAGCATACAATACGTGCCTACCAACTACTGGCATCTGGCTTGTATCAAAACCTGCAAGTCATTCAGTTACAATGCAGCAGGCAGAAAGCTGATGATGTCACTCAACAAGTGAGGCAAAGAACAATGATGTATGCTAAAATTAATAAACCGACTACCCTGCATGAGGGCCTCCAGACATACTATTGTCTGCTGCTTTACCATTGTTATTAACACCAGACTTTACAGACAAAATATTCATGCACCATCTGTTGAAGAATGAATAAACCTTCTAAGTTATTTTTACAATTTTTCATTACTCTATGCCATTTTAAACCACTTTATCGTACTACAGCCAGGACAAAAAAAAAAATACAATCTCACAATATGGCTACTTTCTATTTTTCTAATTGTGAGTTGCAGCAATGCTTCAGCTGACTGTTCCCTAATTACATTAGTTTGGTATGGAGGGAGAGGTTCATTGTAAATTAAACATATATAATGATTTGATAAAGCACAGCTATAAAATTAAAAATTGTGTTGATAGTCTTTGTTATTTTCTTTTCCTGGTGCCTAAACGTGGTAGCATATTGTTTGTGGTTGTAGCTCTGTTCATAACAAACTCGTGCAGACTCCACCTCCGCAACATATACGTGCGTTCCTAACCCCAGAAACCACTAAACAGCTCATCCACTCCCTCATCGTATCACGACTCGACTACTGCAACTCCCTCCTCACTGGCCTGCCTCGCCGCTGGCTATCCCCGCTTCAGTCGATCCTGTATACGGCTGCCAGACTCATTCACCTTTCCAACCGCTCCGTTTCCGCCACCCCCCTCTTCCAATCCCTCCACTGGCTTCCGATTGCGCAACGGATAAAATTCAAAATCCTAACACTGACGTACAAAGCCGTCCACCATACTGCCCCGAACTACATCACTGACCTAATATCCAAGTACCGCCCAGCACGCACACTCCGCTCCTCACAAGACCTCCTTCTCTCTAGTTCCCTGGTCTCCTCCTCCCATGCCCGCCTCCAGGACTTCTCCAGGGTGTCACCCATCCTCTGGAACTCCCTGCCCCAACCCATCAGATTATCACCTACTCTCCTCTCCTTTAGGCGCACCCTGAAAACCCATCTCTTCAGGGAAGCCTACCCTACCCCCTGCTAACTTGACCGACCTCCTCCACTCTTCCTACCACTCCATCCCCCACAGCTATCTCCTCCTGTACCACTATCCCCTCCCTCCTAGATTGTAAGCTCCAAAGAGCAGGGCCCTCAATCCCCTCATGTTTTGCATTGTATTGGTATTGTTCTGTCACATGTTCTGTCCCCCTTTGTAATGTACAGCACTGAGCGAACTATTGGCGCTTTATAAATACTATATAATAATAATAATAACTACCCATAAGACCAGTGATATCTATAAATGTTTCCCTCAGACAGAGTACCATCATTGTCATAAGTAGAATGAACATTAAAGGGTGGAACATAGAATTCTGAAATGTTTAGGTACCAGAAAAGGAACATTGCAGTGAGTATATAATTGTCTACTGTACTGGGGCCAATGCGGCAACATCATATGATAAGTAACTAGCTACATGGGAGGGTACGATGTAGAAAAAATATTAAGTGAGAAACCAAACAAAAGGAAACAGCCACCACTCTGGCGACTAAGTCTGCAGCTACCCAGATTGCAGGGTATCACTGTGATGCACCAGGAATGTATGAAAAGAAGACCAAGAAGCAACTAGAGAGAAGGCTTCAGGTGAAACATCTGCTAAAGTTGTCCATGATTCTGCTACTTCTCGGTTTGAATGGGCACTCAGCAGATCAGCTAGAGTATCCCATGTTGACAGGGTCCTTTACGAAGCTGCCTTGCCCCGGTTAACTCTCTTGGGAAATATAAATAGTCTTTCTGACAATCTGAAAGATTCTGTAGCAGAAATGAAAGCCCTGTTTACTTCATGTAGCTCTTGAAGATCTGACTGATATCTGAACATGGGGGAAAATCCAATCCTAACTTATAAGAAACCGCTAGGCCACTTTGGGTACAAATTCATGGATTGATTAAAGGGCCATCTCATCAGGGAAATAGGTAATGTATGGTTGTCTGCAACTTAGATCTTGATCTGATGGTACTGCCACCAAATACAAGTTCCTTACAAGAAATTTAGGAACAGAAGTTCCACTGAGCAAATCTGTTCCTCCATTGAGGTCTCTGCATTAATGTGACTCTTAAGAAGCATACCACAAAAGCATTCTCCACCCACCTACGGTTAGTCATACCAGAAATGGCAAAAATTTTAACCTTGAGAATGCTCAAGCTCAGGCCTAAATACAAGCCTACCTGGAGAAAGTCCAGCAACTAGGGACTTTGCTGATGGAGTGAATCAAAGGCTTTTACTGTTGGCAGACTATGCTGGTAGAAGACTTCCTGGCTCTAAGCAAGGTAGAAACCATTGCAGCCAAAATGCTTAGGGCTGATAGACTCTCTCTCTCAACCTACAGGACCTGAGAAGCAGACAGTCTGCATACAACTGCAGGACTCTGAGTGATTGTAGGGCAGATGCTGAGCTGGATCAAAAAGGAGAACCATGGAAAAAAGGTGTAACCTAGGTGGACAAGTTGAAAAAGAGTCTCTGTATAGAGAAAAACGAAGGCAGTTTTTTGCTTGTGAGGGGACATAAAGTGGTCAACTTGAGGGTGCCCCCACTGAAGGCACATCTACTCAAAAAGTTCTGTGCTGAGGAACCAATTATTGTTGTCTATAAATTGGCATGTCAGATGATCCTTAAGGTTCATTTCTGGCAAATCGAGAATAGGGGTCCCTTCCTGGAATAGGCTTCCGCTGTGCATTCCACCCCATGATGAACATATGGTTCTGCTGTTCAGTTGGTCATATGAAGAAGGACCACATTTTCTTGGAGATTTGTGACAAAGGCCTTTAGAGCTCCTTAAGCTGCCCAAAGCTCTAACATGTTGAAGACTAAACTTGCCAAATATCATGAGACCAGCTTCCTTGGGCCACAAGGTCTTCCAGATGAGCACCCCACCCCTGGGTTCTGGCATCAGTGGTAGGATGATATAATGTTAGGGACCCAAAAAATGACAACAGTGGAGGTTCTGGTGATTCATCCACCAGCAGAGTCTCTTCTACATGGCAGGAGACATCAGGATGAGCTGACTGAAAGGACACTCCATTCCATTGAGCTAGGAACCCCCTTTGTAAGGGCCTCAGTGGGCTCATTTCACTATGGGTGTAGACAAAAGTATACCCGCATTAATGAGTGAGATTCAGCAATCACAGTGAGATATATTAGGAGGCAGCATATTAGCTTAGTGGTTAGCCCTTCTGTGTTGCATCACTGGCATCTTCAGTTTTAGTCTCCATCGAGATATTATTTACATTTGCACGTTCTCCCGGAGCTTGTGTGGGTTTCCTCCAGGTATTCTGGTTACCGAAAGGAGTCTGCTAAAAAAGCACTATATAGATAATAAATACGTAACAAATGAAATGCTGATAGGAAAAGGTCTACAGGCATTGACTACCTTCTTGGGTTCATGTCTATCTTTCTATGCAAGGGGAATATGAAGGAGACAGAGTCTTCCATAGGAATAATATTAATTCTTGAGTAACGCATTATAGAGGCATCCACTATTGGTGGAGAGTCGTGGGATGAGGATTCTAACTCCAGCAGCGGATAAAGCTTTTATAAAGTCTGTTGGAATAAGGTGGTTTTCTGTCTGCCTTCTTCCAGAAAGACTGTCTTAATTTCTGGCATATATGGGAATGCTGATACGTGCTTATCCAGCTGCAGATAAAAGCAGCTTGCTTGTAGAGGGCCTCTCTGGGGCTCCTCCCATTAAACAGATAATTTAATCGCGGCTATGTATGATTCCACCAAATTGAAGCAGTTAGATCTTGCTTGAACTTTCATCCTTTTGCAGACTTTGGTAATTGTGCTGCTAGATCTGCCATAGATTCTTGGAATACTTGACACATGAGTGACACAGTATGTTACTTTTGTCATTCTTGTCTCCAGCAGAATTAGCAAAGCAGGTGGCGCACATTAACTTGTCTGATCACACAGGGTGTTGCATCACACACCCAAAGTCTTGGGAAGAAAGGTGAGTGATGTCTAGTCAAGGAAGCCCTGGAGTGACGATGAGATGTGCAAGTTTCAGAATGAGCAATCATGGCTTCAGCAGCATCAGAAATTATTCCTTGATTTCTTGCTTGAAGGCTTATGAGCACAGCTCAAAGCAGAGAGGACTCAGCCATTAGAGGCACTCTTTAAGGTCTGATGTAAAAACTTACCGGCCAGAACTAGAGTTATCTAACAGAGGTGCAGGGATCTTATTTGTGTGGAGTGCTCCTCATACAGAGCCTGGACTGATGCCACTAAACAACAGTAGGTAACAAGATACTTGGTAATGTCGAATAATGTAGATGAAAAAAAAGAGAATAATGGTACGCTGAGGGAAACATTAATTGATATCACCAGTACTGCGGGTATTTAGAGGCAGAGCTACTTCTACATATATACTGCCATGTTGGTCCCAGGAAAAAGCATCTTTCTTGCCATCTTGAAATGATAGGTAGCATACCAAATTGTGATAGTGGTGTACACACAGTCTTTTGATCCTTTGTTCAGCTACATAGCACAAGTGTGGAAAATCTACCTGTGTGACAACAAGTATCTCTGGTAGCTGCAGGCTCTCTTTATCATCACCCAGGTAGTCAGAAACCATGCAATAAGGACAAGTACTGATAAAATTGGGACTTAAAGTGGAGCTTTACCCAAAAGTTCCACTTTAAGGACTGGTCCCCCAATCCCCATTAAGGATTGGCACTTTTGGGGAGCGGGGGGGAGTGGGTACCCAAAATTGACAGGTACTCACTCCCACTGCGATCACCTAGGGCAGTGGTTCTCAACCTTTCTAATGCCGCGACCCCTTAATACAGTTCCTCATGTTGTGGTGACCCCCAACCATAAAATTATTTTCGTTGCTACTTCATAACTGTAATTTTGCAGTGGGAGGAGTAGTGCCATGTCATTGGTGTCAGTGGAAGGAGTAGTGCCCCATCACTGATGTCAGTGGGATGAATAGTGCCCCATCGTTGGTATCAGTGGGAGGAATAGTGCCCCATCACTGATGTCAGTGGGATGAATAGTGCCCCATCATTGGTATCAGTGGGAGGAATAGTGCCCCATCGTTGGTATCAGTGGGAGGAATAGTGCCCCATCACTGATGTCAGTGGGATGAATAGTGCCCCATCATTGGTATCAGTGGGAGGAATAGTGCCCCATCGTTGGTATCAGTGGGAGGAATAGTGCCCCATCACTGATGTCAGTGGGATGAATAGTGCCCCATCACTGGTGTCAGTGGGAGGAATAGTGCCCCATCACTGGTGTCAGTGGGAGGAATAGTGCCCCATCACTGGTGTCAGTGGGAGGAATAGTGCCCCATCACTGGTGTCAGTGGGAGGAATAGTGCCCCATCGTTGGTATCAGTGGGAGGAATAGTGCCCCATCACTGATGTCAGTGGGATGAATAGTGCCCCATCACTGGTGTCAGTGGGAGGAATAGTGCCCCATCGTTGGTGTCAGTGGGAGGAATAGTGCCCCATCGTTGGTATCAGTGGGAGGAATAGTGCCCCATCACTGATGTCAGTGGGATGAATAGTGCCCCATCACTGGTGTCAGTGGGAGGAATAGTGCCCCATCGTTGGTGTCAGTGGGAGGAATAGTGCCCCATCGTTGGTGTCAGTGGGAGGAATAGTGCCCCATCGTTGGTGTCAGTGGGAGGAATAGTGCCCCATCGTTGGTGTCAGTGGGAGGAATAGTGCCCCATCGTTGGTGTCAGTGGGAGGAATAGTGCCCCATCGTTGGAGTCAGTGGGAGGAATAGTGCCCCATCGTTGGTATCAGTGGGAGGAATAGTGCCCCATCGTTGGTGTCAGTGGGAGGAGTAGTGCCCCATCATTGGTGTCAGTGGGGGGAGTAGTGCCCCATCATTGGTGTCAGTGGGAGGAATAGTGCTCCATCACTTGTGTCAGTGGGGGGAGTAGTACCCCATCACTGGTGTCAGTGGGAGGAGTAGTGCTCCATCACTGGTGTCAGTGGGAGGAATAGTGCCACATCATTGGTGTCAGTGGGAGGAATAGTGCCCCATCATTGGTGTCAGTGGGGGGAGTAGTGCCCCATCATTGGTGTCAGTGGGGGGAGTAGTGCCCCATCATTGGTGTCAGTGGGGGGAGTAGTGCCCCATCATTGGTGTCAGTGGGGGGAGTAGTGCCCCATCATTGGTGTCAGTGGGGGGAGTAGTGCCCCATCATTGGTGTCAGTGGGAGGAATAGTGCCCCATCACTGGTGTCAGTGGGGGGAGTAGTGCCCCATCACTGGTGTCAGTGGGAGTAGTGCCCCATCACTGGTGTCAGTGGGAGGAATAGTGCCACATCATTGGTGTCAGTGGGAGGAATAGTGCCCCATCATTGGTGTCAGTGGGGGGAGTAGTGCCCCATCATTGGTGTCAGTGGGGGGAGTAGTGCCCCATCATTGGTGTCAGTGGGGGGAGTAGTGCCCCATCATTGGTGTCAGTGGGAGGAATAGTGCCCCATCACTGATGTCAGTGGGAGGAATAGTGCCCCATCACTGGTGTCAGTGGGAGGAATAGTGCCCCATCACTGGTGTCAGTGGGAGGAATAGTGCCCCATCACTGGTGTCAGTGGGAGGAATAGTGCCCCATCGTTGGTATCAGTGGGAGGAATAGTGCCCCATCACTGATGTCAGTGGGATGAATAGTGCCCCATCACTGGTGTCAGTGGGAGGAATAGTGCCCCATCGTTGGTGTCAGTGGGAGGAATAGTGCCCCATCGTTGGTATCAGTGGGAGGAATAGTGCCCCATCACTGATGTCAGTGGGATGAATAGTGCCCCATCACTGGTGTCAGTGGGAGGAATAGTGCCCCATTGTTGGTGTCAGTGGGAGGAATAGTGCCCCATCGTTGGTGTCAGTGGGAGGAATAGTGCCCCATCGTTGGTGTCAGTGGGAGGAATAGTGCCCCATCGTTGGTGTCAGTGGGAGGAATAGTGCCCCATCATTGGTGTCAGTGGGAGGAGTAGTGCCCCATCATTGGTGTCAGTGGGGGGAGTAGTGCCCCATCATTGGTGTCAGTGGGAGGAATAGTGCTCCATCACTGGTGTCAGTGGGGGGAGTAGTACCCCATCACTGGTGTCAGTGGGAGGAGTAGTGCTCCATCACTGGTGTCAGTGGGAGGAATAGTGCCACATCATTGGTGTCAGTGGGAGGAATAGTGCCCCATCATTGGTGTCAGTGGGGGGAGTAGTGCCCCATCATTGGTGTCAGTGGGGGGAGTAGTGCCCCATCATTGGTGTCAGTGGGGGGAGTAGTGCCCCATCATTGGTGTCAGTGGGGGAGTAGTGCCCCATCATTGGTGTCAGTGGGAGGAATAGTGCCCCATCACTGGTGTCAGTGGGGGGAGTAGTGCCCCATCACTGGTGTCAGTGGGAGTAGTGCCCCATCACTGGTGTCAGTGGGAGGAATAGTGCCACATCATTGGTGTCAGTGGGAGGAATAGTGCCCCATCATTGGTGTCAGTGGGAGGAATAGTGCCCCATCATTGATGTCAGTGTGGAGGAGGGGAGAATAGTGCCCCATCATTGGGGTCAGGGGGGGGGGGAAATAGTGTCCCATCGTTGGTGTCAGTGGGGGGAGGAATAGTGCCCCATCATTGGTGTCAGTGGGAGGAATAGTGCCCCATCATTGATGTCAGTGTGGTGGAGGGGAGAATTGTGCCCCATCATTGGGGTCGGGGGGGGGGAAAATAGTGCCCCATCGTTGGTGTCAGTGGGGGGAGGAATAGTGCCCCATCGTTGGTGTCAGTGGGGGGAGGAATAGTGCCCCATCATTGGTGTCAGTGGGGGGAGGAATAGTGCCCCATCGTTGGTGTCAGTGGGGGGAGGAATAGTGCCCCATCGTTGGTGTCAGTGGGGGGAGGAATACTGCCCCATCGTTGGTGTCAGTGGGGGGAGGAATAGTGCCCCATCGTTGGTGTCAGTGGGGGGAGGAATAGTGCCCCATCGTTGGTGTCAGTGGGGGGAGGAATAGTGCCCCATCGTTGGTGTCAGTGGGGGGAGGAATAGTGCCCCATCGTTGGTGTCAGTTGGGGGAGGAATAGTGCCCCATCGTTGGTGTCAGTGGGGGGAGGAATAGTGCCCCATCGTTGGTGTCAGTGGGGGGAGGAATAGTGCCCCATCGTTGGTATTAGTGACACAAATGATGGGGCACTATTCCTCCCACTGACACCAATGATACTTACTTTGCTGACCCCTGCTCCAGCCTGGGCTCGCTCTCTCACTTACCTGTCAGCTGTCTTCCTTCTCTGGCCGCTCTCCTCTTCACTCGCTCCGGCAGCTCCCTCGATCTTCTTTGATGTACGCGCGCTGCCGCTCGACTCCTCCTCTCCAAGCTCCACCTCCTCGCCGGTGATTGGCCGCCTGTGTGCCTCTCCTGAGCTACAGTTCCGGTGGCCAATCAGCAGCGAGGAGGCGGAGCTGCTGAGCGATCCCGGAGGTGTGGCCAGGTGACAGGAGCAGCGTATCATCCCGCCCACACATCGCCTGAGACAGAGGAGCGGTGTCTCGGTTCCTAAGACCATCGGAAATATGTGTTTTCCGATGGTCTTAGGCGACCCCTGGGAAATGGTCGTTCGACCCCCAAAGGGGTCGCGACCCCCAGGTTGAGAACCGCTGACCTAGGGGATTGGAAGCGGAAGTTGTCCTCCTACACACCCTCCCTGTAGTTTTCTGGGACACATGACAGGTCTCAGAAAACTACGGGACCATTCACAAAGCACAGCGCTACAGCACTAAGGCAGCAAGTTGTCACAGCCGGGTGCCCACACTGAAGATGCAAGGACCAGGAACACACGGCGGACGGTGAAACGGGCTTCGGGGGGGACGGGGGACACTGCAGGTTTGAGGGACAGGTAAGTGGCTGCATTTTAAAAGTCAGCAGCTACAGTTTTTGTAGCTGCTGACCTATTTTTTTTTATTTTCACTGGAACACCGCTTTAACACATGGTGTCAGCATGGTTGTTAAAGTGTATCTAAACTCAAAAGCAAAGTTTAATATATTGCAGCTTTCCTGTCCTCATATGTGATGGCTGCATTCATTTTCACCCTTCAGGCTAAGAACATTTTTAGCAAGCACAGAAAAATACCTATTGATTTTGCCAGAAATGTAGTGTCCCTAGCACTTCCTGGGAGCTTAAAGAAAACACAAAGAACCTTATCTTCATTAAACTACTAGTCCAATCAATCCAAAATGTAACAGAGATGAAGAAAGGAAGAAATGTTTTGAAGTCCAGCAACCATGGTTCCCTGCATAGAGTGTACAGTGAATGATGAATGGACAGGAAGTGTGTTATTTGCAGCATTACAGATGAAAATAAAAGTAAAGGTAAAAAAGCTTGAAAACATTGAAAGATTAATGCAGCTACCACCCAATGACAGAACAAGAGAAGTCTGATAGATGCTGTTTAACTTGGATAAAGGAATCACCACTGATGGTTATATTATTAGTATTATTATTATTATTATTATTATTATACAGGATTTATATAGTGCCAACAGTTTGCTCAGCACTTTACAATATAAAGGGAGACAATACAGCAACGATACAGTTCAATACAAGAGGGTTAGGAGAGCCCTACTCATTGGAGCTTACAATCTAAGAGGGATGGACTGGTAGTACAAATGGTAATAACGGTGGGGGATGAACTGGTAGGAGAGATAGTAGATTTGGTTATTAGCTGAAGGCAGGATAGGCTTCCCTCAAGAAATAAGTTTTGCAGAGATCGCCTAAAAGTGGGCAGAGTAGGCGACAGATGGATAGATTGGGGTAGAGAATTCCAGAGGATGGGGGAGGCTCTGGAGACGTCTTGGAGACAAGCATGGGAGGAGCAGACAAGGGAGCTAGAGAGCAGGAGGTTGTGGGAGGGGAGGGGAGGGGAGGAGAGGACAGTTTGGGTGATATTTGGAGACAAGCTTGGTGATGTAATTTTGGGAATAGTTGTAAATGGCTTTATATGTTATTGTTAATGTTTCGAATTTTATTCGTTGGGCAATGGGAAGCCAGCGGAGGGATTGGCAGAGAGGGATGGCAGATATGGGACGGTTGGTAAGGTGGATGAGTCTGGCAGCAGCATTCATGATAAGACTGAAGAAGGGATTGCCTGTGATTAGGTAGGCCAATGAGGAATGAGTTACAATAGTCAAGGCGAGAGAAAAGGGAGCGCATAAGTTGCTTAGTGGTTTCAGTGGTTAAAAACAGGCGTATCTTGGAGATGTTGCGGAGGTGAAGTCTACAAGATTTGGACCATGATAGGATTTGGGGCTGAAAGGACAGATGGGAGTCCAGGATTATACCTAGTACCCTGGCATTAGGGGAAGAACTGACGGTTGCATTATTGATTTTGATGGAGAAGTCAGGGGAGGGGGCACGGGCTGGAGGAAATAGTATGAGCTCCGTTTTAGAAAGATTTAGTTTGAGGAAGTGGAGTGACATCCATGCTGATATGTCACTTAGTAGGTTAGTAATGTGAGAGGAGACTGAAGGGGTGAGGTGAGGGGTAGAAAGATAGATTTGTGTGTCATCAGCATAGAGATGGTACTCAAATCCATGGGAGTTTATCAAGTGGCCAAGGGAGGAAGTGTAGATGGAGAAGAGAAGGGATCCAAGGACAGAGCCTTGAGGGACCCCAACAGAAAGAGGAAGTGGAGAGGATTAGACGAGTTATAGGTAATGCTGAAGAAGCGTTGCGATAGGTAGGAGGAGAACCAGGAGAGAATCTCGGAGGCCAAGAGAGTGGAGTTTTTTGCGGAGGAGGGGATGGTCAAGAGTATCAAAAGCCACAGAGAGGTCAAGCAGTAAGAGTATGGAGTAGTGGCCATTGGTTCTAGCAGTTAGTAATTCATTAGTGAGATTTGGTAGGGCAGTTTCAGTGGAGTGTAGTGAGCGAAAGCCAGACTGTAAAGGGTCAAGGTTGTTGTCAGTGAGGTAGGAGCTCAGACAATTGTAGACTAAGCGTTCTAAGAGTTTAGAGGTAAATGGGAGCAGGGAGATGGGTCTTAGGTTGTTGAGATTGGTGGGGTCCAGCGAGGGCTTTTTAAGTATGGGAGTGATCTGTACATGCTTTAGAGGGGAAGGGAAGGCGCCAGTAGAGAGGGAGAGACTTAAGATGTGAGTGAGGGAGCATATGATAGAAAAAGTGGGTGACTGTAGTAGTTGTGAGGGGACATGATCCAGGGGGCAGGTGGTTAGACGGGCTTCTGAGAAAACTTTAGTGACCTCTTCAATAGTAGCAAGGTCAAAAGAGGAAAGTGTTGATTTAGTATAAGGTATGCTAAGTGGGATAGATGTCTGTGTAGTGGAGATGCCCCTAGGAATTGCATCAGTCTTGTTTTTGAAATGATTGGCAATCTCGTGAGCAGTGAGTGAGTTACTGGGTGGAGGTGTCGATGGAGAAAGTAGAGAGTTAAAAGTAGAGAAGAGATGAAGAGGACTGGATGACAAAGTATTAATAAGAGTGACAAAGTAGGATTGTTTGGCAGCATGGAGGGAGGAATTGTATGTTAAGAAAGCAGATTTATATAGGGTGAATGCTTGCTGGGATTTGGTTTTACGCCACAGTCACTCCAGTGCATGACTTTGTCTCTTAAAATTTCTGGTGTCGTCAGTCTGCCACAGTTGTAATGGTCGGGGCCTGATTCTTCATGTAGTTAGAGGAGCAAGTTAGTCTAGTGTGGATGAAAACGAACTGTTGTGGACAGGTCAGGGCAGGACAGGGGAGAGATTCTGTCATAGAGGCGATCAGTTGCAGAGTGGAAGAGAGAAGGGTTTAAGCAGTGAAAGTTTCTGCGGGTAATTGTTTGCTGCTTGGAGGGATAAGTGTTTGAAGACGAGGACAATGTGAAGGTGATGAGACTGTGATCAGAGAGAGGAAAGGGGGTGTTTGTGAGGTTGTAGGGAGTGCATAGATGGGAAAAAACAAGGTCTAATGTATTTCCATCGGAGTGAGTGGAGGACTGTGTCCATTGTGTTAAGGCAAAAGATGTGGTTAGGTTGAAGAGCTGGGATGTAGCCAGGTTGTTCACATTAATGGGGATGTTAAAATCTCCGAGAATGATAGTGGGTATTTCAGAGGAGAGAAAGCAGGGTAGCCAAGCATCAAGAAAGCGCGGCATCAGTCCAGGCGGCTAATAGATCACTGCAATCCTCAGAGAAATGTGAGAAAATAGCCGAATGCAGTGAGTCTTAAAAGAAGAGAAGCAAAGAGAGGGAGGGGTAGGGAGGACTTGAAAGGTGCTCAGTGGGGATAGAAACAAACCACCTCCACCTCCTTTCCGGCCACTCGGTCTGGGTGAGTACATTGGAAGCCTCCATAGGAAAGTGATGCAGCAGAAGCAGAATCTGCTGCTTGAAGCCAGGTTTCTGTAATTGCAAGTAGGTTAAGGGGGCGGGAGACAAAAAGGTCATTGACAGAGGTGAGCTTATTACAGACAGAGCGGGAATTTCAGAGTGCACAGGAAAAAGGGTGGTTTTTAGGAGCATGGGATTGAGATTAAATTGAGTGGATTGCGACTATTCCCGGAGGAAGGAGGGTGCCTGGCGTGGGGGTGAGATACTGGAGGACCAGTGTTCGGGGAGATATCTCCAGAGGTTAGGAGAAGAGGGAGGGTGAGGAAAGTAAGATGGGAGCGGAATGTATACAAGTGCAAATGCCTTCCTGTTCTGGTGTTTGGGTCAGCAGGTGAGTTAAGTATTAGCAGGAAGTGGTTATAGTAATCAAGTAGCCGCAGCGCCCACGGCTGCATGAATAGATGCAGTCACTGTTCGACCAAAATGTTTCTTTATTTCTTTCAGCTGAGTTTATGGAGCAAGGTGATCACAACAGGACCACCCATGGCTCAAAGTTCTACTGATTTCTGCTAAATCATTAAAAATTTGAGCCATATATAGACAGCTTTTGTCTATAGGACACTTCAGATTGACTGTAAACGACAGTGGCTGTTTGGGGACCTTGGATATGTGATTCTTATATTTTGAAACCTATTAGACCTGTTTCATGTGTGTCATGTGGAATAAGACCCAAAACACATTAAAGGGACAATTATAGAATGTTGCGCAAAATGAGTGTATACTAAGTGTATGTTGGCAGGCTTACCCTACTAGCTTTGCTGTTGCTCACTATAATCATCCATGCAAAGAGCAGAGTGATATTTGTTTTGTGTCCTAAGATACAAATCTGCTTGTCTATACATTAACTATATATTAAATAGAGCTGTAGTAAAAGCTATTCAAATAGACCATAGTGAAACCACTGACTACGTTTCACCATCACCCTGCTCTGACATACGATATAACATCTAATATATGTGGTAAAAAATACCATACACAGTATATCAGGGCCTGATAAATTATCTTTGAATCTAGGGGCAAGCTGAAAAAATTAGAAGCCAGTTTTGTTTAGCGCAGCGTAGGTTTTCAGTGGCAGGGGCAGGGCAAGACATGGAATTTGTTAGTAGTTTGTGAGGTGCAGGGTGCAGAATGCAGGACATGGGGTGCTGGGAAAGGGTACAGTGTGCAGAACATGGGGTGCAGGAGATGTACTGCAGAATGCAGGACATGGGGTGCAAGGTACTGAAGAAGTCACCACAGAACATGGGGTTCAGGAGAAGGGTGCAGAACACATAACATGGAGTTCAAGGTGCAGAATACAGGACATGGCATGCAGGGGAAGGGAACAATGTGCAGGATGCAGGACATGGGGTACAGGGGAAGGGTACAATGTGCAGAATACAGGACATGAGGTACAGGGCGCAGGTTATCTGGTGCAAAGTGAAGAATTCAGGACATGGGGTGCAGAGTACTGGAGAAGGGGGCAGGTTACCGCAGGACATGGGGTGCAGGAGAAAAGTGCAGAATGCAGAACATGGGGTGCAGGGTGTAGGACAGTAATGCAGTCCCTGACTATCCCTGTGTCCTCCTGCATGTTCTGTGCATTCTCTCTAGCAGTGTCTGAGAGCACAGTGGACACAGAGGGCAGCTTGTGTGTATAAAACAACACGTCCCTCCTTGGCTGGCTCCTTAGCTGGCTGCCTTGCGGGCTTGCCCTGTAATTTGTGATGGTGCAGAATGCAGGACATGGGGTGCAGGAGAAGGGTACAGTGTGCAGAATGCAAGACAAGGGGTGCAGGGGAAGGGTACAGTTTGCAGAATACAGGAAATGGGGTGCAGGGTTCAGGACATGTGGTGCAGGGTGCAGAATGCCGGACATGGGGTGCAGGGTACCAAAGAAGGGTGCAAGTCACTGCAGGAGATGGGGTGCAGGGTACAGAACGCAGGACATGGGGTACAGTGGAAGGGTGCAGTGTGCAGAATGCAGGACATGGAGTGCAGGAAACAGGATATGTGGTGCAGGGTGCAGAACACAGGACATGGGGTGCAGGGTACCAAAGAAGGGGGCAGGTCACCTCAGTACATGGGGTGCAGGAGAAGGATACAGGATACAGGGTGCAGAACACAGGACATGGAGTGCAGAGGAAGGATACAGTGTGCAGAATAAAGAAGGGTGCAGGACAAGTGGTGAAGGGTGCAGAATACAGGACATGGTGTGCAGGGTACTGGAGAAGGGTGCAGGTCATCACAAGACATGGGGTGCAGGAGAAGGGTGCAGAATGCAGAAATGGGGTGTAGGGTGCAGAATGTAGAACATGAGGTACAGGGGAATGGTACATGTGCAGAATGCAGACCATGGGGTACAGAGTGCAGGATATGTGGTGCAGAGTGCAGAATACAGGACATGGGGTACAGGAATGGGCAGATTGACAACTCATGGGGCCCCTGGGCAATAGGGGATCATGGGGCCCCTGTGTCCTTGCCCAAACTCAAAAAAGCCTATGAAAAAGGTACCAGGGGCATCTCATGGGGCCCCCTACTGACCCCGGCCCCTCGGGCAGTGCCCGAGTTTCCAAATGGTCAGTCCGCCCCTGGGTACAGGGTACCAGATAAGGGGGAAGGTCACCGCAGGACATGGAGTGCAGAAGAGTGCAGGGTGCAGAACATGGGGGTGCAGAATGCAGGGCATGGGGTGCAGGGTGTAGGACAGCAATGCAATCCTCAACTACCCCTGTGTCTTCCTGTGAATCCTCCCCAGCAGTGTCTGAGTGGAGCAGAGTGGACTAAGAGGGCAGCTTGTGTACATAAAACAACACGTCCCTCCCTGGCTGGCTCCTTAACTGGCTGCTTTGTGGGCCTGCACTGTTTCCTACTGTAAGGACGCTGTAGTCCCTTTTCTCAACACCTCCTGGGAGTTCTCTGTGGCAGTGCCGAGGTTGGAGATTTGGTCCCATTTCTCTCTGTTCTGCCGGAAGGCTCTGCAGGGACACAGACAGCTGTGGGTTGAAGCAGGAGCCGATGCTGACAATAATGCGGCCATTGAAAGGAGAAATAGAAAGATCGAGTCCTCTCATGCCGCACTCAACTGCTGTCTTTCCCCCCGGCCTAGTCCACCCCTGACTTCACAGGTCGGTGGGGCCGCCTCCTCCTCCGATGTTCCCCTCACCCGCCAGCCAGGCCTCACTCTAAGCCACATTCCTGTCTGAGTATTGTGTCCAGATTTCAGGCGGACACATTATTCAGAACAATAGTAAATGAGCTGACAAAAGCTCAGGGCCAGGATGCAATTTCTAGTCGCCATAGTGACCCGGTGCATGGGATTTGTTGAGCCCTGCAGTATGTAGTAATGTTATAAAATTATTTTGGATTTTAAACAAATATCTAGATTTCATCTGGTTCAAGAAGGACTTTCATACCTAAAGGCTCAGTTCACCATTGAAAAAAAAATAATAAATGCATCTTTGTTTACAGCTAAAAAAATTAGCATTTATTATTTTTGCTAAGGAGTCTGCAGAGCATTGTACCCACAATCTGCAATCTGAGGCTCCTATAGACTCTCAGAAGAGCGGTCTGCCAGTACCTCCTGTACAGGCAAGAAGCTACTTGAGAGTAGGAAGATCAATGAAGTATGAGAGCGCTTACTAGTGCCCTCGTTGTTCATCGAGAACCACAAGTCAGCTGCAATGACTGATGGTACTTGTAGTCTATCCCAGCCTTTTTCAAACAGGGTGCCCAGGCACCCTTGGGTGCCATCAGTTGTCTTCAGAGATGCCTTGGCAAAATGCCTAAAAATTGCCCAAAAATTGTACAGCAGTTGGATCAAGCCTGCCTTTTAGTTACACAAAACCACAGGCTTTCATTGTGCACCACTACAACCTTCTAGGAGCTGGCATCCTAACAACCAACATCATAAGTTGATAAGGATGACGTCAGAGGTCTGCACAGCATCCATGCTTGCCCCTCCCCTGCCCCTCTGTCCACACTGGGGTCACATTAGCTGAGTGAGGGAGAGAAACTGAGGGAGAAAAGAAACAATAGAATATTAGTCAGTACCAGTGTGCAAAGGAGTGTTTCCTTTATATGACTAAATAACCTCTAATATTGGGTGTCCTACGCGTGTGGATGTTGCTGCATTATGGAACACTATTAGTTTTGTTTTTTACATTTTAGAATGGGGAGCCTCGGAATTCTAATAATAAAAACACTAGCAACAAGAACCACTGTGATATAAAGGAGAAAGTCAGACCGACTCACCTGAGTATTATGTGGTGTCCTCGGGGCCTAGTAAAGGTATAACACAAAAAGATCCAACAAAAAGAAGGTCCCAAGTAAAGAGGCCAACTGTGGTTATGGACTACAAACGTTATTTTATTAATTCATTTACAAAAAGTGTAAAAGTATGTAAGGACACACACTGCAAAAAGACACCTTCATCCTACACAGTAAAATATTGACAAAGTTGTCAAAAAATAAAAACAACAGCTCGGGCTCACAGGCATGTAACTCACTCATACCAGTGGAAACAGAAACAACATGATGAAGAAGGGACCCCCTCCGAAAAGCATCAGCCTTGCTTTGAGGGTCTGCCCTTGTGAGGTGATTCGCACTGGTTCTACACTCCTAAAGTTCCTTTGAGGACCTATATGCTTTATTTACTTCGTTGTTTGTGAGTACAATTCTCAATTCAATAAAATCACAGTTTGCTGAGGTAACACTGTTCAACAGGTAAAAAGTTTTGGGCATAAAATTAGCTAATCTTACATAATTTTGGGGTGCTGAAAACGAAAATGACCCTAAAAAATGTTGATTGGCTCTAGTTTCCATGATATATTCACCCATCTAATGACGTAAGCCATTCAAAATTATGATGCAACTTCAGCTGCATATTGCGCAATTGATACTGGTGACCAATAGAAAATTGCATGTATACTGAGATGATGCAATATTAGCCTTTAATTGCATCACTTCACTGCATAAAAGCTGCAGTATCTGTAGCTGATTGTAGTTCGACCGCGTCTTTACATTTCGTTTTATGCTTATATAGGCTACTCAGTAATGCCTCGAACTTGTGTGAATAAAGCAGATAATTTCTGCTATATCTGCGGTGAAATAACTTATCTCACAAAAAAGGAGGATAACAGGAATGATTAAGAAAGCCTACAACTTGTATTTTGGCTGCAAGATAGGAGACCAGGACAAGAGCTGGGCACCACATATATGCTGCAATTCTTGTGGGACGGCACTGGAGCAATGGTTGAATGGAAAAAAGGCATCTATGCCTTTCGCTGTGCCAATGATTTGGAGAGAGCCAACAGATCATGTTAGTAATTGTTACTTTTGTATGGTGCCTCCAACAAACGGGCTAAATAAGAAGAAAAAGTTATCTGTGCACTATCCAAATATTCCATCGGCAATACGTCCAGTTCCTCATGGAGAGGGGCTACCAATTCCTAAAGCACCAGAATCCTTCGTGGTTGAGTCAAGTGAGGAAGAACCTAAAGCGTGTAGTCACGTGCAGTTGTAAGAGATAGCCCTTTCCTCGAATACAAGAGAAAAGCCAAGAGAAGCAAAACCGACACAAACTGAAGACAAAACTAGTGAGAATCCTAAGTATTAAAATGATTCAACTTAGCTTATGGCTATAATTTTTCTTGGTAATCCTATGCAATATATTATGCCATTTAGGCTTTGTTATGTAGTCAATATCACTTGCTTTATATTTGTGGAAAGACATCTATCTATATAATTATTGTGCATTATGTAGTCATTACGCCTATAGTAGAAAACTTTCCGTTTACAGAAAAACTAGAGCCAATTGACAAATTTCATTGTTACATTTGAACTCAGAATGTGAAATTCATTAAGAAATGGATCCTTTTGTTTCCAAAACTGGCAAAAAATAAAAATTTGTTGAACAGTGTAATGAGCAAGGTTGATGCGCTTTTTGTTTCACTTTGCAATGCAACTCACTCATCCAGACAAAGACGCACAAAGGCTAATTTAAACAGGATGCACATGGCAATATAAACAGTTATGATGTACTACGGCGGCAACAGTGATATAGCAATGTGGGTCTCCTAGTGGACAGCGATGTAGGGACTGCTAGATCGTAAAGAGAGAGTCCCACAAGGCTGCACCAACAATGGCCGTGTATGGCATGCAGCTTATGGATACAATGCACAGCGGATTCTGGATGGGTCACGAGGTAAATGAAAGTACTAGCCGGGTGATACACAGCCACAAGTCAAATGTACTGAGTCCGCAGTCAGCTGGGTCAAATGCTAGCAAGCTCACATGGAGTAATTTAGGCAAATGGCCCATATGCGTGCATATATACTATATCAACAAGGTATGCATGGTGGCACCACACAGGATGTAATAGAGCATCCAGCAGAGAGTCACATACAGTGAATAGATGTATCAATGGTAAGGGTAGAGGGCTACAATATCATGTATGAAAAATGTCCAGTGCAAAAAGCCCTTTGCACCAAACAGCTCAACTGACCACCACCCGATGGAGGTGCAGGGCTACAAAGGGTAATAGCTCACTGCTCCCAAGGTATAGTTCGAATCGCGATGTCCTTAAAATAAAATAAAGTGGAAGTCAAAGTGGGAACCATACTGGTGGGTACTGATGTTGAGACACTCTAAACCTCCATTCACACTCAATGGAGACTAGGTGTGGTGTCCCACTTTCTTGAACTCAACTATCCTGAGCTGGGAGCTTAGAATGAGTTTATCTTGGAACTACTCGAATTTGCTCCGAGTCATAACTGTTTCAATTTTCAGGAATCAGCTATCGCCAGATAAAGGGGACCTAAATGGGTGCCCCTTGGGCGCACGATTATGCCTGTCTACACCTTGGGTGGTGGGAGGAAGAGGTCATCTACTGTTCGCCAATGTACCCTGACCATGCTAGATTATGGCCGAGGTACATCGATGATGGGATGGTTCAGTGGACGAACTTCAGCAATTCCTGCTAGAACTAAACACCAATAATAGGCATATTCAATCAACCTACAATTTTGACCTTTATAAGATTCCGTTTCTTGATCTTTTCATCCTCATAGAGGACGGTAGGCTAAAAACCAAGACCTTCAGGAAAACAACAGCAGCTAATATCTTATTACTGGCCTCTAGTTATCACCCTAAATTTCTGATACATGGCATACCTACTGGTCAGTTCCTCATGATTCGTAGGAACTGTTCCAGTGAGCATGACTATAGATCTGAAGCGGATAAACTCTATGGGAGATTCTGTGAGAGGGGGTACTCCCATGGAGCCATCTGGGGATCATGCAAAAAACCTCTATGAGGAAACGTGATGAACTTTTGACTGAGTATAAAAAGGATTCTTCCTCTACAACTACAGCCTCGGTGCATACAGTATCATCACCTGCTATGGTGTCCAGTGGGAGGATGTGCACACAATTCTAACTAAGCATTGGCATATTCTTACTCAGTCCCCTGAACTTAATGAAATAGTGGGCCCAAGGCCCCAAATGGTAGCTGAAAGGGCACCTACTCTGCGGGATAATCTGGTGCAGACTGAGTTTAAGAGTACACCTATGATGAACTGGTTGACCGAATTATTGTCAACCAGTCCTAATTAAGAGTATGTACTCTTTGCGGCCAATGCCATAACTGTATGTTGATCGAACACATAGATTTACAAATGCAGATCATCATAAAGTATTATTTATATGGCAATTTATCAACTGTGCCAGTACACGGGAATGTCCAAGCAGGAAAATGTATCTTGGTAAGACAAAACACCAATTTAAATTTCCAATAGGTGAACACCTTACAAGCATCTCTACTAAACAGGATAAAATACCATTAGCACAGCATTTTGTTGATTGTCATGCATCCTTGCTTGAAGGCCTTAGGGTTAAGGCCTTTTATGCGTTAAACTTATCAAACCGCAGAGGTGACTTTGACACTGTACTTCTGCGCAAAGAAAAGGAATATATTTTCCTGCTGGGCACTCTAGCCCAAAGGGGCCTTAATACTGAAATGAGCCTGCAGGTGTTTTAGAATCCTAATTTTGGTTACATTTTTCACTCCCCCCCCCCCTCAAAAACAGCATGGCTGTGCAGGACTCCGCTCACACAGCTGCGTCATTCAGTCAAAATTTCCTGGGAACGGATAGACCAGTGTTTCTCAATCTTTTTTCAGTCAAGGCACCCTTTAAAATTCTACATAGTTCCAAGGCACCCTGTTCTAAAATGTAAAAAACTATTCTACACACATCCAGTACACCCAACGTTAGAGGTATTTTATCCTTCCAGAGCAAATACACCTTTTCACTGGTACCAACTAGTATTCCAGTGCGTTTCTCTGTTTCTCTTCCTCACTCTGCTAATGTGACTCCAGTGCTGATGGAGAGGGGCAAACAAGTACGATGTGCATGTACCCGACGTTGCACAACTAATGATGTCATTGGTTGTTAGGATGCCGGCAACTAGAAGGTCATAAAAGTGCACAATGAAAACTTGTGGCTTTGTGTACCAAAAGGCAGGATTGATCCACTTGCTGGTTTGTATACAATTTTGGACATTTTGCAGAGGCACCCTGAAGAAGCCTGAAGGCACACCAGGGTCCCTGGGCACCCTGGTTGATAAAGGCTGGACTAGAGTACTAGTCGGTACCAGTGTGAAAAGGTGTATTCGCTTTGGAAGAATAAATAACCTCTAACGTTGGGTGTACTGGATGCGTGTAGAATAGTTTTTTACATTTTAGAATGGGGTGCCTTGAGATTGTGCAGAATTTTAAAGGGTGCCTGAAGATTATCCATAATATTAAAGGGTGCCTTGACTGAAAAAAGGTTGAGAAACACTGCTATAGACAGTGTAACATGAAAATGTTTCATTATCTATAAACTGGAGGTAATTATTATAGATGTGGTGCATTAATAGTTTAATAATAATAATTTTGTACAAGTGGCGCTATTAAGAACTACCTGAACCTGCCACAGGTGTTGGTAATTTACTGAAATAGGGGTCAGGGAATTCTAATCTGGCGCAGGCCATTTTAAAGGGCCACAGTGCCAGAAAAGTGTTTTTAGGGATTTACTGAATTCCCCTGCCTGTCTTTACTAACTGATGTGGAAATCACAAAGACAAATAATGCAACCTGTTAGTTTGCTAAATTATCCATACTTTAGGGTCAATGAATAATTGTGGAATTCAGCAGAATGACAGACGGGGACAACATTGTTATAGTCTGATGGAGAGGGGTCAAGGATTAAAAATACAGAATGTTAATTACAAAGTTGGAGCTTATAATACAAATAAAAAACTGGTGAGAGGTAAAACCATTCAATGCTTTTCTAAACAGAAAAATCAGATTTGAACAGAGCTGGTCTTTCAAATGTTTGAAACAGCCTTAAAATGAACTACTGCTCAAACCCAGGCACTGTATGTTAATTTGTAGAGGTGTTTGCTCTATCTCCTAGATTGTACCGTATTTTTCGCCGTATAAGACGAACTTTTTCTTCCCCAAAACTGGGGGGGAAATGTCAGTGCGTCTTATGGAGCGAATATGGAGCGGCCGGTCCGGTATTTCCACCACGGCCGTGTCAGAATACCGGGCTCAGCTCTGCAGCGGGACCTTACCTGTTCCTCTATCCAGCGGCGTGCTGTCTTCCTGGCTTCTGTAGTGTGGGCACTGGGCATGACAGCCGGGTGCCAAGTGCGCATGCGCAAGAAGCGGTGCTTTTTGTGAATGGTAAGGCGGTACCTGGGACACATGACAGATCCCAGAAGCCACCGGACCAATCACAAAGCGCAAGTGCTTCTCGCTCATGCGCACTGGGCACCTGGCTGTCATGCCGAGCGCCATTACAGAAGCCGGGAAGACAGCGCACGGCTGGATCGAGGAACAGGTAAGATCAAACAAAAACTCTGCGGAAGTAAGAGCGGGTACCTGTCAAATTTAGGTACCCGCTCCCCACCTCCCCAAAGGTCAGCAGTCATCTGTACTGTCCGCAGTCTCTGGTCATCCCTGTGCTGTCCGCAGTCTCTGGTCATCCCTGTGCTGTCCGCAGTCTCTGGTCATCCCTGTGCTGTCCGCAGTCTCTGGTCATCCCTGTGCTGTCCGCAGTCTCTGGTCATCCCTGTGCTGTCCGCAGTCTCTGGTCATCTCCTGTACTGTGTCTGCAGTCCATTAGTTCAGAATTTTTTTTTCCTGTTTTCTGCCTCTAAAACCTAGGTGCGTCTTATGGTCAGGTGCGTCTTATACGGCGAAAAATACGGTAAGCTCTAACGATCAGGGCCCTCTGTTTCCGCTTGTACCAAATTATATTGTAACTGTAATATCTGCCTTCATTTTGTAGAGTGCTGCACAAACTGTTGGCGCTTTATAAATCCTGTATAATAATAATAATAGTAACGTTACTGAAGATAAGGGTCAAATAAAATAACAAAACATCCTGTCCTCATACATAGCAGACATGCAGAAAGATTATTAGTAAGGATCTTTTAAAGACAAGTCTAAGAACTGTATAAGCAGCTGAACAGTCAGATGTACTGTGCAATCAGATTAAAGTATTAGTTAAGCATTAGTAATAATACTTATAACAAATACAAAATACTATTAAAAGAACATTTAAAAACGACTAGTGGTAAAGCTGTCCAGCGCTGGAATTAATGGAGCAGCAATAAAGGGACACTTGTCTAAATATAGATAATATGTCCACTGTAACATTTTCCATATGTGTCAATTTTTAATAAATATCAGTACTTAAAGCTATATGTATCATATAGATCTAAATGTGATCTCTTACCCTGTAATTATAATTTTATTGCTTTATGCCAAAAACTGTTTAAGGCTAGGTTCACACCTATGCAGTTTGCGTTTGACTCGTTTCTGCATTGCGTTTTGTGGGTTTTTTTCCTTGTTGCTAGGCAGATTTAAGATGCAAAACGCATCAAAAACACATAAAAAACGCATCAAAAATGCACTACATGCTTTTCTGCAGTGTTTCCATTGAAGTCTATAGAACCAAAAATGCAACATTTTGCATTCAAAAAAGTCCCTGACCCTTTCTAAAAAACCCACCAGGTGAAAACGCGGAGATGTGAACATGTCCCATAGGAAATCATGTTAAATGGACTGTAGTGCGTTTCTGCAAAATGCAAAAAGCTGCGGAAAACGCTTAGGTGTGAACCTGGGGTAAAGGATTATAGTACTTTTAAAATGAACCCCCTATCCCCCTCACCACAATAAAGAACCCGCCCAGCAAAAAAGTCCTTGTAAGCAGAAAGGTAACATACAGTCAGGTCCATAAATATTGGGACATCGACACAATTCTAACATTTTTGGCTCTATACACCACCACAATGGATTTGAAATGAAACAAACAAGATGCGCTTTAACTGCAGACTGTCAGCTTTAATTTGAGGGTATTTACATCCAAATCAGGTGAACGGTGTAGGAATTACAACAGTTTGCATATGTGCCTCCCACTTGTTAAGGGACCAAAAGTAATGGGACAATTGGCTTCTCAGCTGTTCCATGGCCAGGTGTGTGTTATTCCCTCATTATCCCAATTACAATGAGCAGATAAAAGGTCCAGAGTTCATATCAAGTGTGCTGTTTGCATTTGGAATCTGTTGCTGTCAACTCTCAAGATGAGATACAAAGAGCTGTCACTATCAGTGAAGCAAGCCATCATTAGGCTGAAAAAACAAAACAAACCCATCAGAGAGATAGCAAAAACATTAGGGGTGGCCAAAACAACTGTTTGGAACATTCTTAAAAAGAAGGACCGCACCAGTGAGCTCAGCAATACCAAAAGACCCAGAAGACCGCGGAAAACAACTGTGGTGGATGACCGAAGAATTCTTTCCCTGGTGAAGAAAACACCCTTCACAACAGTTGGCCAGATCAAGAACACTCTCCAGGAAGTAGGTGTATGTGTATCAAAATCAACAATCAAGAGAAGACTTCACCAGAGTGAATACAGAGGGTTCCCCACAAGATGTAAACCATTGGTGAGCCTCAAAAACAGGAAGACCAGATTAGAGTTTGCCGAATGACATCTAAAAAAGCCTTCACAGTTCTGGAAGAACATCCTATGGACAGATGAGACCGAGATCAACTTATACCAGAGTGATGGGAAGAGAAGAGTATGGAGAAGGAAAGGAACTGCTTATGATCCTAAGCATACCACCTCATCAGTGAAGCATGGTGGTGGTAGTGTCATGGCGTGGGCATGTATGGCTGCCAATGGAACTGGTTCTCTTGTATATATTGATGATGTGATTGCTGACAAAAGACAAAAGCAGCAGGATGAATTCTGAAGTGTTTCAGGCAATATTATCTGCTCATATTCAGCCAAATGCTTCAGAACTCATTGGATGCCGCTTCACAGTGCAGATGGACAATGACCCAAAGCATACTGCAAAAGCAACCAAAGAGTTTTTTAAGGGAAAGAAGTGGAATGTTATGCAATGGCCAAGTCAATCACCTGACCTGAATCTGACTGAGCATGCATTTCACTTGCTGAAGACAAAACTGAAGGGAAAATGCCCCAAGAACAAGTAGGAACTGAAGACAGTTGCAGTAGAGGCCAGGCAGAGCATCACCAGGGATGAAACCCAACGTCTGGTGATGTCTATGCGTTCCAGGCTTCAGGCTGTAATTGACTGCAAAGGATTTGCAACCAAGTATTAAAAAGTGAAAGTTTGATTTATGATTATTATTCTGTCCCATTACTTTTGGTCCCTTAACAAGTGGGAGGCACATATGCAAACTGTTGTATTTCCTACACAGTTCACCGGATTTGGATGTAAATGCCCTCAAATTAAAGCTGACAGTCTGCAGTTAAAGCACATCTTGTTTGTTTCATTTCAAATCCATTGTGGTGGTGTATAGAGCCAAAAATGTTAGAATTGTGTCGATGTCCCAATATTTATGGACCTGACTGTACATTGCTATGGAGGAGGCCCAGTGGATGAATGCATATTGCCACTGAGTCCCAAGTGCTCCTATATTGTTATGTTTTTGCTTGGGTGAGGGGTGGGGGGATTCTTTAGGGGTCACTCATTTAGAAGTACTGTTTCAGCTAAAATTTGAAAAGCTGAAGATTAACTAAAGAACATTTTTTTTTTCTGCAGCTTTAATTATATTACTTACCTGTATTGAAGTATGTCCCATGATGTAAAGACATTACTTACAAGATCCAGCAGAATTCTGTAGAAATTTTCTCTGCAGGGCTGTCCTGTCCTCTTTCTGTTGCTGAACTTCTGGTGCTGTGGAGATTAACAGCTTCAGGTCTCCGGGCTCAGCTGCACTAAAGAAAATCTAGAAGGGACATGCCCACTCCTTCCATCTCTTCTATTGAGAAAAGTTCTCTCATTACATGGCCTGTAACATGATCTGTGAATGGAGGAGAGAATCCTGTGACTGATTAGACTGCCCCCCATTCACAGATTGTGCTACAGGCCGTGTAATGAAAGAACTGTTCTCAATGGACAAGAAGAAAGGAGGGGGTGTTTTGTTGGATCATCTATGGAGTAGCTGAGCCTGGAAACCTAAAGCTGTTAACCACCAGAGTATTGGAAGTTCAAAAGCAGGAAGTTGATAGAGCAGCCCTGTGTGACACAAAGCGGTTCCCAACCCTGCCCTTTTTACCAACTCGTGACAAAGGACCAGCCAATCTCACACCACGCTGTCACTTGCGTAACTATGCCACTCTCAGCTGCGCCCTACACGATATGGGCTGAAAGTGCACACTCTCAGGTTTAATTGAGGGTATGTACATCCAAATTGGAGGAAGGGTTTAGGAATTACAGCTCTTAAGAGTAGCCATCCCCCCTTTTTCAAGGGACCAAAAGTAATTGGAAAATTGAATCAAAAGCTGTTTCATGGTCAGGTGTGGGTTACTCCTTCTTTATTTCTTTATCAATTAAGCAGGTAAAAGGTCTGGAGTTGATTCTAAGTGTTGTATTTGCATTTGGAATCTGGAATTTGTGAACCTATATCATGCGTTCAAAGGAGCTGTCCATGCAAGTGAAACAGGCCATTGTAAGGATTCAAAAAACGAATCCATCAGAGAGATAGCAGCAACATTAGGAGTGGCTAAATCAATAGTTTGGTACATCCTGAGGAAAGAAGAACGCATTGGTGAGCTCAACAACATAAAAAGGCATGAACGTCCACGAAGGACAACAATGGTGGATGATCGCAGGATCCTCTCTATAGTAAAGAAAAACCCATTCACAACATCCAGACAAGTGACGGACACGCTCCAGGAGGTGGGCGTATCATCGTCTACAATCAAGAGAAGACTCCACAAGAGCAAATACAGAGGGTTCACCACAAGGTGCACACCATTCATAAGCCTGAAGAATAGAAAAGCCAGATTAGACTTTGAAAAAAAACATCTAAAAAAGCCAGACCAGTTCTTGAAAAGCATTCTTTGGACGAATGAAACTAATTAATCTGAACCAGAATGACGGGAAGAAAAAAGTGTGGAGAAGGCTTGGAACAGCTCATGATCCAAAGCACACAACGTCTGTAAAACATGGTGGAGGCAGTGTGATGGCATGGACATGCATGGCTTCCAGTGGCCCTGGGACATTGGTGTTTGTTGATGATATGACAGAAGACAGAAGCAGCCGGATAAATGCTGTAGTATTTAGAGATATACTGTCAGCCCAGATTCAGCCAAATGCAGCAAAGTTGATTGGATGGCGCTCCACAGTACAGATGGACAATGATCCAAAACACACTGCAAAAGCAATCCAGGAGCTTTTGAAGGAAAAGAAGTGGAATATTCTGCAATGGCCGAGTCAACCACCTGATCTCAACCCAATAGAGCATGCATTTCACTTGCTCAAGGCAAAACTAAAGGCAGAAAGAAACACAAGCAAAGAACAACTGAGGACTGCTGCAGTTAGAGCCTGGTAAAGCATCAGAAAGGAGGAAACCCAGTTTTTGGTAATGTCCATGGGTTCCAGACTTCAGGCAGTCATTGCCAGTAAAGGATTCTCAACAAAATATTAAAAATGAACATTTTATTTATGATTATTTTCAATTGTCCAATTACTTTTGGTCCCTTGAAAAAGGGGGGATGGCTACTCTTAAGAACTGTAATTCATAAACCCTTTCTCCAATTTGGATGTACATACCCTCAAATGAAACCTGAGAGTGTGCACTTTCAGCTCCCTGGTCTGCACCTCCCACGCCCGACTGCAGGACTTCTCAGGACTTCCCCCCTCCTCTGGAACTCACTACCCCAATCCATCAGACTGTCACCTACCCTCCTCACCTTTAGGCGCACCCTGAAAACCCATCTCTTCAGGGAAGCCTACCCCGCCCTCACCTAACAGCTCCTAAGATCTCCTCCACTCCTCTTACCACTCCATCCCCCACAGCCACTTCCTCCTGTACCACTATCCCCTTCCTCCTAGATTGTAAACTTGAAAGAGCAGGGCCCTTGACCCCCTCATGTTTTGTTTTGTTACTGTATTGTCTCATGTTTTGTCCCCCACTATAATGTACAGCGCTGAGCAAACCTTTTAGCGCTATATAAATACTGTATAATAATAATAATATCCATTATATAACTATAGCTTAAATATGTTTTAGTAAATACCTGAAAAAAACTAAAATTGTGCCTCTGTCCAAATATATATGGACCTAACTGTATCTAATATTAATATATCCTGCTCCTGCTGAATTCTATGAATTGTATGTGGAATTTGGTACATGTGGAATAGACGTTTTATGGCACGCTCTACATTCCTAGAGCTCTAATGGCCTTACAGGTCATGTGTGACTGCTTGACTGAGTTATTATTGTTTTTCGATAGGGCAGAGGAAAGTGTTTTTCATGGTTCCTGAAAAACAGACATCCTGCCAAGACTAATTAGCTGTTTATAGCTGCCATCCAGGCCTAGGCTCTGGGGTCTATTATGTTTAATTAAAATAAGAGACATTGTACAGGATTCTGACCCGGAATAAGAAAACAACTGCTGCAAAAGTGACTGCAGAGCTCAATCTCAGTCTTCTAAAGCCTTTGTCCACAAAAACTGTGTGGAAGGAACACCATAAGCAAAACATTCATGGGTGAACTGCAATTGCCAAACTACTAGTGACTGATATTAATGCTCAGAAGGGGAGAGAGTGGTGCAACATCCATAAATTTTGGACTGTCGAGCAATAGAAGATTGTAATATGGTCCAATGAATCGAGCTTCACACTGTTCCCAATCACTGGATATGTATACAAGTGGCAAACACTGTCCCAAGTTTACAACCAGGACTGTCTTGTGCCAATGGTAAAGCATGGTGGCAGCGCAATCATGGTTTGGGAAGCCATGTCTTCAGGCCCCATCATCACCTTGAAATTTAGATTTACTGCCAGCGACTATGTACAAATTTTGGCCGACCATGTGAACCCCATGGTGCAGACATTGTTTCCTGAAGACAGCGACATTTACCAAGACGATAATGCTCCAATTCACAAAGCTTGTGCTGTCAAATCATGGCTTGACAACCATGCAGATGAAATCTCGCATCTTCCCTGGTCCTGCAGTCGCCGGACCTCAATATCATAGAGCCACTATGGTCAAATTTGGAGAACAAGGCGCAGTCTCGTTTTCCACTTATGGCATCTCTCCGGGAAATGGAATGATTTTTGCATGAAGAGTTGTTTCAGATTCTATTATCCACCATCAAAGACTTATATTTGGAATCTGTCTTGGATTCCAAAGGTGGACCAACAGCATATAAGGTAACTATTTCATTCTTTTACCTGGTGTTTCCATAATTTTGTTCAACCCCTGTATGCATGTACAGCACATCTAGTTGTGAGTGCACATTTTTTTGCTGTGATGTCAGAAGGAAAAATAACAAAATTTGCATATGCCACTCAGTGTACTTCACCATAATAGACCCGTATTCATTAGTGAAGTTGGCACTATGCCCACATCTATTATAGATGATGCCTTGACAGGTAACATGTGCTTGGCCTTTTAACAATGTCACTGCTCTCTACAATGACACTCCATATTTAGAATACAGAGATAAAGCTTATCACACACTCTAACATAAAATGTATAAATAACAGTGTCATACATAAAGCAATGCAGTGCAATGTATAGCTGATTGTAGAAACCTAACAATACTTTTATCATTACATTTGCCACTGCCAAGTAAACAGCAATGGAAAAAAAGGTTAAAGGTACCATCTAGTAAGTGACTCTACAATAGACAGCTGTGAAAAATATGGTGTTCTGGGCACAATTCTGTGGCTAACTTTGTCCATACATTCTGCCTGCAATTCCAATCCTAGCAAAACGCGCCACAATTCTGCCGTAACTGTAACTCGACAGAATTGTGCAGCAATGGCAGCAAAGCCTGCATTTAAAATTGCACTAAGCTTGTCACCCAAAATCAGCAGGAGTTTGAAAAAAATATTTAACCAACAGACAGCATGGATTCATGAAAGACAGACGTTGTCAAACAAATCTGATTTCTTTTTATGAGGAGGCGAGCAAAACCTTGGACAGAGGGGTGGCAGTGGACATGGTATACTTGGATTTTAGAAAAGCGTTTGTCACAGTTTCCCACACATGGCTAATGTGTAAGTTAAAGTCTACAGGCTTGGAAAAATCTGTATGTAAATGGGTAGAAAAACTGGCTAAAAGATCTTATTCAAAGAGTAGTAGTTAATGATTCATACTCTGAATGTTCTAGGGTTTTCAATGGTGTACCCCAGGGTTCAGTGTTGGGACCCTTACTTTTTTATATATTTATAAATGATATAGGGTCTGGGATTAAAAATCCCATTTCAATCTTTGCAGATGACACCAATCTGTGCAGTGGAATAACGTCCTTACAGGGTGTCTTCAATTTACAAGCCGACCTCAATGCACTGTTTAATTGGGCAACTATGTGGCAAATGAGGTTTAATGTTGATAAATGTAAAGTTATGCACTTGGGGATTAGGAATATGCATCATACATACTAGGGGGGTACAACTGGGGGAATCAATGGTGGAGAAGGATCTGGGAGTTCTGGTAGATCACAATGGCATGCAATGCCAGGCTGCAGTTCCTAAAGCGAGCAAAATCCTCTCTTGTATTAAAAGAGGTATAGACTCCAGAGAGAGATATCATATTACCCCGGTACAAATCATTAGTAACACCTCATCTGGGATATGCAGTTCAGTTTTGGGCACCAATTCACAAAAAGAACATTGGGGAACTGAAGAAAGTGCAGAGAAGGGCAACCAAACTGATAAGAGGCATGGAGGAGCTCAGCTATGTTAAAAGATTATAGGAACTGAATTTATTCTCTCTTGAGAAGAAGATATTAGGGGGGATATGAACAACATGTATAAATACATCAGTGGTTCATATAGTGAACTTGGTGTAGAGTTATTCACCTTGAGGTCATCACACAGGACAAGGTGCCACTCTTTACGTCTGGAAGAAAAGAAATGTAATCTCCAAACACAGAAAGGTTTCTTCACAGTAAGAGCTGTGAAAATGTGGAATAGACTCCTTCAAGAATTGGTTCTGGCCAGCTCAGTGGATTGCTTCAAAAAAGGCCTGGATTATTTCTTAGATACACAGAATATAACTGGATACTTACATTTATAGGTAAAGTTGATCCAGGGAATATCTGATTGCCTCTCGGGGGATCAAGAAGGAATTTTTTTCCCAGCAGGAGCAAATTGGATCATGCTTTGCTGGGTTCTTTTTGCCATACTCTGGATCAACTGTGGGTGTAGGACTATAACTTTTTTTTTTATGGTTGAACTACATGGACTTTTGTCTTTTTTCAGCCAGACTAACTATGTAACTCCACAATACGTAGAAAGCGTATTTTCAGAATCGCAAGCGGAAACGCTCGTTTGTGTAATGCGATATCTGAACAGGGCCTTAATGTACTTATAAACTAGAACTCTAGTATGGACATTTGCAACACAAAAAATGTTACATCATATCACGTGAAGTGTCTGTCCAGGTGTTTTTCTTTGTTGGTGGTGGCAGATTTACTATACCTACAAATATATCTGCATGTCAGAGTGGCACTCTGCGCCTATTTCAGCCAAATGCTTATGGCAAGGCTTCATAGAGACCTTTTCACTTAAATTCTTTGGTCAAAGTTCCTGATGTGTTTCACAATGCAGTAAGAATATATCCCAAGACTCTTTCGATTGCATCCTATCTGAAGAAAACCAAATTGATGAATACAGGCGTTTAGGAGGGTACTGCCAAATGCATTGCAATACCAGTGAAAATGGATATTCATTAAAGCGTAAATAAACCCCATAATGTAACATAATGCAAATACTAGTCCTTGGTGTGATGGCTGCATTTGGATTTTTTAAGCTTCTTTTTCTTTTTTTTCACTTGGTGATCCTGCAAATAACATCCTTCCAGGACCATGGAAGTCACTCCTCCGCTGAATTTATAGAGGGACCCATGGCTTTCACCTTACGTTGCTCCCATGATATGTCCATGTGTATTCTCTTCATTACATGGGGGAAGGCAATTGGTAGTTTACAGAAGATAGCTAGGAAGGAAGATACTCTTTTGTGACAGCTCACAGAAGTGACGATGACACTGCATTTGTGGCAAAATCAACAAGTATTTTGTACATTTACTGAAAATGTTCTTAGTTTGAAAAAAAAATGAAGGCAGTTACTGCTTTTAAGGACTGTGCGCTGTGACATATTAAATTTTTGTTCTTAGGTTTAGTTGTCTCTTAAAGTGTCCCTGTCAATTTTACTCAGTAGCCCAGTAGCCAACAGCAAACTAAAGCCAGCAATTGGTTAAGGTCACAGAGCTAGTTCAGGCTCTGCAGGGATCCTGACAATAATGTCAGGATCTGCCCAGATGCCTGGACCGCAGCTGGCTCAGCCTCTCAGAGCACTGCTTAAAGCATGAGCCAGCAGCTCCCATGCCCCCCCTGTCCCCAGCGCTGGAAGGGCAGAGCACAAAGTAGTGACTGACAGTCACCACTGTGATCACAGCGGACTCAAGGACTGGGTGATCAGCAATCTTTGACTGCTCAGTTCTTAGTGTAGAGGCGGTAGTACACAGATACAGCATTGGATTGATGCTACATCTACTGTATATAGGTAAGATTGTTTATTTTTTTCGAATCCCACACTTCTCTGTTAAAGCACCTGTTGTTTGTTTACATTAGAAAGCTGCCATGTTTCTGCTGCCACAAAAAAAAAAAATCGGAAGCCGATAGCTCCCATCTAATTGCAAGCATTTATCTGTGAATGATCAGCCCTGGAAGCAGACTGTCTGTGTCCAGGGCTGATCATTTCCAGGTACTCGCTCCATGAGCGATTACATGTGAGTGGCAGCAGTTTAACTGCGGGAACTGTCAGCATCTCATGGCGTTCCATGGGGTTTCTACTCCCAGCTAATTACTGGGAATCCCTGCTGAGTCTCCCACATGTAATCACTAATGGTTCCATTCCAAGTGTGAATGGAGTCTAAAACCATTTGACATGGAGCTAATGTTAGGGCTTATGTTAGGAGTTAGGGCTCTTGGCTCTGACAGAGGAACAGATCAGAGGGGAAGTGGAATATCAGTAGCTTGTGCACAAAGTCTCTTTAAAATGACATGTTTTGCATTTAGAATGGGCTATTAAGTATACATAGTTAAATGCAGAACAAGTTGTAGTTAAAAAACTCGTAACTTCAAAAACAAAAAACATTTTTGTAAACTGAGTTTTTATCTTTGAGTGTTATTAGGGCCATTTTACTAATGGGACTTACGGCTGCAAAATAAGAGAGGTCATAACAGCTTATAACAGAAAGTTCACGTTATGGTTGAAGAAAAGCATCAGCATTCGGCATTTACTGTTCCCCTCAGTGTGATATGAGCTCAGGTGAAGGCTTGCACAAGCAGAGCTAAATGATTCATGTGGCCTGCCGACTGCTGGAATCCCATAGCTGATACAAACAGTGGAGCATAGTGACTACATACTACTGCTCTGTGCAAGAGACAACCTGGAGGATACACATGACAGCATGCTGATAGCGGTCTGGATGAGGTATTGGTCTTCTGCCTGTAAAGGTGGAGGATTAGACTAAGAGCTGAATGGTATATTTATTTATTCCAGGTACTTATATAGTGCCGTCAATTTACGCAGCACTTTACATATATATATATATATATACAAATACACTCTATATTGCCAAAAGTACTGGGACGCCTGCCTTTCCACATACATGAACTTTAATGGTATCCCAGTCTTAGTCCGTAGGGTTCAATATTGAGTTGGCCCACCCTTTGCAGCTATAACAGCTTCAACTCTTCTGGGAAGGCTGTCCACGACGTTTAGGAGTGTCTATGGGAATGTTTGACCATTCTTCTAGAAGCACATTTGTGAGGTCAGGCACTGATTTTGGACGAGAAGGCCTGGTTTGCAGTCTCTGCTCTAATTCATCCCAAAGGTGTTCTATCAGGTTGAGGTCAGGACTCTGTCCAGGCCAGTCAAGTTCCTCCAGCCCAAACTCGCTCATCCATGTCTTTACGGACCTTGCTTTGTGCACTGGTGCACAGTCATGTTGGAACAGGAAAGGGCCATCCCCAAACTGTTCCCACAAAGTTGGGAGCATGAAATTGTCCAAAACGTCTTGGTATGCTGACACCTTAAGAGTTCCCTTCACTGGAACTTATAGGCCAAGCCCAACCCCTGAAAAACAACCCCACACCATAATCCCCCTCCACCAAACTTTACACTTAGCACACTGCAGTCAGGCAAGTACCATTCTCCTGGCAACCGCCTAACCCAGACACGTCCATCGGATTGCCAGACAGAGAAGCATGAATGGTCACTCCAGAGAATATGTCTCCACTGCTCTATAGTCCAGTGGTGGCGTGCTTTACACCACTGCATCCGATGCTTTGCATTGCACTTGGTGATGTAAGGCTTTGATGCAGCTGTTCAGCCATGGAAACCCATTCCCCGAAGCTCTCTACATGCTGTTATTGTGCTAACTTGAAGGCCACATGAAGTTTGGAGGTTTTTAGCTACTGACTCTGCAGACAGTTGGCGACTTCTGCGCACTGTACGCTTTAGCATGAGCTAACCCCGCTCTGTCATTTTACGTGGCCTACCACTTCATGGCTGAGTTGCTGTTGTTCCCAGTTGCTTTCACTTTGTTACAATTAGTGGTGCACCGAAATTAAAACTCTGGTGCTGAAATCGAAAATTCAAAATGCACTTGACTGAAAACCGAAATGCGCAGTTTTTAAAAATGAATATATATATTTTTGGAAAAAAATACACTTTGCTTAAAAAAAACAAAAGAACCCCACAATATATACCCCAAGTTTTTGTAAACTATGAAAGAGGATGTTATGGTGAGTAAATAGATACAAAACATGTCATGCTTTAAAATTGTGCACGCGGAATGGTGTGAAACTACGGTACTTAAAAATCTCCATGGGGGATGCTTTAAAAATGTCTACAGGTTAGTAGTGTAAAGTTACAGAGGAGGTCTAGTGCGAGAATTATTGCCCTTACTCTGCATTCGTGGCGATACTTCATGTGTGTGGTTTGAACACTGTTTACATATGTAGGCATGGCCTACGTATGCGTTCACCACTATGTGCGAGCACAGGGGGATGGGGGCACTTTAAACTTTTTTGTTTAAATTTATTTAATGTTTTTTAATGCTGGGATCATTCGATGGTTTCTCAGATAAGGCTGAGAACTTACGAGCGGTGGCGGAAAGGTTTTTTCGGCACCTGTATCGGTGCTTTTTGTCATATCGGCCGACGGCCGAAAGGGGTGTTTTCAGTCGAAACGTTCCAGCCACCGAAATCTTGGTGCATCCCTAGTTATAACACCACTAACAGTTGACTGTGGAATATTTAGTAGCAAGGAAATTTCACAGATGGACCTATTGCACAGGTGGCAGCCTATCATGATACCACGCTTGAATTCACTGAGCTCCTGAGAGCGACCCATTCTTTCACAAATATATGTAGAAGCAGCCTGCATGCCTAGGTGCTTGATTTTATACATCTGTGGCCATGGAGGTGATTGGAATGCCTGAATCCAATGATTTGGAGGATTGTCCCAATACTTTTGGCCATATATTCTATATATATATATATATACTGTATATATAAAACATTCACATCAGTCTCTAACCTTCAAGGAGTGTAGAATATAAGATCCCTAACTCACATTCATACATACACATACTAGGGCCAATTTTGACAGGCACCAATTAACCTACCAGCATGTCTCTGGAGTGTGGGAGGAACCAGACTACCCAGAGGAAACCCACACAGGCACAGGGAGAACATGCAAATTCCAGGCAGGTGGTGCCGTAGTTGGGAATCAAACCAATGATCCTAGTACTGCCACGCAGAAGTGCTAACCATTTAGCCACGGTGCTGGTATGTGTGCCTACGCTTACTGCCATTTGTTAGATATCCTAGCAGTGAGCTGCATCCACTCTAAACTCATGCAAGCCCCAAACTATATAACGTTTCTGTTAGTGAAGTATTATGTAGTGTGGGAAATTTTCTCCTATGACACAGTATTAAAGCTAGCTGTGCACTTGTAGACTTCTCCTGTTCAGCCCCGCTGAACCTGATTCCCCCCTCTACACTAAATAGTGTGCATGGAGGACTCTGCACTGCCAGTTGGTGCATTTAGACAGCTGCAGCTCCAGCAGTCGCCTGAAGACCCGAATACTTACTTTTTAGCTGACACTTTTCCACCTGGCACCTTCAATTTTCAAACCGAAGTTTACCGACAGGACCACACACAGCTTGAATTATAGCCAACTGAGCAGGAATCAGTTGAAATTCAAGCCATGTATGGCCACCATTACTATTCAGTTAACTGTGGCATTGGCTATGACTCTGTGGGGGAGATTTACTAAAATGGGTACACCCAGAATCTGGGGCAGCTGTGCATAGTAACCAATCAGCTTCTAACTTCAGCTTGTTCAATTAAGTTTTGACAATAAGGCTGGCCATAGACGGGCTGTTTATCGGCCGATAAATGAAAAATCGGTCGATGCTGCCACCAATGCTTACGAAAAACATCCGTTTTTTTGTGGATTTCCCAGCATGACCGAAAAAAAGAAATGAAAAGATCCACGAAAAACGGCCGACGGCATTGCCCCACTAACGGTGTGAATATCGGCCGATTCGGCCGATAAATAACCCGTCTATGGCCTGCATTAAACCTGGAAGCTGATTGGTTTCTATGCACAGCTGTACCAGATTTTGCACCATAAAGTTTTATTAAATAACCCCCACTATACTTCTTAAAGGAGGCATACAGCCAAAGCTCAGCTGGCTGTACTTCTCCTATGAATCAGAGGAGTGCAGTTTGTTCTGTTGAAGTCAGCTGATGTCACAGAGCCGGTCCAGGCTGGGGCAAGAAGCGGCACCTTGCTCAGCCTTTCAGCAAGCCACTAAGGGCCTGAGCCAGCCACTCCTGCCCCCTCCACAGCCCAGAAACCAGTGAACTTGGGGGGCAGAGCAGACAGCGGTAAGTGACAATCCTGCTCTCTGCTCACAGTGGCGGTGAGAACTGAACGATCATGTGATTGCCAAGTTCTCACCCTTACAGCCAGCGGGGGACAAATACAGCGCCAGAGATGCTGCAACCACCTAGGTAAGCATGATTTAAAAAAAAAAATTCCCATACTTCTCTTTTAATTTGGATGTTTGACTTTTATGACTACACAATTAAATAAATTTCATGAAATGGTATGCTGGCGAATTATTACCACGGACATATATAAGCTGTGTACAAGCATTCATGAGCCTAAGCTCACCTCCAGTGGCCGGATAAACTTGGGGAGAGCTGCATCCACTCGATACTTTACAAGTGCCATCCAGCATGATGATACAGCATGGAACACTTTGTAACAGTCACTTCTATGACATGGTCTTACTACTTCAGTATTGGCTATATTGGATATGGAACACTTTGTAACAGTCACTTCTATGACATGGTCATACTACTTCAGTATTGGCTATATTGGATATGGAACACTTTGTAACAGTCACTTCTATGACATGGTCTTACTACTTCAATATTGGATATGGAACACTTTGTAACAGTCACCTCTATGACATGGTCATACTACTTCAATATTGGCTATATTGGATATGGAACACTTTGTAACAGTCACTTCTATGACATGGTCATACTACTTCAGTATTGGCTATATTGGATATGGAACACTTTGTAACAGTCACCTCTATGACATGGTCTTACTACTTCAGTATTGGCTATATTGGATATGGAAAACTTTGTAACAGTCACTTCTATGACATGGTCTTACTACTTCAGTATTGGCTATATTGGATATGGAACACTTTGTAACAGTCACCTCTATGACATGGTAATACTACTTCAATATTGGCTATATTGGATATGTTTCTCGTTTCTCTTTGATTTGGATATGGGACATTTAGGGCCAGTTCACACTACAAAAACACACTCCAGATGCATTCCAGATACGTTTTTGCTTACAGTTCACACCACATGCAGTTTTGATGCAGTCTGCTATGTTCCAGTACAGTTCTTTGCAGAAAAAAATGAAGCATACTCTACTTTTTTCTCTGCACTGGAAACTGACTGCACCGGTGTGAACTAGGGCCATTGGAATACATGGAAAACACTGTGCATGCATTTTTGATGCACAAAAAAATGCACTGGACTGCATCTAGTGTCCCTATCCCTTATAGTTACACAATGAAGACAGCAACTTTACTGAACCAACATGAAGGCTACCACAGAACAAGAGGTCACCCTGGACCCAGAACAAAAAATGGCTGTGCGTCTCTGCATGCATCTCTGTAGCCACAATCCAAAATATCATGTTCATATTGGAAGAGGTTTTTGGAAAACTGAAATTACTTGTTAAACTTCTTTCACTACCTAGACTGCAGTAGGTACTGGTGACCTAGCCAAGATAGGGCTTCGTCATCACTGCCTTCTAGCCCGATCTCACACATGAGCTGTATGTGACCTCATTTAAGCAGGCCATACATGGGTCAAATACCGAACGATTTGTTGATCGAAAATCGAAAACATTGTTCGTTCTGCAATCCGATGGTGCCACCAATGATTTCGAAATGATCGAAACGAATGATCAGTCGTTTTTCACGAATTTTCCAGCAAAATGGGGAGGAAGCACGAAAATTGTCCGGTGCCATTGCCCCACTAACAGAGTGAATATCAGCCGATTACTCTTATGTCTGATTTTCTAACGAAAAATTGTTTGAAAATCGACCCATGTATGGCCAGAATTAGTTTGTAATTATTCAACATAAACAGTGCCAAGTCACAAAGACCTGATGTTTGTTTTTGAAAAATATCACAGCAACAGGTCTGGTGTGGTACATGCACTGATCTCATGCATGTGCCATACTTGACCTGACATGGTTTGTATTGAATAACAAATCGAGATCATGTACAGCGCATGTGTGGGATGAAGCACAAACATCATTGGTGGGCCAGCACAAAATAAAGAAGCCTCCAATGACGGTTTTCAAAAAAATGGAAGCACAGGATTCCCATCTGTGTTGGGGGCAGACCAGTGATACTGCGAAAAAACCTATAGGAAAGATGTAAATAACTATTACTAAGTGTATTGTTTATTATATTATTATTGTATTGCTGTTGTCGGTTTTAATTTTGGGAGGGAGGAGGCAGGTCCACTTTAGTTCTTCCTTATGAAGGCCATAGACGGGCCGTTTATTGGCCGAATTGTTGGCCGATAAAAAATTGGTCGTTGCTGTTGCCGATGCTGCCACCAATGTCTACGAAAAACGGCTGTTTTTCGTGGATTTTCCAGCATGAATAGTGAAAAAAAACAGGTTGCGCTAAATAAAAAATACATTCAAATAAATATATGTCAATAAAACCACATATAAATAATGTAAAAAGTCCAGAAACAAAAAGTCCAAAGTGAAGTGATGCTTGATAATTGTAGGAGTGTTCAAAACAAATATCACCAAAGTGAATCCACCACCAAAACAGGTTAAATAAACTCACCAGAGCAATATGCCGATCATATTATAAATCAGCATACAGTGCTTGTTGCTCTGGGAGCAATGATCTGCAAATGGTTGAGGCAACACTGGGAGCTTAATATCGAATCTCCAGGGAGCAATACTCTGCTGGACTATATACCATATGGATCCACTTCAAAAAATCCAGCCAACAAATTCTCAGGATAATCAGACCGCCACTCGGGATATAAAGAAGTAAAGACTCGTGGTGCAGTACGTACTAAAAACTTCCAATTTAATAAAAATATTGCACTTACAAGTGGTGTCTATGCCGACATCAGCATATACAGCGTGATCAGTAATATAACACAACGCGAACCCAGCCTGGCTGCGCATGCGCTGTACCAAATGACCTGGGAGCATCCTGGCATCATATCCAAAGGCTCCGCCCTACACGTTTTGTCATCAACGTCCTCACAGAGCGGAAGCATTACCAATAAAAAGAAACGAGAAGATCCACGAAAAAAGGCAGATGGCATTGCCCCACTAATGGCGTGAATATCGTCCGATTTTTCGTGCGATAAATGACCCGTCTATGGCCTGCATTACTCTACCCAAAGCTAAAACAAAATCAAATTGTGGCTATACATACGGGATACCACAAAATTTTAAAGTGATGATCTGTGCAATCTCTGCTACCAGACCACAGGAGATCATTATCTACACAGGAATGATAGGGACGACGCTGTTTTTTTCATTCATGACAATCTGCTTTTGTATCATGCACTAAATATTTTTTTTTTTTTTTACTCTGATACAGCTTACAGGTTTATATCTGGTCTTCCAATTTGTGTATATTTATTTATTACAGGTACTTATATATAACTGTCAATTTACGTAGAACTTTACATATATATTGTACATTCACATCAGTCCCTAACCCTCAATGGGTGTACAATCTAATGTCCCCAACTCCCATTCATACATACACATACTAGGGCCAATTTAGACAGGAGCCAATTAACCTACCAGCATGTCTTTGGAGTGTGGGAGGAAACCAGAGTACCCGGAGGAAACCCACGCAGGCACAGGGAGAACATGCAAACTCCAGGCAGGTGGTGCCGTGGTTGGGATTTGAACCAATGACCCGAGCACTGCCAGGCGGAAGTGCTAACCATATATACACTGTGTATATTCATTATAAAAACTGGGAACTCATACCATCGTAGATTAGAGGCTATGAAATGACACGGAACATGATCTATCCAGAACACTCCAGTATATCAGACATTTGGGGGAGCAGCAGATGTGCCCACAGGACAGAACTCCAGAAGATGAGTCCCCCACAACCACATTATATAGTGTGCGGTTTTGCACATAGGGAAACCCATTTATTCCAATGGGGTGTCCTAAACACAAACATGGCAAAGACGCTCAGGTATCTTTTTGAGGGATTTTGTTTCATTTGCCATGTTTGGGGTGTCATTAACAATGAAAGACACTGCAAGTAAGGCACTTTTTTTAGCACACATGAAAAATCGTGTGACTTTTTTTTGTTTTAATCCATGTAATACACACGTGTGAATGCAGCTCTCTAATTGTAGCCATTCCTGCTGACTAATGCACTGCTCACCCTCCAGATCTGCCAGTTCTACAATGACAGGCTATGGCAGATCATCCCAATATAGAAAACCATTTGTGATCCTGGAACCCCAGGCTGAGAGCTGAGAGGTGACACCGCCTGTGATGACAGGTCAGTGTGACAACTTTGTATGACTTGCCCAGCCCATCACCTGCTCTATACACAGGAGTCAGGGGAAATGGAGTAAACAGCAGCCCGAGGGCCATGTGATCCCCCTGACATGACGGTAGGTGGCCCGCCTCCCAATGAAGACAGAGTGATGCTGCATCATGAGAGCTCCTGTCCCCCCAGTGATGACGAGTCATGGCCGGAGACCTGCTTACCTGCTGTGTGGAGGGAGAGCAGAATATACAGCGCCAGGGTGGGGGGCATGCGTCCGGGGAGATGAGCACCTTGTCCGGAGTGAGCGGCCTCTCCTCCTCCTCCTCTGTCTCTAATGTCAGCCCGGGGTGACAGACATGCGTGGGAGGGATGTCGGGAAATTCCTGTGCACCCAGCTCCAAATATGAGCATGGAATGAACCTGGGAAGCCGCGACACTGGCCTGTGCGCCTCTGCCTGATGCCCGCCTCCTCCTACCCCGTCCCAGTCCCACTGAGCTGTGCCTACAGACGGGGACTAGGCACCCTGAGAGAGACAGGGACTGGGTACCCTGAGAGAGGGACTAGGCACCCTGAGAGAGACAGGGACTGGGCACCCTGAGAGAGACAGGGACTGGGCACCCTGAGAGAGACAGGGACTGGGCACCCTGAGAGAGGGACTCGGCACCCTGAGAGAGACAGGGACTGGGGGCCCTGAGAGAGACAGGGACTAGGCACCCTGAGAGAGGGACTGGGCACCCTGTGAGAGACAGGGACTGGGCACCCTGAGAGAGACAGGGACTGGGCACCCTGAGAGAGACAGGGACTGGGCATCCTGAGAGAGGGACTAGGCACCCTGTGAGAGACAGGGACTGGGCACCCTGAGAAAGGGACTAGGCGCCCTGAGAGAGACGGGGACTGGGTGCCCTGAGAGAGACAGAGACTAGGCGCCCTGAGAGAGGGACTGGGCGTCCTGAGAGAGACAGAGACTAGGCGCCCTGAGAGAGGGACTGGGCGCCCTGAGAGAGGGACTGGGCGCCCTGAAGAGAGACAGGGACTGGGCACCCTGAGAGAGGGACTGGGCACCCTGAGAGAGACAGGGACTGGGCACCCTGAGAGAGACAGGGACTGGGCACCCTGAGAGAGACAGGGATTGGGCACCTGAGAGAGGGACTGGGCACCCTGAGAGAGACGGGGACTGGGCGTCCTGAGAGAGGGACTGGGCACCCTGAGAGAGACAGGGATTGGGCACCCTGAGAGAGACGGGGACTGGGCACCCTGAGAGAGGGACTGGGCACCCTGAGAGAGACGGGGACTGGGCGCCCTGAGAGAGACGGGGACTGGGCGCCCTGAGAGAGACGGGGAGTGGGCGCCCTGAGAGAGACAGGGACTGGGCACCCTGAGAGAGACAGGGACTGGGCACCCTGAGAGAGGGACTAGGCACCCTGAGAGAGACAGGGACTGGGGGCCCTGAGAGAGACAGGGACTAGGCACCCTGAGAGAGGGACTGGGCACCCTGTGAGAGACAGGGACTGGGCACCCTGAGAGAGACAGGGACTGGGCATCCTGAGAGAGGGACTAGGCACCCTGTGAGAGACAGGGACTGGGCACCCTGAGAAAGGGACTAGGCGCCCTGAGAGAGATGGGGACTGGGTGCCCTGAGAGAGACAGAGACTAGGCGCCCTGAGAGAGGGACTGGGCGTCCTGAGAGAGACAGAGACTAGGCGCCCTGAGAGAGGGACTGGGCGCCCTGAGAGAGGGACTGGGCGCCCTGAGAGAGACAGGGACTGGGCACCCTGAAGAGAGACAGGGACTGGGCACCCTGAGAGAGACAGGGACTGGGCACCCTGAGAGAGACAGGGACTGGGCACCCTGAGAGAGACAGGGATTGGGCACCTGAGAGAGACGGGGACTGGGCGTCCTGAGAGAGGGACTGGGCACCCTGAGAGAGACAGGGATTGGGCACCCTGAGAGAGATGGGGACTGGGCACCCTGAGAGAGGGACTGGGCACCCTGAGAGAGACGGGGACTGGGCGCCCTGAGAGAGACGGGGACTGGGCGCCCTGAGAGAGGGACTGGGCACCCTGAGAGAGACAGGGACTGGGCACCCTGAGAGAGACAGGGACTGGGCACCCTGAGAGAGGGACTAGGCACCCTGAGAGAGACAGGGACTGGGGGCCCTGAGAGAGACAGGGACTAGGCACCCTGAGAGAGGGACTGGGCACCCTGTGAGAGACAGGGACTGGGCACCCTGAGAGAGACAGGGACTGGGCACCCTGAGAGAGACAGGGACTGGGCATCCTGAGAGAGGGACTAGGCACCCTGTGAGAGACAGGGACTGGGCACCCTGAGAAAGGGACTAGGCGCCCTGAGAGAGACGGGGACTGGGTGCCCTGAGAGAGACAGAGACTAGGCGCCCTGAGAGAGGGACTGGGCATCCTGAGAGAGACAGAGACTAGGCGCCCTGAGAGAGGGACTGGGCGCCCTGAGAGAGGGACTGGGCGCCCTGAGAGAGACAGGGACTGTGCACCCTGAAGAGAGACAGGGACTGGGCACCCTGAGAGAGAGACTGGGCACCCTGAGAGAGACAGGGACTGGGCACCCTGAGAGAGACAGGGACTGGGCACCCTGAGAGAGACAGGGATTGGGCACCTGAGAGAGGGACTGGGCACCCTGAGAGAGACGGGGAATGGGCGTCCTGAGAGAGGGACGGGGCACCCTGAGAGAGACAGGGATTGGGCACCCTGAGAGAGACGGGGACTGGGCACCCTGAGAGAGGGACTGGGCACCCTGAGAGAGACGGGGACTGGGCGCCCTGAGAGAGACGGGGACTGGGCGCCCTGAGAGAGACGGGGACTGGGCGCCCTGAGAGAGGGACTGGGCACCCTGAGAGAGGGACTGGGCATCCTAAGAGAGACGGACTGGGCGCCCTAAGAGAGAGAGACAGGGACTGGGCACCCTGAGAGTGACGGGGACTGGGCACCCTGAGAGAGAGACAGGGACTGGGCACCCTGAGAGAGAGACAGGGACTGGGCACCCTGAGAGAGAGACGGGGACTGGGAACCTTGAAAGAGAGTCGGGGATTGAGAACCGAGAGAGAGACAGGGACTGGGCACCCTGAGAGAGAGACAGGGACTGGGCACGCTGAGAGAGAGTCGGGGACTGGGAACCTTGAGAGAGACAGGGACTGGGCATCCTGAGAGAGGGACAGGGACTGGCCACCCTGAGAGAGACAGGGACGGGCACTGGCCACCTTGAGAAAGATGGGGACTGGGCACACTGAGAGAGACGGGGACTGGCCTCTGTGAGAGAGATGGGGATAGGGACTGGCCACCCTGAGAGAGACAGGTATGGGGTCTGGGCACCCTGAGAGAGGCAAGGACTGGCCATCCTGAAAGAGACCAGGACAGGGACTTGACACCCTGAGAGAGACAGGGATGGGGACTGATCACCCTGAGAGAGACAGGGACGAGGACTGGGCACCCTGAGAGAGACAGGGATGGGGACTGGCCACCCTGAGAGAGACAGACGAAAACTGGGCACCCTGAGAGAGACGATGACTGGCCACCCTGAGAGAGACAGACGAAAACTGGGCACCCTGAGAGAGACGATGACTGGCCACCCTGAGAGAGAGAGGGACGAGGACTGGGCATCCTGAGAGGGATGGGGACTGGCCACCCTGGGAGAGACATGGTTGGGGACTGGGCACCCTGAGGACAGGGATGGGGACTGGCCACCCTGAAAGAGACTTGGATTAGGACTGGCCACCCTGAGAGGGACATGGATGGGGACTGGGCACCCTGAGAGGGACCCTGAGAAGTCAATCGATTTCTGTACAACCACCATACCCCTACTGAACCAGACACATTTGGATCCATGTATGGCCCCAGCATTAGAACCTTCTTTTCCTAAGAATCTTCATTTGAAATTCTACCCATCTGTGAGCAGCTTTAGTCCCATTTATGGGTACAATATAATACACACAATAAATGAGCCGATTCTGGCATCTACACACTCCATGTGGATGGAGGAATCTCTCCTGCAGTGCTATTGTGTTCTGACAGCAGGAGGATGTAGCTCTGGCAGCACTCATCATTCAGGAAAAACACAACAGGCTGGTTGTAGAGATGTACAACCAGCCTGCCCATGCATGGATCAACATTCGGCCAGTCCCAGCTGAACCCGGCCAATTTTCGATCCATATATGGCCGGCTTTAGGCTAGGATCACATTTGTGTGATGCAGAAACCCACACATAATAGCATGCACCCTCCCAGCACTGAAAAAGTTAGCATCCCTTTTGCATATGTGTGATAATGCCATTAATTCTCAGCTCTTCACAGAAAAGTGTGCAGCAACGTATATTCACTGCTACATCACAACATGTACTGTATGTCAACCCAGCCCATATACTGTATGTCAACCCAGCCCATATACTGTATGTCAACCCAGCCCATATACTGTATGTCAACCCAGCCCATATACTGTATGTCAACCCAGCCCATATACTGTATGTCATTACATAGGTCCCAGCAACCTAACACATGGTTTCCCTAAGTCTAGGTTCACACCTATGCAGGTTGCGTTTGAGGCATTTCTGCATTGCATTTGCGTTTTGTGGTGTCAGACAACAAAAGTCCAGGCTATGGGTACAATGTAACACATGCAACTCCTCTCTCTTACACTCGATAACGTGGTGTCAGACAAAAGTCCAGGCTATGGGTACAATGTAACACATACAACTCTCTCTTACACTCGATAACGTGGTGTCAGACAACAAAAGTCCAGGCTATGGGTACAATGTAACACATACAACTCCTCTCTCTCACACTCCATAATGTGGTGTCAGACAACAAAAGTCCAGGCTATGGGTACAATGTAACACATACAACTCCTCTCTCTCACACTCCATAATGTGGTGTCAGACAACAAAAGTCCAGGCTATGGGTACAATGTAGCACATACAACTCCTCTGTCTGTGGTGTCAGACAGCCAAGGTGTTAAAAAATGCTGTAAATTAAGAATGCATTTGGTGCAAAATACACCTCTGCCATGGTAGACAAAAATCCTTGCACCGTCCCTGGGCAAATGCTGTACGTAGTGCTCTGAAATACTCCTGAAAACCTGATAGCTGGACTATAGCTTGGCAGGAAGGGAAGTACCCTGCATGTGAAATTTTGCCTCTTCTATGGGAGGTGGCTTCCTTGTCATCCATTTAAGTGCCCGATGAGCTTGAAATATGTTATAAGGTTTGTAGGCAGTATTCTAGAGTTGAGAAAAAGGAGAGAAGCGCCTCTAAGTGCAATAAGTCTTTTAATTCAAGTCTAAATGTAGAAACACTCACATGTGTGAAGTAATCATAAGCATAAAAACCGTGGTTAACAATCGTTAACGGTGGGGTGGTGACCCGGGTGAAGAACCGTCATCTTACTGCGATGTGGGGAGGTCAGTATTCTAGAGTTGTACTTAGTTTAGCAGGATTGGAGGCACTTATACAGTGCTACACCTTGCTATAACATTTGGCACCCCTAGCTCATAATTGGCATGTACTGTTTTAGTGTAGAATTTGACATTGAAATGTCATATCTAGTATGGGAAATGGCTTCCTTGGGGTGCACTAGTTCCTGGTAAAACTGAAAAGTTGTTGGTAGAGATTGCAGGCAATTTTGTGGAATATTGGGCCTGGGAGTTGGCGAATGCCACTAATGGATACCATATTTTATGTAACACAAAAACAAGAATGTGCTTCACTGGCTGCATGCTTGTTCCAGGTCAGTGATTCACTAAGCAGAGGAACCAAAGATGAGAGCTCTGTTTCATTTGTGGCAGGTTTCGTTTATGGTTACTGGAGTGGCCAACTTAAAATAATAAGGGGCACATTCCTTTGGAACCAGTTTATCAAACTTTATTACAGAGGTACTATATATGACACAAATGGCTGCATTTGAACATTGTGATTGGCAAAAAGCTTACTTACTCCCCAGCAAGACTCACAGGCATGAGCTCAGGCGTGTTGGGCTTCTGGTCTTCTTGTATATGTGAGGCTGTGGAGCAGGGAATGCCTTGGCTGCTTATAATTGGCGGTGTCCCTGAGCTCAAGTGCTGTTTAAGTGGACTTGTTTTTTTTTGCTTTTATTCTCCCCCCCCCAGAACTTTCTTTACAGGCCATAGTGAACTACTGCCCTGCTGTTCCAAGATCCTCACTGTGTGACCTGCCTGGAGCCACATACCTCCAAAATCTTCTGATTTCTTCTGTCAAGCTGTGGAGGTGTTCTATGTCAGTTGCTTTCTATGTCCACCCTGATGGCTTTTTGTAATCTAGGGCAAATAGCTGGGGAGCGCCTTTGTTATGGCCTTGTGGTTAGGGTTGGGTACCCAATCTACTGTGAGAGAGTTCTGCTCCCTCTGTACTGCTGAACAGTCATTCATCAAATCAGAAACATACTGACAACACAATTATGCTCTTAACAGGACAACTCTGGGGTGCTGCCATTGGTGACCTTCTTAACATGCTAGTTACCTGACTGTTATCCCGACACACTGGCATCAAAACTTTCTGAGTCACTGACCTGGAAAAGGTATCTACTGTAGATCAGAAAATTCATATAAAAGTCAGAAATCCTTGTGTGCATACCTGCTCCAAGTCAGTAACTTAAAGTATTGAAGCAAGAGGATCAAAATGACAACCATTCCATATTGCTCTGTTGATAGACTTCTGTTCAAATTTTCCTTTATGTATTGCTGTATTTGCCATGTACAGGGTAAAATCTATGGGTTCAGACATGCCTCCATCCTTCAAACATATACAGTGCAGCAAGGATGAACAAATATGGGATTTTTGTTTGATAGCCAGCATATAATCCATAATCTATCACTACATCCCTGTGTCCTATACTGTTATAGTTAAGATAAAGGATCTTTGTTGAAGTCCATTGAACACAAATTCAAATACTGTCTGGTTTATACTACCACTTACAGCAGGATTAGACATCAGCAAACATAAACTATAGCTCAGGCCAGGATAACCGCTCCTACTTCCAAACATACCTTTGTTTTGTGGAAAAGGATTACCAAGAACATGATCATAAACACAGAAGGGTGGAACTGGTTCCCTTTAAGGCTCACCAAGAAAATAATTGTACAGTACAAAACTTCTATTCTACGGAAACAGGAGTTCAGCTACTGTTGGGAAGTCCAAAAGAGTTCAATTGAGGGGAGGGCAACACCAAACAAAAACCTAACAGCCCACAAAAAACAACAGAACTTGGGACTGGCAGCAGCTCAAAGAGCCAGCAAAAGGACCTTAAAGTTGAATTCCAGCTAAAGACTATTATTATTATTATACAGGATTTATATAGGGCCAATAGTTTGCTCAGCGCTTTACAATATAATGGGAGACAATACAGTAATAATACCGTTCAATACAAGAGGAATTTGAGGGCCCTGCTCCTTGGAGCTTATAATCTAGGAGGGAGGGACTAGTGGTACAAAAGATAGTAACTGTGGGGGATGGACTGGTTGGAAGAGTAGAAGATTCCAGTATTAGCTGAGGGCAGGATAGGCTTCTCTGAAGAGATAGGTTTTCAGAAAATGCCTAAAAGTGAGCAGAGTAGGCAATAGTCTGATAAATTTGGGTAGAGAGTTCCAGAGGATGGGGGAAGCCCTGGAGAAGTCCTGGAGACGAGCATGGGAGGAGGAGACAAGGGAGCTAGAGAGTAGGAGGTCTTGCGAGGAGCGGAGAGTACAGTTTGGGTGATATTTAGAGACAAGATCGGTGATGTAATTTGGGGCAGAGTTATAAATGGCTTTATACGTTATTGTTAATGTTTTGAATTTTATCCATTGAGCAATGGGAAGCCAGTGGAGGGATTGGCAGAGAGGGGTGGCAGATACAGAACGGTTAGTAAGGTGGATGAGTCTGGCAGCAGCATTCATGATAGACTGAAGAGGGGATAGCCTGCGATGAGGTAGGCCAATGAGGAGGGAGTTACAATAGTCAAGGCGAGATATAACAATGGAAGTGAATATCTTGGAGATGTTGCGGAGGTGAAGTCTACGATTTGGACAGCGATTAGATTTGGGGCTGGAAGGACAGATGGGAGTCTAGGATTACACCTAGCACCCTGGCATGAGGGGAAGGACTGATAATTGTGTTATTGATTTTGATGGAGACGTCAGAGGAGGGGGAACGGGCTGGAGGGAATACTAAGAGCTCAGTTTTGGAAAGATTTAGTTTGAGGAAGTGGAGTGACATCCATGCCGATATGTCACTTAGTAGGTTAGTAATGTGAGTGGAGACTGAAGGGGTGAAGTGAGGGGTAGAAAGATAGATTTGTGTGTCATCAGCATAGAGATGGTACTTAAAGCCGTGGGAGTTTATCAAGTGACCAAGGGAGGAGGTGTAGATGGAGAAGAGAAGGGGTCCAAGGACGGAACCTTGAGGGACCCCTACAGAAAGAGGGAGTGAAGAGGAGGAGGCTGCGTTATAGGTAACACTGAAGGAGCGCTGCGATAGGTAGGGGGAGAACCAGGAGAGAGCAGAGTCTCTGAGGCCAAGAGAGTGGAGTTTTTTGAGGAGGAGGGCATGGTCAACTGTATCAAAAGCCGCAGAGAGGTCAAGTAGTAAGAGTACGGAGTAGTGGCCATTGGTTTTAGCAGTTAGTAGATCATTAGTGAGTTTTAGTAGGGCAGTTTCAGTGAGTGTGAAGAGCGAAAGCCAGACTGTAAAGGGTCAAGAAGGTTGTTGTCGGGGAGGTGGGAGCTCAGGCGATTGTAGACTAAGCGTTCTAGGAGTTTAGAGGTAAATTGCAGCAGGGAGATGGGTCTTAAGTTGTTCAGTTGGTGGGGTCCAGGGAGGGAATTTTAAGTATGGTAGGGATGTGTGCATGCTTTAGAGGGGAAGGCACCAGTAGAGAGGGAAAGATTGAAGATGTAAGGGAGGGAGCATAGGATGGAAGAAGAGGGTGACCGTAGTAGTTGTGAGGGGACAGGATCCAGGGGGCAGGTAGCGAGACGGGCTTCTGAGAAAACCTTAGTGACCTCTTCGGTAGTAGCGAGGTCAAAAGAGAAAAGTGTTGAGAGAGGTTTAGTATAAGGAATGCTAAGTGGGATGGATGTCTGTGCAGTGGCGATGCCCCTACGAATTTCGTCAATCTTGCTTTTGAAATGATTTGCAATCTCGTGAGCAGTGAGTGAGGTATTCGGTGGAGGTGGAGAATGTAGAGAGTTAAAAGTAGAGAAGAGGACAGGATGAGAAGGTATTAATAAGAGTGACAAAGTAGGCTTGCTTGGCAGCATGAAGGGAGGAATTGTATGTTAAGAAAGCAGATTTATATTGAGTGAATGCTTGCTGGGATTTGGTTTTACGCCACACTTGCTCCAGCGCACAACTATGTCGTTTAAGATTTCTGGTGTGGTCAGTCTGCCAAGGTTGTAATGGTCGGGATCTGATGCTTCATGTTGTTAGAGGAGCAAGAGAGTCTAATGCGGATGAAAGCGAACTGTTATAGACAACAGTGGCATACAGTTGTTTCTATTCAAGTACAAATAGATACAATGTTGTTTCTCTTCTTCTGCATAATCTATTTCTTCTGTCAAATATAATAGCGGGTCTCTATGCAGGGACACCGCTATTATATTAATTGACGGCCATAGACGGGACTAAAACCCGCCAACTTTTTTTTTTAATTAGTGGCAACGTCAGCCGTCTGAACGACTGATTTACGACTTTTTAAAAAAAAAAAACGGCCGATTGTCCCCACGTCTATGGCCTGCTTAAGGAATGTTTCCCAGGGTGTTTGCTTGCAGTCTGTCCAGCGTGCAGTAGAGTTTCTTGCTGTTGTTGTATCTTCCTGCTGCTTGAGTTATCCTGCTTTAGTTCAACTGCTGTGTTTAACTGCTTCTTAGCACTCCATCAATGCAGCACTGACGCAACGCAACGCAGCACCCCATCAGTGACTGTGCCCCCCCATCAGTGATCTCCCCCCATGAGCTGATCTAAATTTATAGGGAGATGCTCAAATGAGCACTCTTCTCCGCCCCAATTAGAGACTGATAAGGATCACATGAATAGTGGGGGATGTTTCTCAAGCAGACCAGAAACAGACTACGGTCATAAAACAAGTCTTCAAAAATGCTCCCGCACCCCTCCTAACACCTATACTAACTAACCTGTGTAAATCTAAGTGTACTGTATATACAGCATTTACCTATTTTCAGCTTGGTCTGGTCTATTGAAGTGTTTCCCTGTGTCAGTCATTGGTGGCTGCAGGGGAAAGGAGAGGGAGACTGACAACTGCCATGAAAGCTGACAGTAATGTCACCACCCATACTCTTGCATGGAGCAGCTGTTGGAGGTCCCTCCTCTCCACTGCAGCTTGAAGCCTGCTTTGAATAAGGCCTGAATATCTAGGGGGCAACCTTGCAAATCTGAGAAGCTGTATCCTGATGCTGAAGAGAACAAGGAGTGCCTACAAATTGAGTGGTGTGACATGACAGGAAAGGGTGGCACCCTATAACTAATTCCATAAGTCTGAGTCAGTAAAGTTGGCCATACATTATACAATTTTCTTATTCAATTTCCTTTAGATTTACCTTAAACTATGTAGTGCAAGTGTTTTCCATTCTATTCTTTTAGTTTATATTGTTCTAGTCTATTCCTTTATTTTCTATTCTATTCCTTTATAGTCTCTCCTATTTTATTCTAAACTTGTTTTCGAACTCTATTTGACTTGTGGACAAGATTTTGTTTCGTTATTTTGGATTCAATTACATTTGTTACTGTTTTAATTTGGAAATTTGAATACATCCCAATATCCGAATAATGAAAAATTCATCCAAATTTTGTTTCGGGACGAAACAAACCACACATCTAACCAGGTCTCTGGAGGTGAACAGTAGGAATGACCCAGGTGTTAGTTCCATGTATCTTTTGTATCTCAGGAACAGCAATGAGAATGGTGCTTCCTTAAGGCTACTTTTACACGGAGGAGTTTTTGAAGTGTTTTTGTGTTAAACAAATCGCCTGAAAAGCTCAAGAATAATGTTTCCCTATGTATGTGAATGTATATCTATGTATATTTTTACACTGAGGCATTGTGCTTGCGGTGCAGTGTACAAACTCTTGCTTGCAGCATCTTTGAGGCATGTTTGGGGAGTTAAAAAAAGAAACACCCCAAAAACGCCTCTTCCCATTAAAATCAATGGAAAACACCTGACTAGCTCCTCAAAAACGCCTCCGTGAAGCATTTTTGGTGCAGTTTTAAGTCACGTGTCCTTTAATCTCTTGGCGCCAGCCGCACGCAAATGTGAGGTCTCCCGGTGTCTGGGCATTGTTGCCGAGCGCCCGCACATTTGCGTGTAATTAAGAAAAACATGTGCTGAGAACGCTCGCCCTGTGCGCTCACAGCGCGATCGGGACCTTTCCCAATTATGTGACCGCCGTGACAGCAAATCACGGCGGTCACATGACCCTAAAACCCCGCCCCACTGCCTGGCTTCTGAAACCTTTAAAGGCCACGAGGTGCCGGCGCCAAGGGGTTAAAAACACTCAGAAACCGTGGCAAAAACGCCTATACGGTTTTATTGTGTTTTTTTCTGCGGATCAGTATGAAAGTAGCCTAACACTCAGTGGAGGAAAAGACAGCACAGAGCACATGCAACACTCCCACTTGCAGATGGCGTCAGCACTCAATTCTTCAGCGTTAGTCCCTTCTGTAAAGCTGGAAACTTGAATCCTCACTCTGGGATACATTTCAACTTCCGAACAGCCCCTCCTCCAACCCTTCTTTAACTGATCCTTTTATTAAAAAATAAAAAATTTGTAAATCCATTTTTAACTTACCTGAAACCACAGCCACATGACACCACCAACCCAAGACTTCTCTTCTGTTTACTTCCTGGAGGGGTCCCTTTTTTAGGTGTCCATGTCACTGCCTGTGAGGTGTGGACACTTTCAACTGGATGTTCGCCAGCGAGGCTCTCTCAGGAGAGAGAAGAGGATGACATCATCACAGGGGGATGGCAGAGGACTGGTGGTTTCAGGGCACCACCACAGCATGGGCAGCAGTGAGTGACTTGAATAGGAGACTGGGTGAATAGATCTGCCTTCACCAGGTAAGGGAGGTAAAAATACTATTAGGATAGGTTGGAGGGAAGTTGTAAGGAGGTATTGTGAAAAAATTTGTCTTTTACCAGAATGGGGCTTTAAGGCACCAAGCCGTCCTAGTAACAAAGCTCAGCTCCTACTCACAAAATGAGTCTTCAGAGACAGGGTCAAGCGCAGAGGCAATGCCACAGTTCTAGACCTAAAAAGCACTCAACTAACTTTTACCAGTACACAAAGGGTTCAAATGTACCACAATGCAAAGCCACGTGTCTGAAGGTCACATTCCAGGCTAGCCCACACATCCAGTCCAACAGGGTCTGGGTACAGTACTCCAAGGTAAGGCTTAGGAAAGGATGATCTGCATAGCTGCACATAAAGCTCAGATCAACAATGATGTAGTAGGAATCTTGAAGAAAAGTTGCTAGCAAAAAAAGGTTGGAATATTCTCACCAGAGCTGAGAAAAGACATACATCCTCCTAAGACACTAGAAAAAAAAAAACAGCAACATAGTGGTAGTTGGAGGGGTCATACTGATCTTGCCTACAGTTTTCAATGCTCCAGTAGGTAGCAGTGTAATCTGACAGTATCTGAATTCCTGGGTCTCTCACTGGACTAGATAGAAACAACTTTTAAAACAGATTCCCCTTGTGTTATGAAATATTAATTCGGTTTTAATATTTCAGGATGCAGCCTGTCTTTTTTGTGTGTTGACATGACTAATACATCAAAAAGAATACGCATAAGGTGAGCAATACATCCAATCTATTTGTGACATATAAGCATTCAACTTTCTCAGATTACTTTAATGTTGCACAAATCACCTACACTGCCCAATATACCAGCTGTACTACTTTTATAAATGGCTCCCAAAGTATTGTAGAAAAAAAGGTTTGCATGAACTAAGTTACTCTTTCAGCTTTAATTTTTAACCACCTCAATACCAGACATTTTTACCCCCTTCATGCCCAGACCAATTTTCAGATTTCAGTGCTGTCACACATGGAATGACAATTACTAAGCCAGGCAACACTGTACCCAAATGAAATGTCTCATCTTTCTGAGGCAGAGCTTTCTTTTGCTGGTCTTTAACTACTTGCCCTCCTGAGGATTTTCCCCCCTTCCTGACCAGGCCTCTTTTAGCTATTCGGCGCTGCACTATTTCAACTGGTAATTGCACGGTCATGCAATGCTGTACCCAAATTAAATTTATGTCCTTTTTTCATACAAATAGAGCTTTCGTTCGGTGGTATATGATAACTAGAGATGAGCGAATCGAAGTAGGCGAAGTGGAATTCGAGTCGAATATTGGAAAATTTTCGATTCGCGCCGAATCCGAAAAATAGCCTACTTCGGACGCGCGAATCAAAATTTTTCCTAAAATGGCGGCGGACATGTGCGGCGACGGAGCGGGGATGTCTGGGAAGGCGCGCAGACAAGGTGCGCTGACCCATAATGCATTCCTTAATGACGTGATCGCATTAGCCAATCAGCAGCCAGGCAGCCAGCACTGTGTAATGGTCGAGCTATAAATAGCGGCCATTTTAGAATTCTTCATTTGCCTCCAGTCATTCAAGAGAGGCAGACCGCTCTGTATTAGGGACAGAGTTAGGGCCACAGAAACGTTACTTGGGGACAGAGAAACGTTACTTAGAGACAGAGAAGCATTACTCAGGGACACAGAATTGTTAATGAGGGCCACAGAATCGTTACTTAGGGCCAAAGAAACACTAGTTAGGGCCACAGAATTGTTACTCAGGGACAGACAGAATTGTTACTGAGTGCCAGAGAATTGTTACTTAGGGCCACAGAAACGTTAGTTAGGGCCACAGAATTGTTACTCAGGGACAGACACAGAATTGTTACTGAGGGCCACAGAACTGTTACTTAGGGCCACAGAAACGTTATTAGGGCCACAGAATTGTTACTCAGGGACAAACAGAATTGTTACTGAGTGCCAGAGAATTGTTACTTAGGGCCACAGAAACGTTAGTTAGGGCCACAGAATTGTTACTCAGGGACAGACACAGAATTGTTACTGAGGGCCACAGAACTGTTACTGAGGGCCACAGAAACGTTAGTTAGGGCCACAGAATTGTTACTCAGGGACAGACACAGAATTGTTACTGAGGGCCACAGAACTGTTACTTAGGGCCACAGAAACGTTAGTTAGGGCCACAGAATTGTTACTCAGGGACAGACACAGAATTGTTACTGAGGGCCACAGAATTGTTACTTAGGGCCACAGAATTGTTACTCAGGGACAGACAGAATTGTTACTGAGTGCCAGAGAATTGTTACTTAGGTCCACAGAAACGTTACTCAGGGACACAGAATTGTTACTGAGGGCCACAGAACTGTTACTTAGGGCCACAGAAACGTTAGTTAGGGCCACAGAATTGTTACTCAGGGACAGACACAGAATTGTTACTGAGGGCCACAGAATTGTTACTTAGGGCCACAGAAACGTTACTCAGGGACACAGAATTGTTACTGAGGGCCACAGAACCGTTACTTAGGGCCACAGAATTGTTACTCAGGGACAGACACAGAATTGTTACTCAGGGACACAGAATTGTTACTGAGGGCCACAGAACCGTTACTTAGGGCCACAGAAACGTTACTCAGGGACACAGAATTGTTACTGAGGGCCACATAACCGTTACTTAGGGCCACATAATTGTTACTCAGGGACAGACACAGAATTGTTACTGAGGGACACAGAATTGTTACTGAGGGCCACAACCGTTACTTAGGGCCACAGAATTGTTACTCAGGGACACAGAATTGTTACTGAGGGCCACAGAACCGTTACTTAGGGCCACAGAATTGTTACTCAGGGACACAGAATTGTTACTGAGGGCCACAGAACCGTTACTTAGGGCCACAGAATTGTTACTCAGGGACAGACACAGAATTGTTACTGAGGGACACAGAATTGTTACTGAGGGCCACAGAAACGTTAATCAGGGACACAGAATTGTTACTGAGGGCCACAGAACCGTTACTTAGGGCCACATAAAAGTTAATCAGGGACACAGAATTGTTACTGAGGGCCACAGAACCGTTACTTAGGGCCACAGAATTGTTACTCAGGGACAGACACAGAATTGTTACTGAGGGACACAGAATTGTTACTGAGGGCCACAGAACCGTTACTTAGGGCCACAGAAACGTTAATCAGGGACACAGAATTGTTACTGAGGGCCACAGAACCGTTACTTAGGGCCACATAAACGTTAATCAGGGACACAGAATTGTTACTGAGGGCCACAGAACCGTTACTTAGGGCCACAGAATTGTTACTCACGGACAGACACAGAATTGTTTCTTGAGGGACACAGAATTGTTACTGAGGGCCACAGAACCGTTACTTAGGGCCACAGAAACGTTAATCAGGGACACAGAATTGTTACTGAGGGCCACAGAACCGTTACTTAGGGCCACGTAAACGTTAATCAGGGACAGACACAGAATTGTTACTGAGGGACACAGAATTGTTACTGAGGGACACAGAATTGTTACTGAGGGCCACAGAACCGTTACTTAGGGCCACAGAATTGTTACTTAGGGACACAGAATTGTTACTGAGGGCCACAGAACCGTTACTTAGGGCCACAGAATTGTTACTTAGGGACACAGAATTGTTACTGAGGGCCACAGAACCGTTACTTAGGGCCACAGATTTGTTACTTAGGGACACAGAATTGTTACTGAGGGCCACAGAACTGTTACTTAGGGCCACAGAATTGTTACTCGAACAGACACAGAATTGTTACTCAGGGATACAGAATTGTTACTGAGGGCCACAGAACCGTTACTTAGGGCCACAGAATTGTTACTCAGGGACACAGAATTGTTACTGAGGGCCACAGAACTGTTACTTAGGGCCACAGAATTGTTACTCAGGGACACAGAACTGTTACTTAGGGCCACAGAAAGGTTACTCAGGGACACAGAATTGTTACTGAGGGCCACAGAACTGTTACTTAGGGCCACAGAATTGTTACTCGGACAGACACAGAATTGTTACTCAGGGACACAGAATTGTTACTGAGGGCCACAGAACCGTTACTTAGGGCCACATAAACGTTAATCAGGGACACAGAATTGTTACTGAGGGCCACAGAACCGTTACTTAGGGCCACATAATTGTTACTCAGGGACAGACACAGAATTGTTACTGAGGGACACAGAATTGTTACTGAGGGCCACAGAATTGTTACTCAGGGACAGACACAGAATTGTTACTCAGGGACACAGAATTGTTACTCAGGGACACAGAATCGTTGAATTAAAGAGTATGTCAGACAACATGCAGAGGAGTGGCAGAGGAGGCAATGTTTTAGGAGTGAGCAGACGTGGCAGCAGAGGAAGGGGTCGAGGCAGCACTATTCGCAGCCAGAGGCCAGTGCTCCCGGTGTCATCCAGCGGTCGTGTCTCCACCGACAACCCTGCCGTCGTCGATTGGTTGGCTCGGTCGTCTTCCTCTTCCCAGGTCACCTCTGACACCTACAGCCAACGGTCGGTGGGTACGTCAGACACAACCGTTAGTTGGCATGGCCCGGGACCAAGCCCACTGAAATCACGTGTCCTCTACCTGCCCCTGTCCTTTGGTGTTCCCTCACCAAGCGAAGTATCGCATGCTGTGGGCTCAGCCCCACTGTACAGTGAGGAAGAGCTAACAGAGGGCGGTCAGGAACGGGGGGAGACATCCGCCTTTTCAGCAGCCAGGCGAAGAAGTAGTGGCGAGGAGAGTGGCTCGGTAGCCGGTCTAGAGACAGGTCTGTCTCCTGACCCAGACGCAGCCGAGGGGGCTAGTAGTGAGGCGGAGACCCTACTTGATGATGAGGAGGTTGATCGCACTTGGCAGCCTCGTCGTCATCAGGCAATTTCTTCCGCATCATCAGGAGAAGAGGGTGGCAGCTTGGCAGCGAGCAAAACAGTCGGTGGGTTGTCCAGGAGACAGCAGCAGGGTCGCAGCAGTGTCAGTGGAGCCAAACGGCCACGGAGTAGAGCACCAGCTCCACTGCAGCCTACCACCACGGCCAGTAGTGGTGCCGGTGTGCACGGAGGAAGCAGCAGTCAGCCAGTGAGGAGTATCGGGGGCAAAGTTTCCTACTCGGCGGTGTGGCAATTTTTTGTCAAGCCGCCCGAGGAAGTAAACGTAGCCGTATGTCGACTATGTGGCCAGAAAGTCAAGCGTGGCCAGGGGGCCCATGTTGGGACTACAGCGTTGCGGCAGCATATGCAGCGTCGCCATTTGGTGGCCTGGGAAAACCGTGATAAAGATACGGCGGTTCTGCCCGCCCCAGCCCCCGCTCCATCACCCGCTCCGTTACTTGCTCCGTCACCTGACGTCAATCGCCCTCCATCAGCCAGTCAAGGCTCCAACACCTCTGCTGAGGGGAGTTGTCGCTCGTTGGCATCTTCCGCTCGTTCAGATGCTCCTTCTCCTGCTACTCCTCTTCACGGATTCCGTCAGCAGTCTTTCTTGGAATCCGTTTCCAAGAGACAACAGTTTGCGAGCACGCACCCGACGGTGCAAAAGCTGAACGTCCTCCTGTCCAAGTTGCTGGTGCTGCAGTCCCTCCCTTTCCAAGTGGTGGACTCAGCACCTTTCCGAGAAATGATGGCTTGTGCCGCGCCGCGGTGGAGAGTGCCAAGCCGTCATTTCTTCGCCAAAAAGGCAGTGCCAGCCCTGCATTCACATGTAGAAGAGATGGTGGGCCAGTCTTTGAGCATGTCGGTCTCTGCCAAAGTGCACGGCAGCGCCGACGTGTGGAGCTGTAACTACGGTCAGGGACAGTACATGTCATTTACGGCCCACTGGGTGAACGTGGTGCCGTCACAGCCGCACCAGCAACTTGGACAGGTCACGCCGCTTTTGCCTCCACGTTTGCACGTCCTTGGTCCGGCAAAGATGTCCGCCTCTACCACCTCTTCTTCCGCCGTGTCCTCAGCCGCCACCCCCGTGCCAAGTCCCATTACCCGACCGGCATATCACATGTGCAGGGCGCAACGGTGTCACGCTGTGCTGCACCTGGTATGCCTTGGCGAACGTAGTCACACAGGGGAGGAACTTCTCAGTGTAATGAACAGAGAAATCGACAGATGGCTGTCTCCGCGCAAACTCAAAATCGGAACCATGTTGACCGACAACGGAAAGAACATGTTGTCTGCTCTGCGTCAAGGAAGGTTGTGCCATGCGCCATGCATGGCTCACGTGTTCAATCTGGTTGTCAAGCGGTTCCTAAAATCCACCATCCCACTGCAAGACATCCTTAAAATGTCACATAAACTTTGCATGCATTTCAGCCATTCCTACACCGCAAAGCACACCCTCCTTCAGCTGCAGCGGCAGAACGGAATTGCACAGCATCGCCTGATCTGCGACGTTGCAACAAGGTGGAATTCAACCCTACACATGTTAGACCGCCTTTACGAACAGTGAAAGGCCATCACCGATTTCCTGATGTTACAAGCGGATAAAGGTACTCCCCTGTGTAACTTTGATGTCAGCCATTGGCAGCTCATGCGTGACACCTGCCGCTTGCTCAGGCCCTTTGAGGAGGCCACGCTATTCGTGAGTCGGCAGGACTATGGGATGAACGACGTCATTCCTCTGTTGCACGTCCTGGAACAAATGCTGTTAACAATGGCTGGTCAGGGTGCGGTAGACGTGGCGCACAGATCTCAACGCCACATGACCCCTGTGGGGGCAGGACAGGAAGAAGAGGAGGAGGTAGAGGAGGACATTTGTGCTCAGGAATTATTGAGTGAAATGGGTGGTTTTTCCACTCAGCGGACAGGAGTGGAGGAGCAAGAGCATCTGGTAGAGGAGGAGGAGGAGGAGACAGAGGACCCAGACACACCGTGGCAGTATGCTGTGGAGATGGAGGCAGGGAGTCCCTCGCATTCCTTGGCACAAATGGCCCATAGCATGCTCGCTTGCTTGCGTAGCGACAGCCGAATAATAACCATCAGACAGAGGGATGACTTTTGGCTGTCCACCTTGTTGGACCCTCGCTACCGTTCAAAAATGGTGGCCTTTTTCACACCTGCTGAGAGGGAGGCCAAAATAACGTACTATAAAAACCAACTATGTAGTCAGTTGGTCTCTGCCTTTGTGCGCCAACGTCCATCCTCAGACACTGTGGGCCCTGTGCGCTCGCGTTCCGCTGCCATGGCAGCAGGGGAGGGGTGGGGTGGTAGGAGCAGTGGCAGCTCCACCAGCAGCGGCTGCCTCAGTCTGCAGTCGATGATGAGTAGCTTTCTTCACCAGCGCAGTGAGGAAACTACTAACCAGCCGCAGCAGCAGCAGCAGCAGCAGCATCAGGTGGACCTGGAGCAGGACCTCAAACAACAGGCTTGGGCCTACTTGGACAGCACCCTGCCAACCGAGGTAGACAATCCCCTTGACTACTGGGCAACGAAACTTGACCTTTGGCCCCAACTAGCTGAATTTGCCCTTGAAAGGCTGTCATGCCCGGCCAGTAGCGTGGCATCGGAGCGCGTGTTTAGTGCGGCAGGAGGTATTGTAACTCCGCGGAGGACACGACTGTCCACCCAAAGTGTGGAGAGACTCACGTTTGTGAAAATGAATCAGGCGTGGATTAGTCTGGATTTCAAACCACCAGTTCCTGACACAACTGACTAAATCCGCCATGAATCATGCCTCAAACATGTGCCACTTTCAGGTCTCCTCACACACTGCTGGTGTGTTCCATTTTTTGTCATAGGGTGCTGGCAGATTACGGGCCTCCCATAGCTGCTGCCAGGCCCCTAATCTGCCATGGGCCCCTATATACCGCCTCCTCATGCTGCTGCCAAGTCCAGAGTCTGTCATGGGTCCCTGTACGGCCTCCCATTGCTGCTGTCTCCATCGCCACACTCTGCCATGTGCCACTTTCAGGTCTCCTCACACACTGCTGGTGTGTTGAATTTTTTGACATAGGGTGCTGGCAGATTACGGGCCTCCCATAGCTGCTGCCAGGCCCCTAATCTGCCATGGGCCCCTATATACCGCCTCCTCATGCTGCTGCCAAGTCCAGAGTCTCTCATGGGTCCCTGTACGGCCTCCCATTGCTGCTGTCTCCATCGCCACACTCTGCCATGTGCCACTTTCAGGTCTCCTCACACACTGCTGGTGTGTTGAATTTTTTGACATAGGGTGCTGGCAGATTACGGGCCTCCTATAGCTGCTGCCAGGCCCCTAATCTGCCATAGGCCCCTATATACCGCCTCCTCATGCTGCTGCCAGGTCCAGAGTCTCTCATGGGTCCCTGTACGGCCTCCCATTGCTGCTGTCTCCATTGCCACACTCTGCCATGTGCCACTTTCAGGTCTCCTCACACACTGCTGGTGTGTTGAATTTTTTGACATAGGGTGCTGGCAGATTACGGGCCTCCCATAGCTGCTGCCAGGCCCCTAATCTGCCATGGGCCCCTATATACCGCCTCCTCATGCTGCTGCCAAGTCCAGAGTCTGTCATGGGTCCCTGTACGGCCTCCCATTGCTGCTGTCTCCATCGCCACACTCTGCCATGTGCCACTTTCAGGTCTCCTCACACTGCTGGTGTGTTGAATTTTTTGACATAGGGTGCTGGCAGATTACGGGCCTCCTATAGCTGCTGCCAGGCCCCTAATCTGCCATAGGCCCCTATATACCGCCTCCTCATGCTGCTGCCAGGTCCAGAGTCTCTCATGGGTCCCTGTACGGCCTCCCATTGCTGCTGTCTCCATCGCCACACTCTGCCATGTGCCACTTTCAGGTCTCCTCACACTGCTGGTGTGTTGAATTTTTTGACATAGGGTGCTGGCAGATTACGGGCCTCCTATAGCTGCTGCCAGGCCCCTAATCTGCCATAGGCCCCTATATACCGCCTCCTCATGCTGCTGCCAGGTCCAGAGTCTCTCATGGGTCCCTGTACGGCCTCCCATTGCTGCTGTCTCCATCGCCACACTCTGCCATGTGCCACTTTCAGGTCTCCTCACACACTGCTGGTGTGTTGAATTTTTTGACATAGGGTGCTGGCAGATTACGGGCCTCCTATAGCTGCTGCCAGGCCCCTAATCTGCCATAGGACCCTATATACCGCCTCCTCATGCTGCTGCCAGGTCCAGAGTCTCTCATGGGTCCCTGTACGGCCTCCCATTGCTGCTGTCTCCATCGCCACACTCTGCCATGTGCCACTTTCAGGTCTCCTCACACACTGCTGGTGTGTTGAATTTTTTGACATAGGGTGCTGGCAGATTACGGGCCTCCTATAGCTGCTGCCAGGCCCCTAATCTGCCATAGGCCCCTATATACCGCCTCCTCATGCTGCTGGCAGGTCCAGAGTCTCTCATGGGTCCCTGTACGGCCTCCCATTGCTGCTGTCTCCATCGCCACACTCTGCCATGTGCCACTTTCAGGTCTCCTCACACACTGCTGGTGTGTTGAATTTTTTGACATAGGGTGCTGGCAGATTACGGGCCTCCTATAGCTGCTGCCAGGCCCCTAATCTGCTATAGGCCCCTATATACCGCCTCCTCATGCTGCTGCCAGGTCCAGAGTCTCTCATGGGTCCCTGTACGGCCTCCCATTGCTGCTGTCTCCATCGCCACACTCTGCCATGTGCCACTTTCAGGTCTCCTCACACACTGCTGGTGTGTTGAATTTTTTGACATAGGGTGCTGGCAGATTACGGGCCTCCCATAGCTGCTGCCAGGCCCCTAATCTGCCATGGGCCCCTATATACCGCCTCCTCATGCTGCTGCCAAGTCCAGAGTCTGTCATGGGTCCCTGTACGGCCTCCCATTGCTGCTGTCTCCATCGCCACACTCTGCCATGTGCCACTTTCAGGTCTCCTCACACTGCTGGTGTGTTGAATTTTTTGACATAGGGTGCTGGCAGATTACGGGCCTCCTATAGCTGCTGCCAGGCCCCTAATCTGCCATAGGCCCCTATATACCGCCTCCTCATGCTGCTGCCAGGTCCAGAGTCTCTCATGGGTCCCTGTACGGCCTCCCATTGCTGCTGTCTCCATCGCCACACTCTGCCATGTGCCACTTTCAGGTCTCCTCACACACTGCTGGTGTGTTGAATTTTTTGACATAGGGTGCTGGCAGATTACGGGCCTCCTATAGCTGCTGCCAGGCCCCTAATCTGCCATAGGCCCCTATATACCGCCTCCTCATGCTGCTGCCAGGTCCAGAGTCTCTCATGGGTCCCTGTACGGCCTCCCATTGCTGCTGTCTCCATCGCCACACTCTGCCATGTGCCACTTTCAGGTCTCCTCACACACTGCTGGTGTGTTGAATTTTTTGACATAGGGTGCTGGCAGATTACGGGCCTCCCATAGCTGCTGCCAGGCCCCTAATCTGCCATGGGCCCCTATATACCGCCTCCTCATGCTGCTGCCAAGTCCAGAGTCTGTCATGGGTCCCTGTACGGCCTCCCATTGCTGCTGTCTCCATCGCCACACTCTGCCATGTGCCACTTTCAGGTCTCCTCACACACTGCTGGTGTGTTGAATTTTTTGACATAGGGTGCTGGCAGATTACGGGCCTCCCATAGCTGCTGCCAGGCCCCTAATCTGCCATGGGCCCCTATATACCGCCTCCTCATGCTGCTGCCAGGTCCAGAGTCTGTCATGGGTCCCTGTACGGCCTCCCATTGCTGCTGTCTCCATCGCCACACTCTGCCATGTGCCACTTTCAGGTCTCCTCACACTGCTGGTGTGTTGAATTTTTTGACATAGGGTGCTGGCAGATTACGGGCCTCCTATAGCTGCTGCCAGGCCCCTAATCTGCCATAGGCCCCTATATACCGCCTCCTCATGCTGCTGCCAGGTCCAGAGTCTCTCATGGGTCCCTGTACGGCCTCCCATTGCTGCTGTCTCCATCGCCACACTCTGCCATGTGCCACTTTCAGGTCTCCTCACACTGCTGGTGTGTTGAATTTTTTGACATAGGGTGCTGGCAGATTACGGGCCTCCTATAGCTGCTGCCAGGCCCCTAATCTGCCATAGGCCCCTATATACCGCCTCCTCATGCTGCTGCCAGGTCCAGAGTCTCTCATGGGTCCCTGTACGGCCTCCCATTGCTGCTGTCTCCACCGCCACACTCTGCCATGTGCCACTTTCAGGTCTCCTCACACTGCTGGTGTGTTGAATTTTTTGACATAGGGTGCTGGCAGATTACGGGTCTCCCATAGCTGCTGCCAGGCCCCTAATCTGCCATAGGCCCCTATATACCGCCTCCTCATGCTGCTGCCAGGTCCAGAGTCTCTCATGGGTCCCTGTACGGCCTCCCATTGCTGCTGTCTCCATCGCCACACTCTGCCATGTGCCACTTTCAGGTCTCCTCACACTGCTGGTGTGTTGAATTTTTTGACATAGGGTGCTGGCAGATTACGGGCCTCCCATAGCTGCTGCCAGGCCCCTAATCTGCCATAGGCCCCTATATACCGCCTCCTCATGCTGCTGCCAAGTCCAGAGTCTCTCATGGGTCCCTGTACGGCCTCCCATTGCTGCTGTCTCCATCGCCACACTCTGCCATGTGCCACTTTCAGGTCTCCTCACACACTGCTGGTGTGTTGAATTTTTTGACATAGGGTGCTGGCAGATTACGGGCCTCCCATAGCTGCTGCCAGGCCCCTAATCTGCCATGGGCCCCTATATACCGCCTCCTCATGCTGCTGCCAGGTCCAGAGTCTCTCATGGGTCCCTGTACGGACTCCCATTGCTGCTGTCTCCATCGCCACACTCTGCCATGTGCCACTTTCAGGTCTCCTCACACTGCTGGTGTTTGAATTTTTTGACATAGGGTGCTGGCAGATTACGGGCCTCCTATAGCTGCTGCCAGGCCCCTAATCTGCCATAGGCCCCTATATACCGCCTCCTCATGCTGCTGCCAGGTCCAGAGTCTCTCATGGGTCCCTGTACGGCCTCCCATTGCTGCTGTCTCCATCGCCACACTCTGCCATGTGCCACTTTCAGGTCTCCTCACACTGCTGGTGTGTTGAATTTTTTGACATAGGGTGCTGGCAGATTACGGGCCTCCTATAGCTGCTGCCAGGCCCCTAATCTGCCATAGGCCCCTATATACCGCCTCCTCATGCTGCTGCCAGGTCCAGAGTCTCTCATGGGTCCCTGTATGGCCTCCCATTGCTGCTGTCTCCATCGCCACACTCTGCCATGTGCCACTTTCAGGTCTCCTCACACACTGATGGTGTGTTGAATTTTTTGACATAGGGTGCTGGCAGATTACGGGCCTCCTATAGCTGCTGCCAGGCCCCTAATCTGCCATAGGCCCCTATATACCGCCTCCTCATGCTGCTGCCAGGTCCAGAGTCTCTCATGGGTCCCTGTACGGCCTCCCATTGCTGCTGTCTCCATCGCCACACTCTGCCATGTGCCACTTTCAGGTCTCCTCACACTGCTGGTGTGTTGAATTTTTTGACATAGGGTGCTGGCAGATTACGGGCCTCCTATAGCTGCTGCCATGCCCCTAATCTGCCATAGGCCCCTATATACCGCCTCCTCATGCTGCTGCCAGGTCCAGAGTCTCTCATGGGTCCCTGTACGGCCTCCCATTGCTGCTGTCTCTATCGCCACACTCTGCCATGTGCCACTTTCTGGTCTCCTCACACACTGCTGGTGTGTTGAATTTTTTGACATAGGGTGCTGGCAGATTACGGGCCTCCTATAGCTGCTGCCAGGCCCCTAATCTGCCATAGGCCCCTATATACCGCCTCCTCATGCTGCTGCCAGGTCCAGAGTCTCTCATGGGTCCCTGTACGGCCTCCCATTGCTGCTGTCTCCATCGCCACACTCTGCCATGTGCCACTTTCAGGTCTTCTCACACACTGCTGGTGTGTTGAATTTTTTGACATAGGGTGCTGGCAGATTACGGGCCTCCTATAGCTGCTGCCAGGCCCCTAATCTGCCATAGGCCCCTATATACCGCCTCCTCATGCTGCTGCCAGGTCCAGAGTCTCTCATGGGTCCCTGTACGGCCTCCCATTGCTGCTGTCTCCATCGCCACACTCTGCCATGTGCCACTTTCAGGTCTCCTCACACACTGCTGGTGTGTTGAATTTTTTGACATAGGGTGCTGGCAGATTACGGGCCTCACATAGCTGCTGCCAGGCCCCTAATCTGCCATGGGCCCCTATATACCGCCTCCTCATGCTGCTGCCAAGTCCAGAGTCTGTCATGGGTCCCTGTACGGCCTCCCATTGCTGCTGTCTCCATCGCCACACTCTGCCATGTGCCACTTTCAGGTCTCCTCACACTGCTGGTGTGTTGAATTTTTTGACATAGGGTGCTGGCAGATTACGGGCCTCCTATAGCTGCTGCCAGGCCCCTAATCTGCCATAGGCCCCTATATACCGCCTCCTCATGCTGCTGCCAAGTCCAGAGTCTGTCATGGGTCCCTGTACGGCCTCCCATTGCTGCTGTCTCTATCGCCACACTCTGCCATGTGCCACTTTCAGGTCTCCTCACACTGCTGGTGTGTTGAATTTTTTGACATAGGGTGCTGGCAGATTACGGGCCTCCTATAGCTGCTGCCAGGCCCCTAATCTGCCATAGGCCCCTATATACCGCCTCCTCATGCTGCTGCCAGGTCCAGAGTCTCTCATGGGTCCCTGTACGGCCTCCCATTGCTGCTGTCTCCATCGCCACACTCTGCCATGTGCCACTTTCAGGTCTCCTCACACTGCTGGTGTGTTGAATTTTTTGACATAGGGTGCTGGCAGATTACGGGCCTCCTATAGCTGCTGCCAGGCCCCTAATCTGCCATAGGCCCCTATATACCGCCTCCTCATGCTGCTGCCAGGTCCAGAGTCTCTCATGGGTCCCTGTACGGCCTCCCATTGCTGCTGTCTCCATCGCCACACTCTGCCATGTGCCACTTTCAGGTCTCCTCACACACTGCTGGTGTGTTGAATTTTTTGACATAGGGTGCTGGCAGATTACGGGCCTCCTATAGCTGCTGCCAGGCCCCTAATCTGCCATAGGCCCCTATATACCGCCTCCTCATGCTGCTGCCAGGTCCAGAGTCTCTCATGGGTCCCTGTACGGCCTCCCATTGCTGCTGTCTCCATCGCCACACTCTGCCATGTGCCACTTTCAGGTCTCCTCACACTGCTGGTGTGTTGAATTTTTTGACATAGGGTGCTGGCAGATTACGGGCCTCCCATAGCTGCTGCCAGGCCCCTAATCTGCCATAGGCCCCTATATACCGCCTCCTCATGCTGCTGCCAGGTCCAGAGTCTCTCATGGGTCCCTGTACGGCCTCCCATTGCTGCTGTCTCCATCGCCACACTCTGCCATGTGCCACTTTCAGGTCTCCTCACACTGCTGGTGTGTTGAATTTTTTGACATAGGGTGCTGGCAGATTACGGTCCACCTATAGCTGCTGCCAGGCCCCTAATCTGCCATAGGCCCCTATATACCGCCTCCTCATGCTGCTGCCAGGTCCAGAGTCTCTCATGGGTCCCTGTACGGCCTCCCATTGCTGCTGTCTCCATCGCCACACTCTGCCATGTGCCACTTTCAGGTCTCCTCACACACTGCTGGTGTGTTGAATTTTTTGACATAGGGTGCTGGCAGATTACGGGCCTCCCATAGCTGCTGCCAGGCCCCTAATCTGCCATGGGCCCCTATATACCGCCTCCTCATGCTGCTGCCAAGTCCAGAGTCTGTCATGGGTCCCTGTACGGCCTCCCATTGCTGCTGTCTCCATCGCCACACTCTGCCATGTGCCACTTTCAGGTCTCCTCACACTGCTGGTGTGTTGAATTTTTTGACATAGGGTGCTGGCAGATTACGGGCCTCCTATAGCTGCTGCCAGGCCCCTAATATGCCATAGGCCCCTATATACCGCCTCCTCATGCTGCTGCCAGGTCCAGAGTCTCTCATGGGTCCCTGTACGGCCTCCCATTGCTGCTGTCTCCATCGCCACACTCTGCCATGTGCCACTTTCAGGTCTCCTCACACTGCTGGTGTGTTGAATTTTTTGACATAGGGTGCTGGCAGATTACGGGCCTCCCATAGCTGCTGCCAGGCCCCTAATCTGCCATGGGCCCCTATACCGACTCCTCATGCTGTGACGTTGCAACAAGGTGGAATTCAACCCTACATATGTTAGACCGCCTTTACGAACAGCAAAAGGCCATCACAGATTTCCTGATGTTAAAAGCGGATAAAGGTACTCCCTGTGTAACTTAGATGTCAGCCATTGGCAGCTCATGCGTGACACCTGCCGCTTGCTCAGGCCCTTTGAGGAGGCCACGCTATTCGTGAGTCGGCAGGACTATGGGATGAACGACGTCATTCCTCTGTTGCACGTCCTGGAACAAATGCTGTTAACAATGGCTGGTCAGGGTGCGGTAGACGTGGCGCACAGATCTCAACGCCACATGACCCCTGTGGGGGCAGGACAGGAAGAAGAGGAGGAGGTAGAGGAGGACATTGGTGCTCAGGAATTATTGAGTGAAATGGGTGGTTTTTCCACTCAGCGGACAGGAGTGGAGGAGCAGGAGCATCTGGTAGAGGAGGAGGAAGAGGAGACAGAGGACCCAGACGCACCGTGGCAGTATGCTGTGGAGATGGAGGCAGGGAGTCCCTCGCATTCCTTGGCACAAATGGCCCATAGCATGCTCGCTTGCTTGCGTAGCGACAGCCGAATAATAACCATCAGACAGAGGGATGACTTTTGGCTGTCCACCTTGTTGGACCCTCGCTACCGTTCAAAAATGGTGGCCTTTTTCACACCTGCTGAGAGGGAGGCCAAAATAACGTACTATAAAAACCAACTATGTAGTCAGCTGGTCTCTGCCTGTCTGCGCCAACGTCCATCCTCAGACACTGTGGGCCCTGTGCGCTCGCGTTCCGCTGCCATGGCAGCAGGGGAGGGGTGGGGTGGTAGGAGCAGTGGCAGCTCCACCAGCAGCGGCTGCCTCAGTCTGCAGTCGATGATGAGTAGCTTTCTTCACCAGCGCAGTGAGGAAACTACTAACCAGCCGCAGCAGCAGCATCAGGTGGACCTGGAGCAGGACCTCAAACAACAGGCTTAGGCCTACTTGGACAGCACCCTGCCAACCGAGGTAGACAATCCCCTTGACTACTGGGCAACGAAACTTGACCTTTGGCCCCAACTAGCTGAATTTGCCCTTGAAAGGCTGTCATGCCCGGCCAGTAGCGTGGCATCGGAGCGCGTGTTTAGTGCGGCAGGAGGTATTGCAACTCCGCGGAGGACACGACTGTCCACCCAAAGTGTGGAGAGACTCATGTTTGTGAAAATGAATCAGGCGTGGATTAGTCTGGATTTCAAACCACCAGTTCCTGACACAACTGACTAAATCCGCCATGAATCATGCCCCAAACATGTGCCACTTTCAGGTCTCCTCACACTGCTGGTGTGTTCCATTTTTTGTCATAGGGTGCTGGCAGATTACGGGCCTCCCATAGCTGCTGCCAGGCCCCTAATCTGCCATGGGCCCCTATACCGCCTCCTCATGCTGCTGCCAAGTCCAGAGTCTCTCATGGGTCCCTGTACGGCCTCCCATTGCTGCTGTCTCCATCGCCACACTCTGCCATGTGCCACTTTCAGGTCTCCTCACACTGCTGGTGTGTTCCATTTTTTGTCATAGGGTGCTGGCAGATTACGGGCCTCCCATAGCTGCTGCCAGGCCCCTAATCTGCCATGGGCCCCTATACCGCCTCCTCATGCTGCTGCCAGGTCCAGAGTCTCTCATGGGTCCCTGTACGGCCTCCCATTGCTGCTGTCTCCATCGCCACACTCTGCCATGTGCCACTTTCAGGTCTCCTCACACTGCTGGTGTGTTCCATTTTTTGTCATAGGGTGCTGGCAGATTACGGGCCTCCCATAGCTGCTGCCAGGCCCCTAATCTGCCATGGGCCCCTATATACCGCCTCCTCATGCTGCTGCCAGGTCCAGAGTCTCTCATGGGTCCCTGTACGGCCTCCCATTGCTGCTGTCTCCATCGCCACACTCTGCCATGTGCCACTTTCAGGTCTCCTCACACTGCTGGTGTGTTCCATTTTTTGTCATAGGGTGCTGGCAGATTACGGGCCTCCCATTGCTGCTGCCAGGCCCCTAATCTGCCATGGGCCCCTATACCGCCTCCTCATGCTGCTGCCAGGTCCAGAGTCTCTCATGGGTCCCTGTACGGCCTCCCATTGCTGCTGTCTCCATCGCCACACTCTGCCATGTGCCACTTTCAGGTCTCCTCACACTGCTGGTGTGTTCCATTTTTTGTCATAGGGTGCTGGCAGATTACGGGCCTCCCATAGCTGCTGCCAGGCCCCTAATCTGCCATGGGCCCCCGTACCGACTCCTCATGCTGCTGCCAGGCCCGTAATCTGTCATGGGCCCCTGTTGTCGCTTGTTGGCATCTTCCGCTCGTTCAGATGCTCCTTCTCCTGCTACTCCTCTTCACGGATTCCGTCAGCAGTCTTTCTTGGAATCCGTTTCCAAGAGACAACAGTTTGCGAGCACGCACCCGACGGTGCAGAAGCTGAACGTCCTCCTGTCCAAGTTGCTGCTGCCAGGCTCGTAATCTGTCATGCGCCCCTGTACCGCCTCCTCATGCTGCTGCCAGGTCCAGAGTGTGTCATGGGCCCCCGTACCGACTCCTCCTGCTGCTGCCAGGCCCGTAATCTGTCATGGGCCCCTGTACCGCCTCCCCATGCTGCTGCCAGGTCCAGAGTGTGTCATGGGTCCCTGTACGGCCTCCCATTGCTGCTGCCAGGCCCGTAATCTGCCATGGGCCCCCGTACCGACTCCTCATGCTGCTGCCAGGCCCGTAATCTGTCATGGGCCCCTGTACCGCCTCCTCATGCTGCTGCCAGGTCCAGAGTGTGTCATGGGTCCCTGTACGGCCTCCCATTGCTGCTGTCTCTATCGCCACACTCTGCCATGTGCCACTTTCAGGTCTCCTCACACTGCTGGTGGTTTCCATTTTTGTCATAGGGTGCTGTATGGCCTCCCATTGCTGCTGCCTCCACCGCCACACTGTGGCTCCACACTCTGGTTTTGGCCCCGTGACTGCCCAAATGAGTGAAGTGTGCGGTGATTCTAAGATCGACGGCACTCATCTGCATGTCATACTGACTGACAGTATTATTTCTCTTCCCCAGCAGACTCCAAGGGCATTTAAATTAAAGGTACAGTGTTCTGCACTAATATTAAGTCTCTCTGAAGCCTAGAAACACCCTTTTTTAAGTTAAATTCACAGCGAATATATTCGACTCGAATCGAAATTTTTCCACGAATTCGCCGAATCGAATTTTTGAATACTTCGCTCATCTCTAATGATAACCTGTGTGCTTTTTATTTTTTGCGCTATAAACAAAAAAAGACCAAACATTTTGGGAAAAAAAAAGTCTCATTTCTGTCATAAAAAAAATATCCAAAAAACTCAAATTTCGTCATAAATTTAGACCAAAATGTATTTTGCTACATGTCTTTGGTAAAAAACAAATCCCAGTAACTGCATATTAATTGGTTTGTGTGAAGGTTATAGCATCTACAAACTATGGTATACAATATCTCACAGAAGTGAGTACACCCCTCACATTTTTGTAATTATTTTATTCTATCTTTTCATGTGACAACACCGAAGAAATGACACTTTGCTACAATGTAATGTAGTGAGTGTACAGCTTGTATAACAGTGTAAATTTGCTGTCCTCTCAAAATAACTCAACACACAGCCATTAATGTCTAAACTGCTGGCAACTAAAGTGAGTACATGCCTAGTAAAAATGTCCAAATTGGGCCCAGTTAGCCATTTTCCCTCCCCGGTGTCATGTGACTTGTTAGTGTTACAAGGGCTCAAGTGTGAATGGGGAGCAGGTGTGTTATATTTGGTGTTATCGCTCTCACTCTCTCATACTGGTCATTGGAAGTTCAACATTGCACATCATGGCAAAGAACTCTCTGAGGATCTGAAAAAAATAATTGTTGCCCTATATAAAGATGGCCTAGGCCAGTGATGGCGAACCTTTTTGAGCCCGAGTGCCCAAAACTGCAACACAAAACCAACTTTTTTATTTCAAAGTGCCAACACTGCAATTAACCACTTGCCTACCGGGCACTTCTACCCCCTTCCTGCCCAGACCAATTTTCAGCTTTCAGTGCTGTTGCACTTGACAATGACAATTGTGCGGTCATGCAACACTAATTTTTTCACACAAATAGAGCTTTTTTGGTGGTATTTAATCACCACTGGGTGTTTTATTTTTTGCACTATAAATGAAAAAAGAGCAAAAAATTAAAAACATAAAAGGTTTTCTTTGCTTCTATTATAAAATTTTGCAAACAGGTAATATTTCTTCTTTTATGTGCGTTGGTGAGGCTGCACTAATAGGCAGCACTGATGGGCATTGATGAGGTGGCACAGATAGGTAGCACTGATGAGGCGGCACTGGTGGGCATTGATGATGGGCACTGACTGATAGCACCAACTGGAGGCACTGACAGACGGCACTGATCGGTGGCACTGCTGGGCAGCACTGACAGGCAACACTTTTGGCTATAGCATGGTTGGCAAGCAGTTAATCTCACCTCTGGCAGTGTCGGTATGGCTTCCAACCCAGCAGCTCATTCCCATCCACGCTGAACACATCGCCCCTGGCCCCGGAGCAGTGTGGGAGCCTCTTCCTCTCTTCCACGCTAATCCCCGGCTACATCGCCCCTTGTGCCAGATCCGCATAGGAGCCGTTTCCTCTCGTCCACACCCACCCTGGCCCCAGAGACATATGGGAGATGCAGTTCGATGGGGGGCTGCGGTGTGGACGAGATCTGGATGGCCGGTCAGTGTGCGTAGTCCGTGTGCGCTCATCTTCCTGGCGTGCCCACTGAGATGGCTCTCCATGCCAGCTCTGGCACGCGTGCCATAGGTTTGCCATCACTGGCCTAGGCTATAAGAAGATTGCCAAGACCCTGAAACTGAGCTGCAGCATGGTGGCCAAGACCATACAGCAGTTTAACAGGACAAGTTCCCCTCAGAACAGGCCTCGCCATGGTCAACCAAAGAGGTTGAGTACACGTGCTCAGCGTCATATCCAGAGGTTGTTTTTGGGAAATAGACGTATGAGTGCTGCCAGCATTGTTGTAGAGGTTAAAGGGGTGGGGAGTCAGCCTCTCAGGGCTCAGACCATACGCCACACACTGCATCAAATTGGTCTGCACAGCTGTTGTCCAAAAAGGAAACCTCTTCTAAAGATGAAGCACAAGAAAGCCTGCAAACAGTTTGCTGAAGACATGCAGACTAAGGACATGGATTACTGGAACCATGTCCTGTGGTCTGATGAGACCAAGATAAACTTATTTGGTTCAAATGGTATCAAGCGTGTGTTGTGGCAACCAGTTGAGAAGTACAAAGACAAGTGTGTCTTGTCTACAGTCAAGCATGGTGGTGGGAGTTGCATGGTTTAGGGAATGCATGAGTACTGCCGGCACTGGGGAGCTACAGTTCATTGAGGGAACCATGAATGCCAACATGTACTGTGACATACTGAAGCAGAGCATGATCCCCTCCCTTCGGAGACTGGGCTGCAGGGCAGTATCCCAACATGATAACAACCCCAAACACACCTCCAAGATGACCACTGCCTTGCTAAAGAAGCTGAGGGTAACGGTGATGGACTGGCCAAGCATGTCTCCAGACCTAAACCCTATTGAGCATCTGTGGGGCATCCTCAAACAGAAGGTGGAGGAGCGCAAGGTCTCTAACATCCACCAGCTCCGTGATATCGTCATGGAGGAGTGGAAGAAGAATCCAGTGGCAACCTGTGACGCTCTGGTGAACTACATGCCCAAGAGGTTTAAGGCAGTGCTGGAAAATAATGGTGGCCACACAAAATATTGACACTTTGGGCCCAATTTGGACATTTTTCACGTAGGGGTGTACTCACTTTTGCTGCCAGCAGTTTAGACATTAATGGCTGTGTGGTGAGTTATTTTGAGGGGACAGCAAATTTACAGTTATACAAGCTGTACACTCACTACTTATATTGTAGCAAAGTGTCATTTCTTCAGTGTGCACATGAAAAGATATAAAATATTTACAAAAATGTGAGGGGTGGACTCACTTCTGTAAGATAATGTAGATAATGGAATTTACACAGCTCTTACTTTCTGACTGCCTATCACATTGCTTGAGGTGCTAAAATACCAGGACAGTACAAACACCCCCAAATCACCCCTTTTCGGAAAGTAGACACCCTAACCTAGCTGCTGAGAGGCAGGTTGAGTCTATGGCAGATTTTTTTTTCACAAGTTTTTGGAAAATGACTTTTTTTTTTTTTTTTTTTTAACACAAAAGTTATCAATTAAATGATATATTGCTCACAGAAGCCATGGGTATATGTGGAATTACAACCCAAAATACATTCTGCTACTTCTAGCGAGTATGAGGATAGCACATATGTGAGAGCCTAGCCATATACAGGAGCCTGAAATCCAATGACCACTTTGAAAGCCTGAAGGTGATTAACTTTCTCGTTATACTTCCTGACTACCAATCACAGTTTTGGAAGCCCTGAAATGCCAGGATAGCACCAACCCCATGCCCACCCCCAAATGACCCCTTTTTAGAAAGTAGACACCCCAAGGAATTTAAAGAGGCATGGTGAGTATTTTGCAGATCTAATTTCTTCTCACAAGGTTTTAAAATATATATATATATATATATATATAAAAGAAAAAACAGGTTTTTGTTTTCTTTCTTCATTTTCCATAAACATGTGGCAACAAACGAGATCTGCAAAATACTTACCATGCTTATCAAATTCCTTGGGGTATCTACTTTCCAAAAAGGGGTCAGTAGGGGGGGGGGGGGGCGGTTGGTGCTATCCTGGCATTTCAGGGCCTCTGAAACTGATAGGTAGTCAGGTAGTGTAATGAGGAAATAAAGCCCTTTAAAAAGCCTGAAGGTGCTTATTGGATTTTGGGGTCCTATACTTGGCTATACTGCCAAAATGTCTCTCATATGTGATATCAAATACTCGGGAGAAGTAGCAGAATGTATTTTGGGAAGTAATTCCACATATACCCATGGCATGTGTGAGCAATAAATCATTTAAAATGGCAACTTTGGGTAAAATAAAATGAATATTTTTTAGCACAAGTTTTTGGAAAGTGACAAAAAAAAAAATTATCTATGGACTCAACAAGCTTCTAACCACCTGAGGACCAAGCCTTTTCTGACACTTTTTGTTCACATGAAAAAAATCTGTATTTTTTGGTAGGAAATTACTTTGAACCCCTAAACATTAAAAAAACACATTTTTTTTTAAAGCTGACACCCTAGTGAATAAAATGGTGGGTGCTGCAATTTTGTATGTCAAATACTTGCGCAGCGATTTTTCAAATGCAAATTTTTTTAAAAAAATACTTTTTTTCACTTTTGTTGAACAAAAACATATTGGCCAGTTATTTGGTAAAATATAAAAGATGATGCTATGCCGCGTAAATAGATATCAAACATGACATGCTTTAAAACTGCGCATGCCTCGTGCAATGGCGACAAACTGCATATTTTTACAGCTTTTAGATTTACAGAGGTCTAGTGCTAGAATTACTGCCCTTGATCTGACATTTGTGGCGATATCTCACATGCATGGTGCAACCGATGTTTACATACTGCCATGGGGTCAGCGGGGGGGGGTCACGAGGATGCTGTTTTTGTTATTTTTTTTTATTTTTACACTGTCCCTTTCATTTTTTTTGTTTTTAATCACTTTTAATGCTATCACAGGGATTGCAAATATCCCCTATAAATTCAATGGGCATTGTCATATATTCTTTTTTGAGAAATCTCTCAAATGTCTATTAGACTCTAGATACAGTTGTGACCAAAATTATTCAACCCCCACTGAAATTGAGTGTTTTGGCCAGTTTGACATTGCTTTTGATCATTCAGTCATCTTGCTTACATTTACATTAAAGAGGCACTTGTAGGTCAGACAAATATAACATAACAGTTATAATGAAATAACCACAAATGTCTTTTCTGTGCTCACAGCATTATCAGTTTTATTCAACCCCCAAGTGACATTCAATCTTAGTACTTAGTACAGCATCCTTTTACAGTTATAACAGCTTTTAAACGTGAAGCATAGCTTGACACAAGTGTCTTGCAGCGATCTACGGGTATCTTCGCCCATTCTTCATGGGCAAAGGCCTCCAGTTCAGTCACATTCTTAGGCTTGCGCACTGCAACTGCTTTCTTTAAGTCCCACCAGAGGTTCTCAATCGGATTTAAGTCTGGTGACTGCGATGGCCACTCCAAAATGTTCCAGCCTTTCCTCTGCAACCATGCTCTAGTGGACTTGGAGGTATGCTTGGGATCATTGTCCTGTTGAAAGGTCCAACGTCTCCCAAGCCTCAGGTGTGTGACGGACTGCATCACGTTTCCATCCAATATCTCCTGGTACTGAAGAGAATTCATGGTACCTTGCACACGCTGAAGCTTCCCTGTACCTGCAGAAGCAAAACAGCCCCAAAGCATGATTGACCCTCCACCATGCTTCACAGTAGGCAAGGTGTTCTTTTCATCATAGGCCTTGTTCTTCCTCCTCCAAACATAGCGTTGATCCATGGGCCCAAACAGTTCTAATTTTGTTTCATCAGTCCACAGAACACTATCCCACAACTTTTGTGGTTTGTCCACATGGCTTTTGGCATACTGCAGTCGACTCTTCTTATTCTTTGGAGACAGCAAGGGGGTACGCCTGGGAGTTCTGGCACGGAGGCCTTCATTACGCAGTGTGCGTCTTATTGTCTGGGCTGAAACTTCTGTACCCACATCTGACAAATCTTTTCTCAGTTCCTCAGCAGTCACACGGGGACTTCTCTCCACTCTACGCTTCAGGTAGCGCACAGCAGTCGAAGTCAGCATCTTCTTTCTGCCACGACCAGGTAGCGTTTCAACAGTGCCCTTTGCCTTGAATTTGCGAATGATGCTTCCTAAGGTGTCTCTTGGTATGTTTAACATCTTTGCAATCTTCTTATAGCCATTGCCCTTCCTGTGAAGAGAAATCACCTCTTCTCTTGTCTTCCTGGACCATTCTCTTGCCTTCACCATGTTTGTAACCACACCAGTAAATGTCTAGAAGGAGCTGAGTATCACAGTCATTTTAAAGCTGCCTAATTGGTGCTTATTATGCTTGATTGCTGCTCGGTGACATCCACAGGTGTTTTCAATACCTGATGGAAAGCACCTGTATGAACCTCTGTTCTTCAGAGTGGTAGTCTTTAAGGGGTTGAATAATTGTGGCAATGAAGAAACCACATAAGAACCATTTACTACTGTATTACATAAACAATTGATGTCATTTTAGTTGCATTTGGGTAGTTACAACGTCCTTGTAGGATTTGATTCTGAATACAATTCCAAATGTACACTATAGTCCCTAAACCCCTTTACAGCATTGGGGGTTGAATAATTTTGGTCACAACTGTATCTCCTCTGCCCTTACATCATCTAAGCTCACCAAGATCAGTGTGAGCAGATGCTTTCCCAACTTACAAATGGCGCTGTTTATATTCTGTAAAACTGAAGTGATGAAATGCTTGTAGCTTCCGATTTCTGAGGACTATACAGATGACTGGCGCCAATCCGGTCTCCAATCAGCTCTATGTTTAGCTGGTAGAAACATCGGCTGCATTCACAGGTTCCCCCAATGGCACGGGACTGCCCGAGAAGGCCGTGGAAGACAGCGGGGGACATCTTTTCCCACTGCTTGTAAAAGCAATCCTGCAGCTGATTAGCCACTAGGATTGCTTTTACATGAAAGCCGATCGCCGGCTGAAAAAAAAAAAAAACAGTATCAGAATGGTGTTCCTGCAATGCAAACAATGGTTAACAATAAAACAATGTAACATTAGAACATCAACTCAAACCAACAACTGAATGATGTTCCTGTAAAGCAAACAATTAACAATAAAACAATAGAACTCAACTCAAAAACTCTTTTAAACATTTTTTTACTTTATTTTTATTGTAACAACCTCAGGTCTCTCAAAATGTGATTGACAGTTTCCTGACTAACATCTTTTGAGACCCTTTGTGAGAATGGTGAATATGTGCCCTGTACCCTATACTAATACTCCACTAGTGTATGGTAGTGCCTGAAGCAGTCCTTGAGGCAGAGACCAGATTGGCCAGGACAGGCCAATCTAGTCTCTGCTGCTATAGACACGACATCTTCTTTGGGGTGACCTTTGCGTTGGGGTACCAGAGAGGACATCCGGAAAATACCTCCCATGCAGCCGGCTAACTGCATCTGGATTTGAGGATTAGGCCACAGCACCTTCTGGATACAAAATGGTCATGATGATCTCTTCCTGAAATTTTTAGGAAGGATCCACTTTGTCCAGTTGCTTTGTAAATTACAAAAGCGTTATATACAGCCAATTGAAATAAATGGACACCTTTTTGTACTAGTGTCGAGCTTTCCGGGAAACTAGGTAGATTTATAATTTGGTCGTTGAAGTCCACCCTTCCCTTATTAAGGTTACAGTCGTGGACACGGGTTTCTCATTGAAAGGCGGATAGTGTCAGTGAGTCTTTCCCTTCGCTCTCACCTGACATGCTCAGAATCCTGTAGACCTCTTCACTAGTGTAACTTTGGTTGGACATTTTAGACTCTAAATTTACAGGAACCTAGGGAAAAAGAGCACCTAGCTCTCAAGGACTGCTTGAACCGCTACCAATAAAATTCACCTGATTGTGCAAGCACTACGGTTTTGTGTGCCTCTCAGTATTACAGGTGACAGTGGTCAGAAATTATATGACACTGCACTTCTTGTTAACCATTTTGTTCCAGGGAGAGAAGGAACCAGCTAGATCCTGTGCCTGTATTTATAAATTTAATTTACAAATACAGGCACAGCTCTGCATCTCCATTTGCTGTAGGAGATTCCCAGCACAGTCTCAAGAACATGGAGGAGATTCCAGGAGACCAGCAGTTACTCTAGGAGAGCTGGACAGGACCGTAGGTGGTCCTTAACCACTTCAATACCAGGCACTTTTACCCCTTTCCTGCCCAGGCTAATTTTTAGCTTTCAGCGCTGTCGTGCTTTGAATGACAATTGCGCAGGCATGCAACACTGTACCCATATGAAATGGTTATAATTTTTTTCACACAGAGCTTTATTTTGTTGGTATTTAATCACCACTGAGTTTATTTTTTTTGCTAAATATAAAAAAAAAAACTCTGCAACTTTTGACACCCCCCCCCCCCCCCCCCCGCATTTTTCTTAGTTGGTTATAAAATTTTGCAAATAAATTACATTTTGACCTAAATTTATGAAGAAATTTTTTCTGCTACATTGGTGAAAATACCCCAAATTAGTGTATATTATTTAGTCTGTAGGAAAGTTAGAGAGTCCACAAACCTGATGTACTGACGGTCCATCTCATTTCTTGAGGCCCAAAAATGCCAGGATAGTACAAATACCTTCCAAATCACCCATTTTTGGAAAATAGACAGTTCAAGGTATTTAGTAAAAGGCATGGTGAGTTTGTTGTAGGTTGTAATTTTTTGTTAAAAAAAAAAAAAATTATATATATATAAAAATAAATAAATAAATAAAATGGTGAAGCGCTCTAAAGTGAACTACATAAAACAAAAAAAATACTAAATATGATCCACACACACAGTGCTCAGATACAATCTGTATCCAATCGTGACCAACTGTGAATAGTGAAAAACAGGAGGTCCTGTTTATACAAAGTAACATGTGACTTCTAAACCAATATTAAAAAAAAAAACCCTCATGTCCCGATCATGGGACTATATAGTGTGTCAAGTGAATCCCTTTTTGGGGACAAATAATAAAGTGTTAAGTGACACAAATAAACCCCCTTAACCTGTATAAATCCTCATCAACATGAACAAAAATATTTTTTGTATAATGTCCAAACAACATAAATATAATAGTGATCTTCATAAAATTCAAGCAAGTGATGCCGTGAAAAAGCGTGATCTTCACTCTGGTATATAAACTCCTCAGGAATAGCCAAGATGGCCCCTCACCTCCAAAACGCTCAGTTCCCAGTGTTCCATGAGCAGTCAGTCACTGGCTCTCTGCTCTGCCCCTCCAACACTCACTGGAACACTGTGCTGTGGAGGGGAGGGAGTGGCTGGCACAGGCTCTCAGAGGATCGCTGAGAGGCTAAACCAGTTGCCAGTCAGGGATTCAAGTTTATTTTTTTTCCCATCACTGCCATATATGTGGGAGGGCCACAGGCACAATGCCACACATCGGTCATAACGAATTCATGACATTTGGTAGCACTTTCAAATCTATGACATGGTAATGGATACAAGCATGCCTGGGTTCATTTCCATTGCCTTATTCTCCATGCTTCCTGGCATTATATCAGCCAAGAAAGGCTTGCTCCGCTGCTTCCTCTTACTTGCTGCCAGGAATGTTATTTTGGGACATTGGAAATCACTTTTTATTCCTACAACTGCTGATCAGTACACTGAACTAACGCTCCTTAAGCGTCTAGAAGACATAACCCAACACCCACCACAACAGGTACCCTACTTATGTGACCATTTGGACTATATTGCCTTCTCAGACTTTCCACAACTCAAAACCAATTCTATCATAAAACATCTGATGCATAGACTAGTCTATTACCACAGTAAGTTGTTTTTTTTCTCTCCTTTGTGCAAGGGGATCTTGGCATATTTGTGCTGTCCTTACACACTGAACCAAATTCAAAACACTCCAGGATGATTTTAGAACCATCGTAATAAAACAGCTGCAGTATGTTGTATAGTATTTCAAGAGACCCAGAAGATGTACAGGACATTCCCAACTGACCAATGTATCTCGTTTTTTTCTTAACCAATATCTACATTGCATTGAGGTTGGACTATACCATGTGTTAAACTATCTCTGTAGGTGCTACTATTCCTTTGTTTTAGGTCTTTGAAATGAATAAACCTTTACTCTTTAATTTCGAATGAGAACATTAAGAGATTGCAGATTAAAAAAATAAAATAAAATCATTAAAGAACTTTGCCTCTGTAAGGAGCTACCCTAAGGTGTAAATCGTTGCATTCCTGTCTGCTATGGCAGCGAGGGATACTGACACTAACCATTTAAGCTGCAGAAGATTTGTTTCCACCTTCATGACCAGGCCATTTTTTTGCTATATGGCACTGCGCTACTTTAACTGGTAAATGCGTAGTTCCGCAACACTGTACCCAATTGAATTTTTTTTTTTTTCCAAAGTTTTTTTGGTAGTATTTGATCACTACTGGGTTTTTTAATTTTTTTGCAATATAAAAAGGGAAAAAGACAGAAAATTCTGAATATATATATTCAGAATTTTCTGTCTTTTTCCCTTTTTATATTGCAAAATTATATATATATATATATATATATATATATATATATATATATATTTTTTTTTTTCACACACACAGGTGAAACTCGAAAAATTAGAATATTGTGCAAAAGTTCATTTATTTCAGTAATGCAACTTAAAAGGTGAACCTAATATATGATATAGAGTCATTACATGCAAAGCAAGACAGTTCAAGCCGTTATTTGTCATAATTGTGATGATTATGGCTTAAAGCTCATGAAAAACCCAAATCCACAATCTCAGAAAATTAGACTATTACATGCAATCAATAAAACAAGGATTGTACATAGAACAATATCGGACCTCTGAAAAGTATAAGCATGCATATGTACTCAGTACTTTGTTTGGGCCCCTTTTGCAGCAATTTGCAGTTTGCTGGCCAATCAAGCACAGTAATCCCACGGTCATTGAACCAGGTTTTGGTGCTTTTGGCAGTGTGGGCAGGTGCCAAATGGAAAATGAAGTCAGCATCCCCATAAAAGCTCATCTGCGGAAGGAAGCATGAAGTGCTCCAAAATCTCCTGGTAGACAGCTGCGTTGACCCTGGACTTAATGCACAGCACCAACACCAGCAGAGGATATGGCTCCCCAAATCAACACAGACTGTGGAAACTTTACACTGGACTTCAAGCATCTTGCAGTGTGTGCCTCTCCATTCTTCCTCCATACTCCAGGTCCTTGGTTTCCAAATGAGATGCAACAGTTGCTATCATCAGAAAAGAGGACTTTGGACCACTGAGCAACAGACCAGGTCTGTTTTTCTTTAGCCCAAGTAAGACGCTCCTGAGATTGTTTGTTTGTTTGTTGTTCAGGAGCTGCTTGACAAGAGGACTACGACATTTGAAGCCCATGTCCAGGATCCGTCTGTGTGTGGTGGCTCTTGATGCACGGACTCCAGCCTCAGTCCACTCCTTGTGAAAGTCCACCACTTTTGAATGGCCTTTTCATGACAATCCTCTCAAGGCTGCGGTCATCCCTGCTGCTTGTGCACCTTTTTCTTCCACACAAAACTTTCTATTAATGTGCTTTGATACAGCACTTTCGGAACATCCAACTTCTTTTGCAATTACCTTTTGAGGCTTTCCCTCCTTATGGAGGGTGTCGATGATGGATTTCTGCACAACTGTCAGGTCAGCAGTCTTTCCCATGATTGTGATTCCTACTGAACCAGACTGAGAAACCATTTAAAGGGTCAGGAACCCTTTGCAGGTGTTATGGCTTAATTAGCTGATTAGACTGGGACACTGAGTCTAGAATATTGCACCTTTTCACAATATTCTCATTTTGTGAGATTGTGGATTTGGGGTTTTCATGAGCTGTAAGCCATAATCATCACAATTATGACAAATCACGGCTTGAACTATCTTGTTTGCATGTAATGAGTCTATCTCATATATTAGCCTCACCTTTTAAGTTGCATTACTGAAATAAATTAACTTTTGCACGATATTCAAATTTTTCGAGAATATATATATATATATATATATATATATATATATATATATATATATATATATATATATATATATATATATATATATATATATATATATATATATATATATATATATATATATATATATAGCGCTTTCTACTACAAAACCTATCCAATAAAAAAAATTAAACCAAAAAGATGTAATCATAAAATTTTGGCCAAAATGTATTCTGCTACGTCTGGGAAAAAAAAATAAAAATACCAAGAAGTGTATATTGATTGGTTTGTGTGAAAGTTAAGGCACCTACAAACTAATGTATATATATTTTTTTTTATACAATGAATGGCAGTGATCAGCTACTTGGGCAATCTGACAATGGAGCTAACTGCCAATGAAATTACCAGTGACATTTATAGTCAGTGATAATATACATTGCCACTGTACTAATGACACTGGCTGGGAAGGGGTTAACATCTAGGGTGATCAAGCGGTCAAATCTGTGCCTGTTTACGGTGTGTAAAGTGTTCTGCTTTTTACTAATGATCTCTGTTTCTCATTTCTGCAAAGCAGGAATAAAAAAACCAACATCGTTCCATCTGTACAGAGCCCTGGGTTGAATGTCAACGCAGAGCGCTGGGCTGTGACTGTACACAGCTGATCAACAGGTCCCGGCTATGAATCATCTTGCTGCATGTTCCCACTGTGTACAAAACCTGGGCAGTCTGCAAGTGGTTAAAAAAGGACAAAATTGCAACAGTGGAGGCTGTAAACAGTGCGAGTTTTCGCTAACACATTGGGGGTTATTTACTGAAACTGGAGAGTGGTTTCTATTCAGAGCTTCACCAGATTTTACAATCAAGCTTCCAGGTTTTATCGGCAAAGAATAATTGAAAAGGCTGAAGTTAGAATCTGGTGCAGCAGTGCATGGTAGCCAGCTTCTGAGTGCAACAGTTTTAGTAAATCTCCCCCATTGCAGTTTAACCACATGGCCACCATGCATGTTATGGTTCAAATTCTCAATTAGCCTGCCTCAGTGACAATCACTTTCAGTCTGATGGTGGTTAGATTGTTGTCACAGAGCTGGAAAATCTCTGCACAGGGCAAGCATATTATGGTTGCAGCAGTGGGATCTGAGAGTGACTGTCACACAAGGCCCTTCTCAAAAGCCAAAAGTTGCCTCTATTTGTCCTAAGCATTTTTTCTCTTACCTATAATATAAATACAAGCTCTCCTAAATAAAAGATTTCTAATTATGTTACTCTGTATACAAAACAACAAGGTGACACTCCAACTTTAAGGCAACTGCTATGAAGGCAGTAATTATTATTTAATTGTAATATAGTATGAAAAGTTGCTTGAGACTAAGCATTACTATGCAAGCTCTTGCAGCAGAACTATTACAAAACTAGAATGACAGACCTTTGTCACTGTAAACAAAATGTTATATACACAAAACATAACTCATGTACAATATACAGAAGTACACTTAATGCTCCTTGAAGTAAAAAAACAAAAAAAAAAACAAAAAAACAATAAATAAAAAAAATTGTAAAGGAACACAAGCAACTTCCATTTCTGCATGTATACAAGCTTAGGTGTTCTATAGCCCATTGTAGCAGCACACGAGGGCAGTGACTTTTCTAATCCACTTCTGGAGTACCCGCCATACTTTGTCACAGGCATTATATTTATTAAATACATCAGTTCACCAATTACACTGTCCAGCATCTGCCAATTGCGTATTTATTGCTCACAATAATTTGAATCTTTACAATTGGTATCAGACCTCACAAGAAACCAAGTCAGACATTTTATATAAAACCTATAAAAGATATTTAAACTTTTATCTAATACTTTTAAAGGTAATTGGCTGTTTGACCTTAATGAGATGGTACAGCCAATTTATTATATAAAATAACATTATGAATAAAATAGGAAGCTTATTTACTGCTTTAAAGCAGACATTTGCACAAGACTTGCCGCCACCATCATTAATTACATTTAAATACAAAAAAGACCTGTATATATTTTGTCCATTTCCTGCCTCATGAAACAAAGCCAGATAGCCCCTGCACTTCAGCTGTAACAAAATCACTATCTACAGCAGCAGAAGTCAGCCTCAGAATGTACAATTATATTAGGGTATATATTTATATATGACAAAAATAGTGTGCAGGATCCCATAGGAATTCAATAAATTATCCGCTTTTCATTTTAAGAAAACAGTCATCTAGTTCACAATGCATGAACGTCTGAAAAGGTTTTTTTTTTTTTTCTTCTTTTTTAAAAATCATTTATCATCTATAAAGACATTGTACGCCACTGCTTTAACACTTTTTTGTCCACCTGTATTGTCCTTTGGATGCATACTCATTTTTTCATACAAACTTGAAATTTTGCTGGAAGTGTGATACTGATGAAGATTGAAGGGGGGGAACAAAAAAAAAAAAAAAAAAAGAAAAAAAAAAGAAAAAAAAAAAAAAAGGAAGACAGATGCAAGTCAGGACCCCCACCCCTGCTGCACATAAGTCAATGGCGTAAAGGTTTCTCATAATGACTGAGAATTTAATGTGCCAGTCCGAAGATTCAACTGTGACATAGAGTTCATATGTTTGTTTAATGGCTTCAGAGGAGTGTTGCATGTAATAGCTTGTGGAAATCGATGGTGATAGCGGTCTAATCGCAGGTATTTTACAGTCACCAACTTTCCTGTGGAAGAAAAAAAATGGATTGTATTAGAAAAAGCAACATTGAAATTAGTAAAATGCAAAAGTGTAACCTCATTAGCACAACCAGCTGGATTATTCAGCTTGCCCCCCTACCCAACGCTATAATAGATGGAAAAAAAAAAAAAAAAACCTATTAGAGAAGGGGGGTGTGAGGTTACATCAGTGTTTCTCAACCTCTTCCCGGTTAGGGCGTCCTTGAAAAGTATTTTCAGTCTAGAGGCACCCCAGCTTAGTTCATGTTATTGCAAGTCACAGAACTCATGCAAAATCATGCTTGTTCCTGACATGCAGACATACAGTCAGGTCCATAAATATTGGGACATCAACACAATTCTAACTTTTTTGGCTCTATACACTACCACAATGGATTTGAAATGAAACAAACAAGATGTGCTTTAACTGCAGACTGTCAGCTTTAATTTGAGGGTATTTACATCCAAATCAGGTGAACGGTGTAGGAATTACAACAGTTTGCATATGTGCCTCCCACTAGTTAAGGGACCAAAAGTAATGGGACATTTGGATTCTCAGCTGTTCCATGGCCAGGTGTGTGTTATTCCCTCATTATCCCAATTACAATGAGCAGATAAAAGGTCCAGAGTTCATTTCAAGTGTGCTATTTGCATTTGGAATCTGTTGCTGTCAACTCTCAAGATGAGATCCAAAGAGCTGTCACTATCAGTGAAGCAAGCCATCATTAGGCTGAAAAAACAAAACAAACCCATCAGGGAGATAGCAAAAACATTAGGCGTGGCCAAAACAACTGTTTGGAACATTCTTAAAAAGAAGGAATGCAGCGGTGAGCTCAGCAACACCAAAAGACCCGGAAGACCACGGAAAACAACTGTGGTGGATGACCGAAGAATTCTTTCCCTGGTGAAGAAAACATCCTTCACAACAGTTGGCCAGATCAAGAACACTCTCCAGGAGGTAGGTGTATGTGTGTCAAAGTCAACAATCAAGAGAAGACTTCACCAGAGTGAATACAAAGGGTTCACCACAAGATGTAAACCATTGGTGAGCCTCAAAAACAGGAAGGCCAGATTAGAGTTTGCCAAACGACATCTAAAAAAGCCTTCACAGTTCTGGAACATCCTATGGACAGATGAGACCAAGATCAACTTATACCAGAGTGATGGGAAGAGAAAAGAGTATGGAGAAGGAAAGGAACTGCTCATGATCCTAAGCATACCACCTCATCAGTGAAGCATGGTGGTGGTAGTGTCATGGCGTGGGCATGTATGGCTGCCAATGGAACTGGTTCTCATGTATTTATTGATGATGTGACTGCTGACAAAAGCAGCAGGATGAATTCTGAAGTGTTTCGGGCAATATTATCTGCTCATATTCAGCCAAATGCTTCAGAACTCATTGGACGCCGCTTCACAGTGCAGATGGACAATGACCCAAAGCATACTGCAAAAGCAACCAAAGAGTTTAAGGGAAAGAAGTGGAATGTTATGCAATGGCCAAGTCAATCACCTGACCTGAATCCGATTGAGCATGCATTTCACTTGCTGAAGACAAAACTGAAGGGAAAATGCCCCAAGAACAAGCAGGAACTGAAGACAGTTGCAGTAGAGGCCTGGCAGAGCATCACCAGGGATGAAACGCAGCGTCTGGTGATGTCTATGCGTTCCAGACTTCAGGCTGTAATTGACTGCAAAGGATTTGCAACCAAGTATTAAAAAGTGAAAGTTTGATTTATGATTATTATTCTGTCCCATTACTTTTGGTCCCTTAACAAGTGGGAGGCACATATGCAAACTGTTGTAATTCCTACACCGTTCACCCGATTTGGATGTAAATACCCTCAAATTAAAGCTGAGTCTGCAGTTAAAGCACATCTTGTTTGTTTCATTTCAAATCCATTGTGGTGGTGTATAGAGCCAAAAAAGTTAGAATTGTGTCGATGTCCCAATATTTATGGACCTGACTGTATGCTCTACTCTTTGGGGGTGCCATTAATAAGTCTTAATAGTACCCCACACATTGCCAAATGCAGAGTGTTTTTGGTGCAGCCAAAAAAAAAAAAAAAAAAAAAAAAAAAAAAAAGGAGGGCCAGGCTGATTCTCCTTGCACAGGATAGTATGCATCTAGATTTTGAAGGGAAAAAAAAAAAAAACTCTGTAAATCTGGGTCCGCTTCAGGAGTCCACAAGATCCGAAATACAGCCTCACTGGAAGCAGACTGTTTGACCCTGTAGTTAGTTTCTCATTTAGGTTTCCGCTTGGTATGGTATCAGATACCATACCTCTGCATGGTATGGTATCGGAGGACACATTAGAACCTCTGTGGGCAGAATGCCCCAGTGTCTGAACAAGCAGATTGGAAAGCTATCATGGACAAGGCGTTCCCCTCTTCCCAGGCGACCTTGGCTGTTCGACAGACACCAAGCATGTCAAACTTATGAAAACAGGGGTTCCAAAATTATGAGTGATGACTCCTTTTGTAGATACCAGAAAAAATGTCCCCTGAACTACCAGGAGTATATAGGCTGAGGTCACCTGTGCTGTGCTTTAAGAGCAGGACCATCAGCGGGATGATGCTTCCTCATCTAAAATGGAGAGAGGGGGAGAAAAAAAGAAAAAAAAAAAAAAAAAAAGAGCACCGGTGAAGCACTGCACCCAACTAATGCCAGCACTCGGTCCCTCAGAAAAAACCCTTATTGTAGTAACCAGCACTGGTAGGAATTTCAAGGTAGCTCTCAATGCTTTAGCCTGAACTGCCTTCCTCACTCAAGGCTTCAAAAGATAGTCTCACATCTGGGACTGTGCCATGGCTCCATACCCAGGAGGTGCCCTGTGGCCAACAGTTCGCTTTACGCTGGAAAACCCCACAGTGCAGAATGCAGTGCCTAAATTTGGTTTTCTAGGCTGGGTCTGGCCCTCAATACTAGTGCTGAGGAACTGCCGATCCAAATGGCTGCTGTGTAGAGATCAGCTCGAAGAGCAGCAGCACAGCGAGGAATAGTGAAGTCACTAAAGAAAAAGAACCAGAGCAGTTCTCAAGATTCTTTATGGTCGTCAAGGAAACAATACCATGAAATTAGGTGGCTAGCAAAAAATCAGTTAAAAGTCTCTGTTGAGTTGCATTCACAAGCAAAAAACTGAGGCATGCTGCATAGAGAAAGGGTTATACAGGGCTGCCTTACATTAGTTCCATTTGCCAGAGTAACCACCTAAGCAGCAGTGTAACCCAGGCTGCTTCTGAATTCATGTGGTTATATAGGAGAAAGGGGGATTCTACCTACTGAGCAATTTCTCTGGAACTGCAAAACGTACCTCCAGATTTCTTCTGTAGCAAGATCTACAGGAGAAACTACAAACACAGATTAAAATATATTGCTCTGTGAACCTGTATGGAGTAGCAAAGTGCAAGCATCTGCTTTTGAAAATTTACTCCTAATCTATGCTTGCAATTCACAACCACCTTTCAAAAGTGTTTGGCGTTCGCTTCCGTTGTAAACTAGTTTTACGTAGCTGCTGCTGCAAACTTTAAAGCCTCCATGTTACAAAAGAACCATCATTTTATAGATTGCTATCCAATACAAAAGACTAAGAGCAAAAGGATGATCAGACAGCCAATCCCACTATTAACATTAAAGGAAACCTGTGCGGAGAGAAATATGTACACTGCTGCCATTGCTCACCTTTCTTTCTGAACATGGTCGTTGCCAATTTTTCATGTGGAACCAATGGAATCAATACTGTAAAGTTTATGTATAATCAAGATTTCAAGCTTTCACAGGATGCATGATGTTCCCCAGGTCAATCACTATAACAGATGGCAGTAGTGGCCAAGCAGTGACTATCATTTTTAAAGAGGTAGACAGCAAAAGCAGCCTACAAATTGTTACCAGTATGGGCTTGGTTTGAAAAGGGCATGAAGGTCTGTTAAGGTTTGGCCTCCTTCACAGCTAGCACCTCATCCAATAGTTCCTTTGCATATCACAGGACTTTCAAAAGAACCAGGTTATATCACTTAGCATCAGTACCCAAACAGACCTTTCTGCCATGAAAGCAACAGTCTTAGAATCACATTCTATAAAGGTAATAAAGAACTAAACCCTCTTATTTTTTAAGCCAAGGAAGCTGCCATCTAGGCCTCTGTCTGTTCTTCACTTGCCATGGCGCTGTTATAAAGCTCTGTGTAAATGGTTGGCACTAACAAATCTAGTATAATAATGGTGATGCACGTGTGATTAGTTATGACACCAGCCAATTGTTGGCCTGGCAATTTGTTTGCGAGCACAAGCACTTTTTACATTTATCATTTAAGGCATGCTTTGAATGTAACGGTTTGGGGAAACCGCTAAAGTGAAAGTTCAGTCGATCACCAACTATACTTTAATCTGCTCCCACCCCCATTCTAAGCCTATTCTATCTACCTTGTAAAGTAAGGACCTGTGTACTTATCTATGCTGAGGGTGTTCAGTCCAGTCACATGATCTCCCCAGCAGCCAGCTTCAGTGAAGAGATCACCAGCAATGGCTGCAGAATCCAGGTGAGGACATCACCCATAGGCTCCTCCAAGTAAGAGGTATTTTCCTTCACTACCTGTTTTGGCTATGGGACAGGAAGTGAAGGGACATTTCCCCATAGGGACACAGATAGCAAAAATAAACCCTTACTCTATCCAAAATAAAGTAGAACTAAAAGCAAAACTCCTCCCCCCATTCCACAACTATAAGCCCTCAAATCACAGCTTTACTGCGCTACAACTCTTAATTTAGGTTAAAAGGCTCACACCAGTTCTACATGTCAGGTAACTTCTTGGTATCCAATATGGGGCTGCATGGGACCTTTGACAGTTACTACATAAAGAGATAAGGAAATGAAAGGCAATTTTAATCTCAAGAGATCCACACAGGTAGGTTGCAAAATAATTGAGCTTCTTACCATCAAACCAGGATCCATGTAATGCCTTGAAAGCTTTTCCTGCATAGTCTGGGGATAAGCATTTTACATAAACACATCCCTGGGAAAAAACAAAACAAAAACACACCACCACAATAAAAACATCAATGCTTGTCAATAAGAGTGATAGAGCGGTATATTTATAAAAGGGTAAAGAAAGGCAGTTACCTCTCTGGAGTTTTTATCTACTGCAATGTGAACTATCCCTTCATTATCACTACATTTTTCCAAAATCGCTTCTTGAATTGCCAAATGCCAATGATCACCAATTTCCCTGTAACAAAATTATCAACACAGTATATTAATGCATTCACAATACAAAGCACTACAGAAAATATTTAAGTCAACACATTTGTATACAGGGGTGTGGAAATTTTTTTAAAATCACTTGTCCAGGGTTTAAATCAGTGTACTAATCTACTTGTCCAGATACAAAATAAATACATTTTAACCAAAAAAGTTTTTAAATCCAAGGTGATTTTAAGAATGTCTTAGGCTTTTAAAAACAAAAAAGGGGCTTTATGGCGACTTTAACGTGTAATAATTTTAACATTGCATGGTTTTTTCCTCCTCCCGCCTCCGTCTCCAGCACCTCACCCAGGGACCAGCAGGGAGGGGAAAGACCTTGCAGTGTAATGAGCTCTGATTGGGTGCTCCTCAGGAAAGGAGAGTGTTGGGCTTATCCTTTTTCCCTTTTTTGTACGTTTAAAAATACATTTTAGGCCTGAAGATTACATAAAATCCCCAAACATGATATATTTTTCGAAAGCAGACAAAACCAAGAGAATAAAAAATAGTGGTAGTTTTAATTTTTTGTCGCATGATATTACCGCAAAATTTCAGTAAAAAATACAAGTTAACTTTAGGGCACAAAAAAACCCCTATGAGGCTGGCACTATGTGGAAGCAATCAGCGACAGCGCTGCCACCTGAATGCTTTCACCTGACAGGTGAGCCCTGCTGCATGCCGGGCAAAAAAAAACCCCGCCCGGCGCCCAGAACTACATGTCCCGGGAGTCAGGCGATATGAATTCAACATTCCTGGTATATAGCATGTTTAAAACAGCACAATAATAAAGTTCTTTTTTAGAATTGAGCCTTTTTTTGTTCTTGTTAAAATGCCAATATACTTACATGACTGGATCAAACATATTGCGTATTTTTAAGCAGGGAGTCAGGCTATTTGGAGGAGAATTTCTTTTATCCAGATGGAAAGCTAAAAACACAAGATACGACATAAATGAATTTAACAATAGGGTTTCTTTGGAAAAGATTCTTTAATCTTATTCATGCTTAAGAAAAAATTGTATTCGTTATAACCAGTTAAATATGAATATTTCATTTTGAGCAGGAAGTGCAAAAAAAGAAAAAAGTTTAAAAAAAAGGAATGCTCTGACGGTGACATCACACAGTCTTCACTTTGTCAGGGATTGCAGGAGGCATTCCTAGTAGTGTCAGTAGCTTTTATTAGCACTGATCACTGTTTTGGTGTCACTGGGGATGTCAGTGTCACCAAGACAGTTCCCCCCCAGTGTCAGAATGCCCGCTGCAGTCCCGATATACGTCGCTGATCGCCGCCAGTACTAGTAAGAAAAAAAAAATTCCAGTATCTAAAACACTTATTTGTAAGCACTAACTTTCATGTAAACCAATTAATTTACATGTATTGGGATTTTTTTTTTTTTAGCAAAGACATGTAGCAGCATATATTTTTTGCCTAAACTTATGCCGAAATTAGATTTAAATTTTTTTACTGGACATGTTTAATAGCAAAAAGTCTAAATTATTGTTCTCATTTGGGTGCAGCGTTGCATGACCGCGCAATTGTCAGTTAAAGTAACGCAGCGCCGTAAGGCAAAAAAATGGCCTGGTCAGGAAGGGGGGTAAATCCTCGGGAGGGCAAGTAGTTTAATGTCGGATATGTTTTCTATTGTGGAAAAAATATGAGTTTATGAGATTTGTAAATCACTGCATTCCATTTTTACATAGATTTTATACAGCGACCCGACTTTTTGGATTTGGGGGTGTAGCTTTTCCTGGCAAAGAGAAAGGGGAGTTTGATGTAAAAGTAACTCTAGTCTGCTTTAGGAGATTCCACTACATTTTTTCATTTTGTGTACAGTAATGTGCCATCTGTAGGTTCACAGATATCCCTTTAGATTGTAAGCTCCACCAGCAGCACCTTCCTCATTTCCTTGTATCAAATTGTATTGTAACTGTTCTGTCTCAGTATATTAAATGTCCTCTGAAGAAAAATCTTTAGAGTATTCAAATCACAATATTTTAAATAATCATATTTACAAACAGCCAATCTCACAGGTTAATGCCTGAAATGTTTCCAACTTTATGCAGATTAGAATCATTACTTAATGGTTCACACTGTGATCCATTATATCCATGACCACCTATAGCTATCTCCTTTGCATAGGTTGATTACTCCTCATTCCTGTCTGTTTTTGCACTGAAATCTGTTAACGCTGTGACAGAGCTGGCGTGTCACGTTCTTCCTGTCACACATGTACCTACCACTGATCCTGCCTGCAAGGGCAACAATTTTTGATCCTTTCCTACAGCAGACTTGCAATTACTTTTGGTTCCTTCACCCGATCCATAATCTGTGGCGCAGCTGTGGCATGCCTGATGTGGGCCTCCAGGTTAAAACAACAAAAAGGTTTGTCTCCAGGTACAGGGATTCTCTGGTGGCAGTGGGATCACTACACCCCAATCTATGCTATTCCTCCCCCGAATGTTTTCTTTGCAGGATCAAGATGGAGGGCATTCCAGTGATCCCCACTTGCTCTGTAGTTACCCAGAGAGGATGTGGTACATCGACCTGTTAAGATTCCAGGAAAACGCTCTAAAAAGGAACAGAGGAATCTCAGTCCGATTTCTATCACACAAAAAGTTAGAAATCCAGTTCCTGCTAGGTCATCTTCAGACATGGAAGGTATACTTCACTGGGTGTGAGTTTCAGGGGCACCCATACGAGCAGGTTCTCTGTGGAACAAATCTTTGCTGCTGGGTCTGGCCCAGCATTTAGCCATCAGCACCATCATTGGCCAGGTTTCTGCCCTGTTTTGTTTCAGAGATCATTGGTTGCTCACTCCAAAACCAGTGGAGAGTGGGGGTCTCTCATATAGTCCTCCCACCATCTGTTCTCTCTTGGCACTCCCAGTCTGTTCCTCTGACTCCATGGGATTAGTGTCTGGTTCCCTATGCACTTCAGTAACTGCGGTTTCAACCCATTATATACATTGATATCTCGTTTAGCCACAAGCTACCCCTGCCAGTTCCCCTGCAAATTTTATGGCCACTAAACAAATCCTATTTTCCAACTATCACTGTGGCCCAGTGTGTAGGGATATAGTCTCACACACATACACACTATATGGTATATTCTCACACTATTGAGCAGGCCAACATAGGACTGAGCTAGATGTATTTTACACAACAAAAGCATAGTCAAGGACTCTTTTCTAATTTTATGCAATTTCACCTTGGCATTTGGGGGCCAACTTTTACTTTTCAAAGGAGGTAATTTGCAAACTTGCAAGGGTGACAACATGCAGATTGCTTTGTGAAACTTTTAAGGACTTGGTCAACATCTACTATCTACATGAAAAGGGATATTAAGTATGGTAAATAGCATTTTATCAAAGGGTGACTTGCTTAATTAATAGTAAAAGAATGCAGTTTAGGAAATATCTGGACAACTTTGATTAGAATGACTGCAGTTGTCCAAGCCCAAAAGGCATTGCCTGTCACCCAGAAGATCAAAGGGGTTCCTAAAAGTGGCCAGAGTGCTTGTCATACTGAATTGGGAGATGTGTATATTACGGAAGGTTTTCGGTTAAGTTGTGACAGGAGAAAGTGAGTCCTCTGAGGGTTTCTGATGGTTGCATGAATATTCTATATACCCTGTCACCTGCCTTGTCTGTACCTCTGTTTTATGGATGGTCACTGGGCCGAATAAATGCATCTCTGGAAAAGAACTGTTGGACTAGTTGCTGCGTGAAAAATACCTTCATAAATACACACTCGTCATCCGTCCAATACAAGACACACATTGGATTCAAAGTCTGACTTGTAACACATGTAGATTAGGTGCTTTGTCTCAAATAATAGTTGCTTGCTTGGATCAGAAATGTCAAAAGGTGGTCAGCAATGCAGCCTATGAACTTCTTTCAACTAACTTCCTTTAAGTCAGGGATTCCCAGTAGAATGCTACATACATCACCTATACAATTGTTACCTTGATGGAACATTAAAAGATGCCAAATTAGTCTATCACAGTAGCTACAGAGTTAACCATACTCACATATACCCTTGGTAATGCCTCACCTGTTCATCCAAAAAAATTCACAAATTTACCAACAGTAGCATAACTTCTGTAACAGGAGACACACTTGGCATATGAATAAGAACAGGGAAAATGGAAGTATTACCTTGCCCTTGCCATACTTTAGAAGGGATGGCCGAGATCTTGTCACATGAAAGTGGCTGAATCCATTTCCATACAAGGAAATCTGTTCCTGCTATTTTCTGTGTTTCAGTCTGTATACGAGATTCATTTGTAGCCAGGAATTCAACTGCTCGTTCCCAAGCCTTTTTCATTTTTTTCCTAGAGAAAAGAAAAAAAAAAAATTACCAATGTACAAAATATTACATTAACTGCCACACTTTCACGGGAATAGAATCCACAAAAAAATGCAAGCAAAACCTTATTGGCCAAAGCACATGCTCTCTTATTGGCCTTATTGGCCAAAGCACCATGTTAGTTGTTCATCAATCCAAAAAACACGTTATGAATAATTGTCAGTTTTGTATGCTTTATTTAAAACTGCATACTTAGCGCAACAAAAAAATTCTAGACAGTCACCTTGCCCTGACTCTGTGGTACAGCCTCAACCAAGGAGCAAGGGGCATATTAGACCCAGTACTAGTAGCACTGGCCAGATTTGGGAGTAGGAATGGGAAAGGAGTCAGAAGAAACTTCCCCTGTAGACTGCTGCTGATCAAGTCCCGAAGAGACCTCCAGATTTACAATATTCAAACAGCAGGATTCAGTATGTTCCACTGTTCAGGGGAGGACAGGGCTTTCCAGCAGGAAAAGACTGGCATACAGGTACTGAATCCTCAGACCCCAATGTTGAGCTCATTAGCTGAGGAGGTCCAGAAGGGGAAGCCTTTTAACCACTTGTCTACCAGCCACTTTTACTCCCTTCCTACCCAGGCCAATTTTCACCTTTCAGTGCTGTTGCACTTTGAATGACAACTGCACGGTCAAGCAACACTGAACCCATATGATATATTTGTTATTTTTTCACACAAAGATCCTTGTGTGGTATTTTTTTTTTTTTTTTTTTAAGAAATCTGTTTTTGTGTTTGAAAATTCTAATAAGCAAGTATATACTCACGCAGAGGCAGCATGGAACAGTTGACAGCTACACAGCACGTACAGTGCTCAGCATGAGTACACCCCAACAGATTTGTCAGAAAACCTTTACTTTCTTTTCAGAATCGACATTTTATATGGGACAAAAAACTCCCACAAATGTGGACCATTGACTGTAAACAAGATTTGTTAATTTGTACACACAAGTAATTTTCCTAACACATTCAAAACCATGTTGCAAAAATGAATACACCCCAATGAAAGTCTTAACCATTGGTATGCCAAAATTACCAGTGTTCAATCCAGGAGAAGCCATCTCCAATCAAAGTCTATAGGTTTAAGCTCCCCTGAAAAATTCTGATTGCTAGGGTTTCCAGAGTTTCACATTGGAGATGCTAGCAGAAGGCACTAGAAGATAGTAGGAACGGATACGGATACTGCTTAGGAACGGATACTTCTGGAGAATGCTGAATGAGCAGAATCTTTTCAGGAGAGAAAAAACAAAAGAAACACGGATTGTTGACCTTGTAGCTCAGGACACTGGGAGAGGGATAAGACTTTTGAGTAGCAAACTCATTTATAAGGGGGCGGGGGGTGCAAGATCCAGAGTGGTACCACTCTTGAAGGTCTGTCAAGGAAGGAATCAGAGGTCTCAGAGTATGGGGAATTAAACATAGACTGGGTGGATACAATTTTGGGAACAGCTGAGGAGGATGAATGAGAGACAGTTGAGGCAGGGCTCAGGGATTTAACTTGATAAAGCTACAGGAGATTGACCTAAGCAACTATACACTTGGAATTAAACTGTCCAGGGACCCAGCTCAATAAACAGCCTTCCACTAGAAGAGGGGTGCACAATCATGTAAAAATGCTACCAGAAGGGTGTGAAGACCTCTGGCTGTGAGTCATGTAGTCCGAGTGACAATTGGGCTTAGGATGTCCATGTACAACTGTAAAAGAGACTGAAGGAGCAGGTCCGATGGTATGTCTTGCAATAAACCACCTAGTAAGATGTTCCTCTGACATACTACTGGCGTTCCAGGCATACAACTATAGTGTCCTACACACTTGCATGGACATCAGTCCCACATGGGACAACTTTTGAGGTTTTCAACAAGTCACTGCAACTGAAGCATAAGGCTTTAGTTTTTAATCACCTAAGGGCTGTCCTGGCAATGGACGAAATCTATCACTTCTGACAGGTCTGGCAGATTAACCACTTACTTTCATACTGTATTTAAACTAGCCAGGACTTGCGGTTAACAGATTTTTTTCAGCAAACGTTTTCAATAAAATCACTTTAAGACATTGGCAATGTGCATTTAGCCATTTCCGGGTTGTCACTGAGACAGGGCCATCACCTTGCGCACACATGGGAATGCAAATGTGCGTGCAGGATGAGAAAGTATGCAAACAGCGATGTAAAGTGAGAGCATTATTGAAGTAAAAACCTTCAGAGTGCAGCTGCCCCCACCAGAACCAGAGAGAATGAATCTTCAGAACTTTACAAATCCGGTAGCAGTAAGTGTGAGATGCATGAGCCAGTGGCAGCATTGGCAACTATCATCTTTGGATAAAGTATTGATCTTGGATTAAGTATTACACTTTGGCTCTGCACTTCAGCGAATGCACAAAGCGAGAAACCACAACAGACAACTTCAAATACTAAATCAGTCCTACAGGTGACTTTTCTCCATCCAGCTCTTTCAGTTCTTATCCAGTCTGCTTCATCTCAGCAGTCTGTAACATGCACTCCTACTCACAGTTGTATCCTCCCTCTTCAAACTCTCTCGCCTTCACCCCACAACTTATATATATCACCCTCACTCCTTTCTTCACCTTATTACTGTATTCATCAACTGCTGCTAATTCTGAACCAACACACTAATAAAACCACCAGGACACTGGAACCTGTCCCTCCGTATACGTCATACTCCCATATTACCTCCCTCACCCTTCTGCCTCTCCTAACATCTGGAGACATTCATTCAAATCCCGGACCGCCATCTTTTTCTTTTGATCAACACACCCACCACCCTCTATCCTCCAACAGCATCCGCAAACCACAATCTGGTTACTATTCCTCTTCTTCCTAGCACCAGCCTCCCCTATTCCTGTGCCCTCTGGAATGCCCGCTCTGTAACAAACTCACCTCTGTCCATGACCTTTTTATCACAAACTCCTTTAACTTGCTTGCAATTACGGAAATCTAGCTTTATAAATCTGACTTTCCCTCTCCTGCTGCCCTCTCCCATGGTGGTCTCCTCTGGACTCACTCTCTCAGGCCAAGTGGACGGAAAGGAGGCGGAGTAGGAATCCTCGAATCCCCTCAAAGCACTTTTCAAGTCCTCCATTCACCTCCCTCCCTGACCTCTTTTGAAATTCAATGTATTCGTCTGTTTTCTCCAGTTTCTTTAAGAATTGCTGTGATCTATCGGCCTCCTGGACCGGTATCAAGCTTACTTGATAACTTTTCTGCCTGGCTGCCTTACTTTCGCTCTTCTGAAATTCCCACTATCATTCTTAGTTACTTCAACATCCCTGTTAATCTTAACACTCTGCTACCTCTAAACTTCTGAGCCTAACCACTTCTTTTGACCTAAAACAATGGACGCATGCTTCTAGTCACTCAAACTGTAACTGTCTCGACCTTGTATTCTCCTACCTATGCACTCCTTGCAACCTCACAAAGTTTCCTCTTCCTCCCTCTGGTCACTCCCTTATTAGCTTTACTTTCTCCTTGGCTTCCTCTTCGTCTTCCAACTACCAAACAGTTACCCGTAGAAACCTTTGTTATCTTAACCCTTCACTTTTTTCAGCAACAGATTGTCTCTGACAAAATCTTAGCCCTGTCCTGCCCCAACATGGCCACTTCTGTCTACAATAGTTGACTTTCATCCACCCTGGACACATTGGCCCCCCTCACTACACACATAATTAGGCCCCGACCACTACAGCCCTGGCAAACAGACAATACCAGATGCCTCAAAAAACGTAGCCATGCTCTGGAGCATTTATGGCGTAAGACTAGGACCCAGCAAGACTTCAAACAATATAAATCTGCCCTTCAAAAATACAATTCTGGTCTCCACACTGCCAAACAGACCTATTTTATCACTCTCATCACCCTCTCACACAATCCCCGTCAACTTTTACCTTTAACGCTCTACCTCCACTCACTAACTCACTCACTGCCCAGGAGATCGCTAATCACTTCAAAAATAAGATTGATACAATTTGTGACGAGATCTCCACTGTACAGATAACTCCCTTACCCTACACTCCTTGTCCACCTGCACAATCTATACTTCCCTTATTTAAGCCAGCTACTATAGGAGGCTGGTAAACTGTTTAAAAGTCCACCTAACCACCTGCCCCTTGCTAATACTACAGTCACCCTCTGGCTCTGTCCTTCATTCTTTAACTCATATCTTCAATCTATTCCATTCTACTGGCATCTTCCCCAACTCGCTAAAACATGCGCTAGTCACCCCCATACTTAAAGCCACAATGGACCCTGCCAATTTTAGCAATCCAAGACCCATCTCCTTACTGCCTTTTGCCTCCAAACTCCTTGAACGTTTAGACTACAAACGGCTGAGCTGCCACCTTATTGAAAATAACCTTCTCGATCCCCTTCAGTATGGATTTTGCCCACAACACTCCACAGAAACTGCTCTCCTAAAAGTCACAAACTACTTACTAACCACTAAAACCAAGGATCACTATTCCGTACTCTTGCTCTTGGACCTCTCCGCTGCCTTTGATACAGTTGACCACCCCCTCCTCAAAAAAAAAAAACACCACATTTACTTGGTCTCCGTGACTGTACTCTCCATTGGTTTGAATCTTGCTCATCTCACCGCACCTTCAGTGTCACTTACAACTCTACTTCCTCCTCTTCTACTCCTCTTACTGTCGGGGTTCCCCAAGGTTCTGTCCTTGGACCTCTCCTATTCTCGATCTACACTTCTTCCTTGGGTCAGCCGATAGCTTCCCATTGTTTCCAATACCATTTCTATGCTGAAGACTCACAAATCTAGCTCTCTACTCCTTAGCTCACCCCATCAGTTTCCTCATGTATCACCGATTTACTAACAGACTGGATGTCACACCACTTCCTAAAACTCAATCTATCCAAAACTGAGCTCATAATATTTCCTCCCCCATGTGCCTCTTCCCCTGATCGCTCGGTCAGGATCAATAGCACCACTTTCAACTCACCCCGCATGCCAGGGTGCTAGGGTAACCCTGGATTCTGAACTATCCTTTCAGGCCCACATCCAATCCCTGTCCAAGTCATGCCGCCTCAACCTCTGCAAGATCTCCAGAATACGCTCCTTTTTAACTAATGATACCACAAAGCTCCTAATTCACTCCCTGGTCATCTCTCGCCTCGACTACTGCAACTCCCTCCTCATTGGCTTATCTTTACATAGAAGTAATGATAATCAGTCTAGTAGTATTTAGAAATAGTCCGGGTGACTTGGATAAGGGGGGGGTCCGTGTGGCACTCAGTGGAAGCTCCATGCAGTACTGTGTAGTAAGGAGAGAAGAAGAAGCGCCTCTAAGTGCAGCACACCACTTCAACATATAATAAAACATAATAAAAAGTAGGAACACTCACATGTTAATAGAGTAATAAAAGCATGCAGGGTATTGTGGTGTAGAAACACCATGTGGAACGGCTGTCACTGGTGCCTGTATCGTCAACGTCTCAATGGTAGGGAGCGTGGTTCAGGAGGGAGACAGATGTGGAGCCGGGCGGCATGCACGTACTCCTAAAGATGGCGGCTAGAACGCACGCTGAACCGCACCGTCGTCGTGATTTAGTCAGTGACCAATATGCAATGCTTTTATTACTCTATTAACATGTGAGTGTGCCTACTTATTATATATTAAAGTGGTCTGCTGCACTTAGAGGCGCTTATACTCGGCTTACCTTTAAATAGGCTATCCCCCCTCCAGTCCATCATGAATACTGCTGCCAGGCTCATCCACCTTACCAACCGTTCAGTGTCTGCTACCCCTCTCTGCCAATCCCTCCATTGGCTTCCACTCACCCAACAAATCAGATTCAAAATACTAACTTCTTACAAAACCATCCACAACTCTGCCCCCAGCTACATCACCAACCTGGTCTCAAAATAACAACCAAATCACTCTCTTCAAACCTCCAAAGACCTTCTGCTCTCTAGCTCCCATGTCACCTCCTCCCATGCTCGCCTCCAGGACTTCTCCCGAGCTTCTCCCATCCTATGGAACTCCCTACCCCAATCTGTCCGGCTGTCTCCTAATTTATCCACCTTTACACGATCCCTAAAAACCTCTTTAAAGAAGCCTATACTGCTTCTACCTAGTAAACCACCATTTATTTCCTCCATCAGCTCATCCCCCACAGCTATTACCTTTTGTATCACTCAACCCCTCCTAAATTGTAAGCTCTAACAAGCAGGGCCCTCTGTTTCCTCTTGTACCAAATTGTATTCTAACTGCAATGTCTACCTTCATTTTGTAAAGTGCTGCGCAAACTGTTGGCGCTATATAAATCCTGTACAATAATCAATGCATGATCTAAATGCTATCCTTACCCACACCTTGCTAACCCAGTTTCTTTCTTGCTGCCATGACAAAAAAGAAGCACACCAACCTTGCGCATTACCTCAGTAAACCAATTTTATTGAATACAAAAATATACTCACAAACAAAGAAGTATTTCAAGCATATCAGTTCTCAAAGAAACTATGGAATGGTAAGACCTGCGCGAGTCCCATCATAGGGGTGGACACTCAGGGATCTGACACGTTTTGAAGGATGTTCCTTCTTCATGAGAGCTTCTGAAGATATAGTCTGGCCAGATGAGACCAAAATTGAACTCTTTGCATGCCATAATACACACCATGTTTGAAGGTGAAATGGCACTGTACATTAGCCCAAAAACACCAACCCAACAGTGAAGTTTGGAGGTGGGAACATCATGGTATGGGGCAATTTTTTTAGCATACGGAGCTAGTAAACTTCATATCATTGAAGGAAGGATGCATGGAAAAATGAACCAAGACATTCTTGCTAAAAATCTGCTGCCATCTACCAGGATGATGATGATGAAACAAGGGTGGACATTTCAGTAAGACAATGATCCCAAACAAAAAGCCAAGAAAACAACTGGTTTCAAAAAGAAAATAAAGCTGCTAGGATGGCCCAGACAATCACCTGACTTGAATCCAATAGGAAGTCTATGGAAAAAACTAAAAGATCAGAGTTCATAGAAGAGGCCAACTGAACCTTTAAGATTTGAAGACTGTGGAAGAATGGGCCAAAATCATACCTGGGCAATGCATGTGACTAGTTTTTCCATACATGGGGTGTCTTGAAGCGGTCATTAACAACAAAGGATTTTGCACGAAGTATTAAATCAATTTCAGTTAGCGTGTTCAATACTTTTTCCCTGTGTCATTCCATTTTATTACACAATTTCTGAAACTTATTTGGTTTCTTTGTATGTACTGAGTGTGCATGGGTTACCACCGACGTGGTGAAAATTTAATGTAAATAGCACCTGTAGAAATATATTTACCAAGAAAAATACTGACGTTTTCAATACTTATTTAACCCGCTGTAAACACAAACACACACCATAGTTTATAGACACTAACTTTCACACAAACCAATATACACTTAATGGTATTTTCTTTACCAAAGACATGTAGCAGAATACATTTTGTAATAAACTTATGACAAAATTTAAATTTATTGCATGTTTTATAAAAAGTAGAAAATATTTTTCTTCAAAATTTTAGGTCTTTTTTTGTTTGATCACCACTGGTTTTTTTATTTTATGCAATTTTAACACCAAAAGAAAGCTCTATTTGTGAGAATTTTTTTTATTAAAAAACTTCATTTGGGTACAGTGTTGCATAACCACAGAATTTCCAGTTAAAGTAGCATAGTGCTGAATAGCAAAAAATGGCCTGGTCATAAAAAGAGTAAAACCTTCCAGAGCTGTTCTATTTTTAGCTGATATAATTAGTTATATCAGGTTTGGTGAGCAAGGTATGTATCTTTTTTTGCTGATGACACAAAAGGTGTGCAATAGGGTTGAGGTCCCTGAAGGCATCTAACATGGTACATGACTTGGAATTGCTGGAAGATTGGTCAAAGCAGTGGAAACTTCAGATCAATGTTTCTAAAATGTAAATGCACCTAGGAAAAAATTCCAGTATATTTTTAATTCTACATAAAAAACGCATGGATTCTAATGGCCCTAGTTTACACCAATGCAGACAAAGAAAGCAGAATAGGATGTATTTTCACTGCATGGAACGCATCAGGAATGTGGCAAAATGAATCAAAAAAGCACCGGAACACACGTCCTCAATTAAGATGAAGAGGGGAAAGGGAGAAAAAAAAAAAAAAAAAAGGGGGGGGGGACCACCAAAACGGGCATGCAAAAAAGCATGCAGAAAAAGAACACAGAGACATGCCCTCAAACTAAAAGCAGAAAGTATTTTACTGAAAGAGTAGTTCATTCTTGGAATAGACTTCCAGCAAAGGTAGGGAATCAGCCAGCAGTAAGTGGATTCAAACATGTTCGCAACAAACACATCTATACAATAAAGTTAATCAAACTGAACCCAAGTCATTAAACTAATGGTCCAAACATCTTCTTAAAACTCTGCCAATGTGTCACTACTAAGAACTGTTATTTCCTGCATGAGATTGTGGCAAATAGCTCTTTTTAGTGCAATCATGTAAGAGGTCAATGCAGATTCAATTTAATCTTTTTAAATTGAATTTAGTCTTAAAAAGTGTTACCAAACGCAGGCACCTGTATTCACTATACCTGGTGTCCCACAGTACACAGAACATGGAAGTGCAATTATTTTAGTAAATATAAACTACCAAATATCTTTTCATATCAGCAATATATAGCAGTCTTGTGACTTCTATCAGTTCCCAGCCAAGCACCGCTTAAAGCTTGTAATTTTCTTTCTGCTCTAGGAGGATGCAAAACCCCTGACCTCTGTCTGGGCAGTGCCAACTGCCCCTGTGCTGATCATATGCACTCTCTCCCCCCAAAAAAACAAAAACACAAAAAAAACCAACACACCTCTTGCAATACACACTAAACAGAGCATGTGCAGAATGGCTACAGGTTCAGTCTGTCTTATCAGGAGATAAGACGTGGACATTTGAACAAGGAGGAGCAGAGAAGACAAGATCAAAAAGCCTTTTTACACAATGCAGATGATTAACCCCTTAGGCTTCACAGTGAGTATAACAAGCATACTTTACTGCATATACAGACTGATTTTACGGTTGTGGGTTTAGTAACACTAAGGAGTGTTAGGATCCATGGCACTTTTAGGACAGACTGTACACAGGGCTAAAAACTGTCCCAAGCAAAAATGAAGAAATCTGGTTCACTACAAGGATATTTAACTTCCAGCCAATTTGCACTACTAATTAAAATGTTGCCGCACTGAAAAAAGTAGAACTAACCTGTCACAAGCTGGGATCAAAGAGTCTCTCACATGTGGGATTGGTGTATATGGATCAAGTTCTTTGTTTTCTTGGCAAGCTTCACCATGACTTTTCAAAACATCTAGGAAAAAAAATGCAAGCAGCCGATTACCAATATATTGATGCACATTTCTTCTAGACCGCAGTCTCAGAACTAGGATCATGCACAATAGCCTGTAGATCAGCTTTATCTCAGCATTAAGAACCTTGCCTGAGAATGTTAATCTGTGAAGACGTTAGAAAGGAGGTTTACAATAAAGGTAATATATCAGCTTAATGTAAATCTTTGTTTTAAAACAATTGCTTTAACTGTAAAGTAATCTGTATACTGTCACAAATGTAATTTGTGATTAAATAACTCAAAGAGGGTGTGGTTTTTAATTCAGCATAAAAGCTCTGCTTCCTGCTACTGCAGTGCCAAGTCATGGTTGTGCTTTACTGCTCGCTCACAATGAAAGACTATAAATTGCCGCCGCCCCCCCCCCCCCCCCACCAGAAAAAAAGTGCACCCTATGAAGCCTATTATGGCTGCAACTATTTTCATAGTTACATATTTAAAGTGGAACTGTACTGCATCTGCGTACCACAAACCAAAAATGCGATTTAATTGTTAATATTCAAAGCAATCTCACCCATCCATCCATTTCTCCAATGATTTCTTTTGCTGAGAATTCATTTTGAACCCCCCCCCCGGCATTTCTGGCAGTGGCCATCTTGAGTAAGGGCAGATGATTCATGTAGTATTTACTTCCTGAAATCCATCTGCCCTTGGCTCAAGCATTAGCTAACCTGAGAACCCATTCTTCCTACCCTCCTGAAGACTCTGGGAGTGGGGGGGGGATTCTTTTCTGATCCCGCAAGAGGCAATCAGATATTCCCTGGAACACCTCTACCTATAAATGTTTGTATCCAGTTATGTGCATTTGGGAAAACTGCCAGCTCAGTTCTACGCCGTGAAACAGAGCGGGAATCTGTCACAACCAGGTACCCGCACCCCCCTTCCCCTCAAAAGGTGTTAAATGTGGAGCGGGGTGGTGTGCATCAGTTTGGTTGACCTTCTCTGCATTTTTTCCCAGTTTCTCAATATCCTTTTTGTGAATTGGTGCCCAAAACTGAACTGCGTATTTCAGATGAGGTTTAATGATTTGTACAGGGGTAATATGATATCTCTCCCTCTGCAGTGCATAACTCTTACAAAAAAAAAATAAATAAATAAAAAAGGATTGCTAGAGTTTTGGAAATCATACCTTGGAAATGCATGCCATTAAGCTTGTGATCTACCAGAACTCCCAGATCCTTCTCCACCATTGATTCCCCCAGTTGTACCCCCCTAGTATGTATGATGCGTGCATATTTTTATCCAAGTGCATAGCTATACTAATATCAATATTAAACCCCATTTGCCACACGGTTGCCCAATAAACCAAGTGCACTGAGGTCTGCTTGTTTAGCTGGAAACCTCCTGTAAAGGACATTACTACACTTGATTGCTTGGTGTCATCTGCAAACACTGAAATGGTACTTTTAATCCCAGACCCTATATCATTTATAAATCTAGTAAAAAGGGTCCCAATGTTGAACCTTGGGGTACACTACTAACAACCCTAGACTATTCAGAGTATGAATCATCAACCACTACTCTGAATAGTCTTTTAGCCAGTTTTTGACACAAAATCGATTAGTTGCAGATTGTTTCATTTAATTGGTTAAAAACCATTGGTGTAAAATTTAGTTAATATGCAAAGTTTAAAAAAAAAAGAAAATGTATTCTTGAATATCTGTATGTAGTGGTAAATATAAATAACCAGCTATATGGTTAACATCGAATCCTGAGGACGACAGTATATACTATTAGGAGGTGGAATCTGGTACATATCAGACTCAGATCAAAATGTGTATTCAAAAGGGGAAGAAGAAAGGGGAAAAAAAAAAAAAAAAAAAAAAAAAAAAACACCCTCAAAAAGACCTAAAAATGCTGTTTTGCAGATTTTCAGACAGGACTGGAATATAACATTATGCATGACAAACTCCCTTGTCTATGCAGGTTGCATGATATAAGCTACCTGCGACTGCCTTTAGTCATGCCTGGTACAGTTTTCTTCGTTCAACCCAGCGCGCTGGGGGGGAGGATTGGTGTACTGAGTGATGCTAATGCTGTAGGTCCTGCTGTGCCTTTGTGTTCTTAAAGGGGGATATCTCATTGTGTGTACCAAGCATTATGCTGGCCATACAAAAATTAATTTTTCCTTTGAAAATTTTCATTGTAAGAAAGCTTGTTCAATTTTCTATTTACTAGTGATATCAAATTGAAGTTAGCTTTCAACCACAGTGACGGGGAAAATTTGAAGCAGCAGAATAGAAAACTTCTTTGCTGAACACATTTTCGGACACTGGTTTTCATTCAGAAATTATATTAGTTTTAAAAATTGAACATTAAAAGCAAGTAACATTTCAGAAATTATTTTCATTTTAAAAATTGAACATTAAAAAGCAAGTAACATTTTCAAATGACATTCATTCGTCAAATACACAAAGAATTTTCATACGAATATTTGTACGTATATCCTAGTTGGAAGATCAGGGTGTATGGCCAGCATAAGACATTTAGTAGCAGTAGCATGTTTTTTTTTTTTAATCACCTGTCATGATGTTAAACAAAAATTTGCCTTTTATAGGAAAAAGAAAAAAAAATTATAATCACTACTATAAAGGGGTTAATACAGTGAAACATTGATTATGTTGATTAGCAGTTTCAGCCCTAAAGCCTATAAGCTCATCTTAACCATTAAGAAGAGAAGTGATTGCAAAGAAATAGTGCTCCTCATAGTGGCTAAACTACAATTCTTTATAACTATAGAGCACCAAAACCTGTAAAAAACATGAAAGCAATATCAATATTAAAAGACTGCAACAGTAAAACAGAATACCGTATTTTTCGCTCCATAAGACGCACTTTTTGCCCCCCCCAAAAAAGGGGGGAAAATGTCAGTGCGTCTTATGGAGCGAATATGGAGTGACCAGTCCAGTATTTCCGCTGCCGCCACCGTGTCAGAATAATGGGCCGGCCGCTCAGCTCTTCTCTACAGCAGGACCTTACCTATTCCTCGGTCCAGTGCTGTACAGTCTTCCCACGCCAGCATCTTTAGTGTGGGCTCTGTGCTTTGTGAATGGTCCGGCGTCTTCTGGAACACGACAGGTCCCAGGAGACGCCGGGCCATTCACAAAGCGCAGCGCTTCTCGCGCATGCACAGTGGGCACCCGGCTATCACAGCCAGGTGCCCACACTAAAGGGAGGACAACTCAGTGGAAGTGGGTGCCTGTCAAATTCAGGTACCCGCTCCCCCTCCCTCCCCTGTCCTGCGTCTGCAGTCTCTGGTCATCCCCTGTACTGCGTCCGCAGTTCCACACAAGTTTTAGGCCCTTTTTCATGGCCAACCTAAAGTCTAAAATACAGTCAGAGAAGGCTGTTCACATGCCACAGAAAAAAATTTAAATGTCCTATTAAGTTCGGCCACTCAAGTCAATGAGGTAGTGCTGCAACTACCGCATTGCCATAAAAAAGGGAGAAAAAAAAACAAAACAAAGAACCACCACATGCAGGCATTCAGAAGGTGTAGGGATCACCGCTTGAACACCATTTAGCCTCACTCTAGGGCTTTCTAAAACTAGGTTCAAAGAGTAAATAAGCAAATAAGAGCTATAAGAAAAGTTCTTCCTAGCTGTTAACTTCATATTTTATAACCACATGCCGCCCAGCCACTGTAGAAATACGTTGGCAGGGCGGCACGGCTGGGCAAAACCACGTTTTAAAAACGTGTGTTTTCAAAACAGGTAGGGGGCGCGCGAGGCACACCACCGCCCTACCTGTCCCGCCGATCACGGCCGCGGATGTCAGTCGCCGGGTCACAGCCGGTCGTTAGTGGCTGTGTCCCAGCGATTAGCGGCAATCACTGACAGAGCACAGCTGCAGTAGCTTTGCTCTGTCAGTTCCCTGACAGCTCCTGACATGCTGAGCAGGAGAGAAGAGTTTCTCTCTCCCGATCAGCTTGTCCCTGTGCAGTACACACCCCCGCCCCCTAGTAAAACACTCCCCTCACACAGTTAACCCTTTCACTGAATAACATTAACCCCCTTCCTCCCCAGTGCCATTAGTACAGTGTCAGTGTTTTTTTTTTTTTTGCACTGATCACTGTATTTGTGTAACTGGGGATGTCAGTGACCCCAAGTCAGTTCCCACCCAGTGTCAGAATGTCCGCTGCAGTCCTGCCATAAGTCACTGATCGCCGCCATTATTAGTATAAAAAAAAAATTAAACATCCCAGTATCTTTCCCGCCATTTGTAAACGCTATAACTTTCAAGTAATGTACACGTAATGGGTTTTTTTTTTTTAGCAAAGACATATCGCAGAATGCATTTTGGCATTTTTACTGGACATGTTTTATAGCAAAAAGTCCAAAATATTGTTTTTTTTCCTCAAAATTGTCAACCTTTTTTTATAGCGCAAAAAATAAAGCACAGGAGATCAAATACCACTGAAAGAAAGCTCAATTTGTGGGAAAAAAAAAAAAAGGATGTAAATTTCATTTATGAACCGTATTGCATGACCGCGCAATTGTCCGTTAAACTAGCGCAGCGCTGTATAGCAAAAAAATTGCGTAAATTGCAGTATCTATACCATAGTTAGTAGACGTTATAACTTTCACACAAAGCAATCAATATACACTTATTGGGATTTTTTTTTTACCAAAAACATTTAGCAGAATACATTTTGGCCTAAATTTTTTAACTAACTTTGAGTTTACTATATATTTTTTATAGCTGAAAGTAAAAAAAAAAATATAGTTTTTCTTCAAAATTTTTGGTCTTTTTTTGTTTATAGCGTGAAAAATAAAAGGCGCACAGGTGATCAAATACCACCGAAAGAAAGCTCTATTTGTGTGAAAAAAAAGGACGTAAATTTTGTTTGGGTGCAGCATTGCATGACCGCGCAATTATTAGTTGAATTAGTGCAGCGCCGAGTAGCAAAAAGAGGCCTGGTCATTAAGGGGGGTAAATACTCAGGAGGGCAAGTGGATAAACTGCGAATCAATAAAAAGCTATAGCTTTAAAAATTACAGATACTAAAAAGGTGTTGAATGATTAGAAGTGGCCAGCTTATATATACACACTGCTCAGAACTGGAGGTTGCCTTTGGAATATATCTGACAAATTTCTCTTCCTATCCAAAAGCCAATAAATCATATTTAAACTAGTTCTCGCCTGACCAATAACAAAAGGACGGCTGAGCGGGACTTTCGTCGATCCAGATGGATGTCATATGACGTCCTGCCGGATTGGAGCCGAGCTGCAGCCAGATCTGTCACAGCCAATTACCGATCTGTGTACTGGCCCGTTGGCAGTACCATGTGACCAATCAAAGCGGGTCACAAAATGATTGTAAACAATGAATGGCTTCCTTTCATGCCATCCATTGTATACAATTGTGTTGCTCGCTGTGATCACATGGTAGAGATTGGGCCAATCACAGCCCATCTGTGTCATGCGATTGGCTGTGGCCAATCACAACAAAAAACACTGAATGAATTGATTTAAGTTAAATGCTTGCCTGTAGCAGTGAAATTCACTACTATAAGCAATATATATTTATTACACATACGTACATATACACACACATCACTTCCCCAGAGTAGTACAACGTAACAAGCGATCACGGCAGGAGTTAACGCCCGCAGGTGATGCAATTCAGTACAGCACCAATCACTCATCAGATTCAGGCCAATTATGTTTGGCCTGGACCTGCTGATTACATTACACAGGCACAGGAAATGATGCAAACACATGAAGACCCCTGATTCGGTATGGCCAATCTTCTCTCCCTGGAGCATATTCCATTCCAGGGAGAAGAAAGCATATCCACGTGAGTAAAAGCAGCATACTTTACACACAAAAAAAACAAACCTAGTTAGGTCACATTTAACCCCGATTGCCCTCCAGTTAACCCTTTCCGTGCCGTGTCAGAGTACAGATTTTTTTTTTTTTTTACTGATCATGGGTGACTTCAGATAGCGTTACAGTCAGCATCAGATTGCCCGGCACATCATACGTTACATTTAACCTTTTGATTGCCAGGAACACGCTCACATACACAAACCTCCATTGCTAGTATAGTGTCTGAACGGATCAATATCTTTGATCAGAACTATACCAGCGTTCACAATAGTATAGTGTCCCCAAAAACAGAGCGTTAGCAGGATCAGTCCTGACACCTGCCAGCACCTGAGTTTAGCCCCTACGCTTAACCTCCTCCCACAGCAAGTGCAGCGTCAGTAGATCACTGTCACGGATACATTACACATAAAACTGCAGGGTTAGCAAGATCAGGCCTGTTCTGTGCTAGCACTAGCAAGTAAATTTTTTTGTAGCAGTTCAAGCAGTCCAGATGCTCTTTTTCCCGTGAGTCGCACTAGGTATCCATACAATTTAGGGGCCAAATGTCCAACATAAGGTACACTAGTGAAGAAGCGTACAGGATTCGGAGTATGTCAGATGAGAGAGAAGGGGAAGCCTCACTGACAGAATTCGGCTCAGAATATGAACCTGTAGAAAGCAGTGGCACCCTGACAGCCCCTGCTAAGGTCAGGTATACCCAACCCCATTCCCTGGCTGCTGAGGTGTTACAATTGCATGATGATTCTCATATGCAGCAGGAGTGCCAGTACTAGTGCTGCTCTACCTGTTTGTGAACTGAAAAGCACCAGCAGCCTAGTACATCCTGGTCTTTTACATACCAGGACTGCAGTATCACTTGATGACGTGGCGAGTGCCATAAGTGCAGTAAAAGTTAGAGCGGTGGCTAGCACAAGTAGTGTCCCGCAGCCACCGAGAATTCAAACAGAGCCATAGTGTCCTTCCTGATGTGCTTGCAAATCCTTTTTGGCAGCCCACAAATTCTGCAGCACCCATACTGCCCAACCTGGAATTCAGGTGGAAACTGCAAATTTAACTACTCCTTAATTTTTTGGAGTGGTTTTTCACAGACTATTTGTAAAATTTGATTGTGGACAAAAGCAATTTATCGCCGCAAACCCACATTCAAACCTTGTCAGACCATTTGCAAGGAAACAGATTACGTTTCCGAATTTAAAGTTTTTTTCGGGGCCTATTGGGCTACAGACTCAATTCATCATATGCCTGTGTTCTCTGCTGCCATGACCAGGCATAAATGAGAATATAATGTGATTTATGCATTTCAGTGATAACGTCGTCCTCAGGTCGACCCTGAATATGGCCGACTCCAGAAAATGCAGTCCTTGTAAATCTTAACCAGATATATATGTCCCAACAAAACATCTGCATTGATGAGTCCCTCATTCATTTTTCTGGCCGACATTTGTACAGTCTTGGAATTGGCGCATGTGACACCATGCGACCTAATCACCGGGACTTCCCCCAACGGCTTGTAATTACCCAACTTAAAAAAGGGGGAGAAAGCCTGCCTGAAAAATTATGAATTGCTTGCAGTAAAATGGAGAAACAAACTGCATGTGTTTGTCCTGTCTTAAAACACACACACTTCTAAAATCTCCACAGCAGCTGGTATTGTTGAGAAGCCCCTCTGTGTGCACAACTATAACCTTAAGATGGGAGGGGTGGACTTAAATGACCAGATAAAGCTATACTTAGTTTCCTGCAAAGCCAGAAAAAAAAACCAAAAAAAAACCAAAAAACAAAACAAAAAAAAAAACAAGCAAAATAGTTTTGTTAACCATTGCGGTTTTCTTTGCAGGAATGCCATTTAGCTGCAGCACCAGTTTATTCTGACAGCAACAGAGTGTGCTCTCACAATATACATCAGTGCGTGCAGCTCTCCTGGATGAGATTTCTCATCCGCAGTTAAAAAAAAACAAAAAACAAAAAAAAAAAACACGTGCCCAAGCATGGGAGCCTGGTGTGGTCAAAGGGTTCTTTGGCATATATTTTTAAGTTTTTTTTTTTTCCGCAGAGATTTCTTCATCCCCAAAACACCTTGTCCCCATGTTGATGGGGACAAGGCCCTCTTCCCAATAACCCTGGCCGGTGGTTGTGGGGGTCTGCGGGCTTATCAGAAGTCTCCTTTAACAAGGGGGCCCCCCAGGTGCCACCCCTACCCCTTTGTGAATGCGTATGGGGTATATGGTACCGCTACCCATTTACAAAAAAAAACCTGTAGTGTGAACAAAGATAGGAGACAGGCTTTGATAAGTCCTTTATTAAAAGAAGGAAAATAAAAGAATGTCCCCTTTAGTAGATCCGCTCGTTCCCCCCCCTTTCCTGACCTGCATCCTTGGATAAGGGTCTAGTATGGAATTCGGGGAGGGGACCCCACTTTTTTATATGTTTGCATGGGCATTCCCCTCAAAAGCTAAACCAGACCTGAAGGGCTTGGTATGGATGGGGGGGAGGGACCCCCACAGTTTTTAGTTGCCAGCAATTTTTTTCCTTACATTCAGCTGTCAGTGGGGAACCCAGTGAACTGTGCCAGTGTCCCTGATCACCGTCACACCAGTTATGACGACACTGTACTGCACTGGTAACTACATGTAAAAATGTATTTTTTATTTTATTTAAAAAAGTGAAAACAATCTAATTTCTTTATTTTCCAAACATTTTACAAAAAACTCACAATGCTTCTTACTAAATACCGCAGACTGTCTACTGTTCAAAAAAGGGTAATCTGAAGGATATCTGTACTGTCCTGACATTTTTGGGCCCTAGGAAATTAGATCATCCTTAAGTATAGCAGGGCTGATGGATTTTCAGATACATACCATAGTCTGTGGACTAACTTTTCTATGGACTAAATATACACTATTTTGGGTTATTTTCATGTAGCCATATACATTTTGGCCTAAATGTATGAATTTGCAAAATTTTATAACCAAAAATACATTTTTGTTTCTCTCAAAATTTTCGGTCTTTTCATTTAACAAAAATAAAAAACCCAGTCGAGATTACATATCACCAAAAGAAAGCTCTAGTGTGAAAAAAAGATAAAATTTAGTTTGGGTACAGTGTTGCAGGACCACGCAATTGTTATTCAACTGTGAGAGAACCTGAACAGTGGCCAGGGCAGGAAGGGGGTAAACGGGCCTGGTGTTGAAGTGGTTATGGCTCACCTATAATTTTTATGACCAGGTCATACATTTGTTTAGTTTCTTCCTCCTCTTTTGCCCAACGATATTTCATATATCGAAAAACAGCCCAGACAGCAGCAATGCCTGCATAAAACAAACAAACGTAAAAATGTATATATTCTTCATAGATTCACAGTAGACTACAATATTAGTAATTATGCAACTAGTTAATTTTTGCAAATATCAAAAGGCATGATAGGTTATGAATGCAATGCACAGTAGCTAACTGCTCTTTTCAAAATAAAATCTCTTCCTACAGATGTTTAGTGCCATGGAGGGTTAAGAAGAGTCAAGAAACCATGCAGTAATGTTTCTTCATTTCTCCAGCTTCCACTGAAACCATAAAAAAAAAATAAAAAAAAAAAAAAGGAGGACAGGAGACCCATCTACTTAGAGAACTAGGTTGTCTAAGCATATAGCCCAAAAAACAAAAAGGCACTCATGGCCATAACATATGCTGATATTATCAATGAAAAAACAAAAAACACAATTTTAGTAATCAGAGCTGAAAGAAAAAAAAAAAAAAAAATACTGTTCAACATTGCAAGGACGTTCATGCATGACCTTATAAAGGTGCCTAACTAGTACACATTAATTCACACAAGTGAATGGAAGAAAATTACCTAGAGGTAAAAGTGACAGCCTATAAGCTACAGTAATAACTGCACGTCGAATGCGACATAGAAAGGACATCTGTGGCCGTGTAGATTCCAAGTACTTTACACTGGTGATATTTAAGTGATCATCATCTACCAAATCCCCAGAACACCTATTTAAAAACAAAAATATTCGTAAAATGCATCTTGAAAACATTCATAAAGCACAGTTTGAAATTAAAAAGTTGGATCATTAGTACAGTCCATAGCACTTTTACAAATTAGATTCCTTCTCTCAGTTACTAAACCCAGGCCCCTGCATTCACTATATTTGATCTCCCACAGTACACAGAACATGGAAATGCAATTGTTTAGTAAATATAAACAGCTAAATACCTTTTCTCATCAGCAGTTAGAGCAGTCTTGTGACTTCTATCAGTGTCCAGAAGAGCACTGGTTAAAGCTTGTAGGAGGAGCTGCATAACCCTTGACCCTCTGGACTGTGCTGATCACATGCACTTTCCCAAGGAAAAAAAAAAACAAAAAAAAAAACCTAGCAATACACACCAAACTGAACATGTGTAGCTTGCCCCCGAAGGCTCTGTTCTATCAGCAAATGGATTGGGGACAGTAGAAGGGGAGAATCAGAAGACAGGATCAAACATCCATTTTACACTATGCAGAGGATTAACTCCATAGGTACCACAGTGAGTATAACCAGTATGCTTTACTGCACAGACTGATTTTACTGTTGTGAGTTTAGTAACACTAACTGCTGTATTAGGCAAGGTTCACAACTATGCCTTTAGCAAGTGTGTTTTCAAAATTTGCAGAAACACAGTACTGTCCATTTAACATGATTTCCTATGAGATAAGTTTACATATGTGCATTTTCAACTGGTGTTTTTTTGGAAAGGGTCAGGGCCTTTTATGCCTGCATTTTTCATTCCATATACTTCAATGAAACACACATAAAAATGCATGTACACAACCGTTTACTATGCTTCAATGATGAGGCAACACAGAAGCGATCACTGTATTCATTCAGGGAAAGAAGAGGGCTGGTAAACACGTGAATTTTTAGAGCTCTTTTGATGGTACTTTGGTGGTGGTGTTTGACCGGGGGTGGGGGGGCAGATTGATTGTTTCTTAATTTCTGTTATAAACTTTTGCAAATCTTTTTATAAATTTAGACCAAAATATATACGGTTACATTTCTTTGGTGAAAATAACCCAAATCAGTGTATATTAGTTTGTAGAAAAATTAGAGTCCACAAACTATGGTGTGTATTAAACAAAAAAAAAAAAAGTGCATAAATGTACACTTCTCATTAAAAGCATCACAGTGCGGTCCAACAGGACAAGGCAAGATTGCCGTATTTCACACATTGACAGAGTTTATTCTTAACTTCAACAAGCTCTGTCAGTGCAGGAAATGCATCAATCTTGCCCTGTCGGTCCCCACTATGATGGGGGGGGGGGGAAGGGAGTACAATAAAGTCTGAGAAGAGTGCAGCAAATATGTCTCTCTAATCTTACCAAAATACTCCTGAAAATGGGTACAAGGCTGACAGACTTCCAGGGTTCTTCCAGACTCCATAAAGAGCCCAGGACAGCAGGAGTACCAGAAAGTTCTTAAATGTTCTTAGAAGTGCTAACGTGCAAAGAAAGGGGACAGCACTGGTTGAAACTGCAGATTGACCTCCCAAATTTTAAGGTGGTGCACAATGCTTTGATGGCTGAAACATTCTTTTGAAGTTTTGGAGTAATGGCAGAACACTGCAATACCTCCAGTGCAGGTTTGTCAATTAGGGACTTAGGCTTGGCATCAGGCAATTTTGGCAGCTGAAGACTCAGGAGCTACCAAGGACACAGATTTGTAGCAAGCTATGAAAAAAAAGAGTGGTGGATCTCAGTGCCCTGTGATGTACTCAAAGATAGGGATCTAATCCTAATTTCTGAGTTGTACAAAACAAAGGACTTCATATACATGACTACTTGGGACATCTCAAGGTACTGAACATGACTGGGTGGGCAACAGCAAATAGGCCAACAAGTTAGGCAATGGATCACATCAAGGGGCAGTACTCTCCATAGTGATCTGAAGGCAGCAGCCAGGGTTTAGCACAGAGTAGCTGGAAGGCTGTCTGTATATTAGAAAGATGCAGGGTGCTTGCTCAGGAGTAACAGCAGTTGCTTTTTATGCTGTATGACAAATTGTGAGCAGATTCTGCGTTTATTCAATAAATGCTTGTTTGTAACCTACTACGCTATAATGGAATAGAAGATGATCTGGAAGAAAAGCAGAGAACAGCAAAAACTGATCTACAGGAGTCACCAGGGCATGCTCCACAAAAAATGCATGGGGATCACTGGTTCTGGACACAACACAGTTTTCTGCTGAATTTGGATACCAAGGATCTACATGTGGCGTCCCACTGCACACACAAATCTCTGAACACCTTCAGGTGAAGAGCCCATTCAAACGGATTCAGCTGCTGACAGGTGAGGAATTCCCCTTGACAATGTTCTTTCCATGTTGGGATTGTGAACTGCAGAGAGCCGTAATAAGGTCTATCAGCAGGTCTGCTTCCTCCCAAGCATCAAAACCTCTTGTCCCTCCTTAATAGTTGATGTATGCCACATCTGTGGCACTGTTCAGTTGCACTCTGAAAAAGAAGTCCCTGAATGCCATCAGACCAGTGTAGGATAGCCAAACGAATTGTTCCTAAGTTCAAAGATATAAATTGGCAACATTTGCTCTTCTGACAACCGCACTAGCTGAACAGAAGTTCTCTAGAACACATCTCCAGCTTGACAGGCTGGCATCGGTTGTCCTTTGTCTGAGCCGCAACAAGGACTAAGCCCAGGTAGTCATGATGTGGACTTCTGAAGGTTCAGTAACCAGCCAAACTTCTCCAGAAATTGTACCATCTGCTGGATGTCAGTTCCTGAGCCGATTGCTCCTTCAAGTAAGTCATCCAGGAACCCCCTCAATGGTGATATCCAGGCTCCTCAACTGGAGCCAAACACAGAGGGGGGGGGGGGGGGGGGAATGAAGGTGGAAGGGTACAATCACAAACAGATCCTCTACTGTGAATTTCAGAAACGATTGGTGAGGTTGGGGGGAGGGGGAATGTGAGAGTAGGCATCCTCTATATCCACAGACACCAGGATTGCCCTGGATAAAGCAAAGATGTCGCCGACTGGAGGGAATCCATCCTAAATTTTGGAATTTTATTTTCAATGCGTTTTATTTTGTTTCATTATAGAAGATACAAATCGATGTCCAAAAATGAGCAACCAATACATTGTTGTACCACTTGTTACAATGAACACCTTTGTCAAACAGCAAAGTAACAAGGTCAATGATTGGTCAGTATAGCTAAACAATGAAAGATGACATCCATTTGGGCTTATATTGTTAAATAACTATTTATTACAGAAAAGGAGAGCTAATCTGCCCCTTTAGGGAGATATAACAGGGAAAAATTTAAGGGTTCCGCTCTACTGGATGGAGGGATTTGGTAGCTGACCACATTGTTCTCCCCCCTCCACCTTTCTGCCTGCATGGGTCATGGCTTGCTGAGGGTTAAACAGGTCCACAAATCCCAAAGGGATGTGGCCACCCAGCCGGCAGCTACTGAGCAATGCTTGTAGCAGAAGGGCGCTTAGCAGACAGAGGTCCATTAGTGCAATGTCACAAGACCTCCCCACGCCACCAAGGCTTAGAAAGCAGCAAGGCATATACAATCTCATGTTCAGGATCTGGTTTAACCACCTCCAGTCCGTCATAGTACGACGGGCGAAAGGCGGTTCTCTCGTTCTGGGAGAACGTCATATGACGTCCACCCATTCTAACCACGCATGCGTGGCTCTGGGAGCGCGCAGCGATGCGCTGTGTCCCTCAGACACATGTCGGCTCGGTCATGTGATCAGCGGTGTCCAATCACAGCTGATCGCATGTAAATAGGGAAATGCCGGTTATCTACATTTCTCTCCTCATGAGCTGTCACTCTGACAGCTTGAGAGGAGAGCCGGTAAATCGGCATTCCTCAGAGGGGACATGTACACGGATCACTCATATGAGTGCCGCCTTTCAGTGCCCATCAGTGATGCCTGTCAATGCCCATCAGTGCCACCTACCAGTGCCTCCTCATCAGTGCCACCTATCAATGTCCATCAGTGCAGCCTATCAGTGCCCATCACTGCAGCCTCATTAGCGCACATCAGTGGAGAAAAATCACTTATTTACAAAATTTTATAACAAAAAACTAAGAAAAAAAAAAAAAACTTTTTTCCCCCAAAATTTTCAGTGGTTTTTGGTTTAAGAAAAAATAAACCCAGAGGTGATTAAATACCACCAAAATAAAGCTCTGTCACAAAAAAATGATAAAAATTTCATATGGGTACAGTGTTGCATGACCGCTCAATTGTCAAAGTGCAACAGCGCTGAAAGCTGGAAATTGGCCTGGCCAGGAAGGGGGTATAAGTGCCCTGCAGGCTAGTGGTTAAAGTGGTAGAGGAGTGAGGTCAATGCATGTGCTGTACTGGACTGGACCACCCCTTTTGTGCTCCACCACTGCAACTTACTCCACAAAGAAATCTGCCTGCAATCCACCACAATAAAGGAAAACACTGCTCCACTAACATACAGAGGAACTCCACGATGTCCATAACTGCAGGGGGGGGCGTTCAGCAGGGGAGTGAAATCCTGACACCAGATACTCTCTACCCTGGAGATAGTTGCGCACAGGATACAGCACTGATCGGCAGACACTACAGGTCTTCTCCGCTCTTGCATGTAGATACAGTCTTCAATTGGCTTTGGAGACCGAGCTAGATGAAGCCCACCCCTTAGACCATCAGGATGTTCGTAATTGCCAGGAATTAAGGGAACTGCAGGAAATCTTCATAGACAGGCTTCACCTAAAAATTCTATCTAAAAACAGGCTGAGCTGGAAGGGGTTATTGCCATTGCAGGGATACCAGTCTTTTTTGTCCACTGTACTTTCATTTTAAGGTGGCAGCATAACCAATGTAGTCAAATATATGAAGTCTTCTGTGTCCTGTGGTATATAACTGTTTGCCGCCCGGACACAGTACATTTACTGTGGCGGGGTGGCATGGGCAAGGCTGGATCACATACATGTACGGCATCCTGCCTATTGCGTGTTAAGGGTGGCATCAAGTGATTGCCAAGGCTGGTCATAGCGCTCACAACAATGTAAACAAACTGTCATGAATGGAATTCCTTTTCATTAATAGCTTGCTTACGGCTGTGATCTATAATTGGTCCACAGCAATCATATGGTACCTGGCTACCTGTACCATGTGATTAGTTACAGCCAATCACAGATCACAACCATAAGCAAGTTGTTCATGAATGGTAACCCATTCATGAACAAACTATTGCTTATACAGCAATCTAAAAAAAAAAAAACCCATGATCACCCCTCCCAAGTAGTACAATGACACACACACACACACACACACATTTTGGTCTACATTTATGAACCCTTTCCCAAGTAGTACAATGTCATATACACACACACAATATATATTTATTTATATTACACATATATATACACACACACACACACGTTAGCAAAATTTTAGAAGATTTTTTTTTTTTTTTTTTTTTTTAAACAAAAAAACAAAAGTGTTCTGGAGGTCAAGTGGTTAAGAAAGGTTTCCATCCTCCCAGGACACTAGGAAAAAACCTATGGCATGCTCGGAGTAGGAAGGGTCAGATTGGGCTGGTCCAAAATTGTTTGTTTGCCCATGTTCAGATCCTCCTGCAGGAAACCTGACAGTCTCTAAATTTGTCTCACAATGATATAGAGAGCTTGCACACATGTTGCAAGTATGTTTATAATAAATCATATACTTACTTTATTCCAACATCTTTCCCAGACTGTAAAATCCATTTTAAGGAGTTGTTAAATTCACCAATATATTCTTGACCTAAACCCTGTTGAATTTAGATTTTAAGTTGCATTAGAAATTAATTCGAAATGGAACCACAGTAAGCACATACTTTTTTGGAAAACACAAAAAATAGGTGTACAATAAAGGGCCTCTCAGGTCATCAGATTGCTGACACTTTAAAACACTACAGCAATACCTGAAAACCTTAGCAGGCTCTACTCCCTGTATGCTTTAAAAAGACCTACATTTTATTTTCAACTGAGTACCTTTAGGTCTAAATTTTGCAGGGAAAACAGAATGAAAAAAGTATTATTGATCTTTTTGACAAGAGTCAGCAGCAACTGAGAACTAGGCCAGTACCAACCTGTAAATATTCAGCTGCCTCCTGGACGGAAATACGACCATATTCTGCATCACCACAAATATAATCTCCTGCAAGAATGAAACAGAAAAACATGAATACCAGCAACTACAAGCCATAAATATCCTAATATCCCAAGATATCAGTAAAACTGCAGTAGAATAGGGAAAAATACTGATAACTGTCCAAGACAAGATTTACCTCACTTTCAATTAATTCCCTTTGACTTCCATCAGTGTCTACAGGACAGAACTGAATAGGAAATCTCCCTAATCGGATACAGAACAAAAACACCCTTCTGATTTTACCATCTATCACGTAGTATAGTCACAAGAAACCTGAATGGTAAAGCCAGCATCTGTTATTCCTATAAACTTTAAACAAAATAAGCTTACATCATCTTAACCGCTTCCATACCGGGCACTTTTACCCCCTTTCCTGCCCAGGCCATTTTTCAGGTTTCAGCGCTCTCACACTTTGAATGACAATTGCGCGGTCAAACAACATTGTACCCAAAATAAAATTTGATCATTTTCTTCACACAACTAGAGCTTTCTTTTGGTGGTATTTAATCACCGCTGTGGTTTTTATTTTTTGCTAAAATTAAAAAAAAAAAAAAAAAAAAAAAAAAAATTTTGAAAAAAAAAACAAAAACACGTTTTTCTTTGTTTCTGTTATAAGTTTGCAAATAAATAATTGTTCTTCATAAAATTTAGGCCAAAATGTATTCTGCTACATGTCTTTGGTGAAAATAACCCAAATTAATATTTATTATTTAGTTTGTAGGAAAGTTATAGAGTTCACAAACTATGGTATATATCTGAATGTTGATCAATCCTGAAGTACTGACGGCCAATCTAATTTCTTGAGGTCCAAGAATGTGAGAACAGAACAGATATCCCCCAAATGACCCCTTTTTGCAAAGTAGATGGTCCAACGTACTTCAGGCATGGCAAGTTTTCTGAAGTTGTAGTTTTTTTGTCATAATTTTTCGGAAATGAATAAAAAAAACAAAACACAAAAAAAAGATTTTCACATTTTTTTTTTACATACTGTCACCAGTGCAGTACAGCGTCATCATATAACTGGCATGGCTTTGATCAGAGACACTGACTGGTGACAGTAGAAAAAAGAGAAAAAAAAGGAATAAAAATTAAAAATTTTAAATTATCAATTTTTAAGATTTTTTTCATATTTCACTATGACCAAAGTAGAATAGTGTTACCATAGTAACGTTACTACTTTCGGGAAGTGATCTATATATATATTTATTTATTTATTTTTATTTTTTTTTTTACACAATTTGCTTATAGCAAAGAATTACTTTGGAATAAGCAAACATTTACCTGAATGAAATCTATTCATTCAGGATCTTTTTTTTTTTTTCTTAACTGTGATTTGGCCACAGTTAATCACATGACACAGCTGGGCTGTGATTGGCCCAGCTTGTGCATGTGATCGCTGTGACCATTCACATCTAGCCACACTTGTATACAAAGGATGGCATGATAGGAAGCCATCCATTGTATACAACTGTCATGTGATCTGCTGTGATTGGTCACAGCAGGTCACATGGTACTGGCAGGTCACATGGTACTGGCAACGGGGCTGGTACACAGATCTGTCATCGGCCGTGTTCGAAATACATGGCCGGTGACAGATCGCGCAGCTACGCGGCTCTGCTAGCATGCAAACTGCGCATGCCTGGAAGGACACCATATGGCATCCACCCGGATGGACGAGGGTTTTTGCCGGCCGCCATTCGGCCATAGGCCGGGAACCAGTTAAACAGAAAATTGAAAAACCTGTACACAGAAGGCATGCAATCATGAAGACTGCACACCTATGTTTTTCGTACATTGATCAAGACTGCCGTCCATTTTTATTAGACATATTATGCACTTTATTTCTCCATAGCAAGTACCACAATAGGTAGAGAGGATTTTTAAAACCTCAGACATTCTGTTGCAGTCATTTTCATTTCACACAAGTCATCTCTCGGAGGTAGAACTGATTATATTGTGCACCAGCAATTTGACTCTGGTGCGAGTCCCATCTCAAGTCTTGACAACTGCTTAACTTAATTCATTCAAACAAACAAAAATCAACTAAATATTTGTTCATACCAAGAAGTTGAATTTTTAAATGGTAGCTGTCACTATATACCAAAAGGTCAGAGGGGTCAACGTTACTCCCTCTTACAGTAATGGAGCCATGCGTTCTTGGCACTTTTAGGCAAAAACTATACAACTACATTGTGCTTCTGCATTTGTTCCCACTTCATCAAACTGAACAAACCCAACAGCACCAGTACTGGTAAACCTACTGGTCTGGTTTTTGTTTCACAATAATGTATAATCTGAAAAAGGGTGCGCATTTCAACTCAGATTCTGCAGTGTGTGTAATCTACTCTCCCTGGTATTCAGGTTGTCACTTAATAAGCCTCCAGAAATCTCTTGCATCTAGAGACAGAGAATTGATGACTGCATGAAATAAACATTAAAGTACAGTGCAAGATTTTATAGCTGTCCAATTAAACGTTTTATCAAAAAGTGGTGTACATTTTTCCTCTGATTTTACAAGAGTTTTTCTAACAAATCAAATCAGGCAGCATTGCAATACAGATTATTTTGAATTGCAGACACTAAAAATAGCCCACTTACAGTGAATCTGGGGCAAAATAACAGGTTCACTTTACTGCACCCTTCCCAACTACGGAGACCATCACTGCTGAACTTTGCCAATACTAGATGCCTGCATGTCATGCCAACACTCCTGATTAGTTTGAGGTGTCAATGAAGAACGTGCATGGAAATAATGTCCCACCTTTTAGAGCACACATTTTCCACTATATACATCTACACATGTACATGATCACCAAAAAAGGATCAATAAATATTTTTGCCACAGAAAGTGCTTTTACTTTTGTGGGGCCCACTGGAAAGTAAATGCACAACCTAGAAGGTAAAGTTACAAGCATTACCTGCAGTCTTTGCCAATTTGTCATGAAGTTTATGAAGAGTGCTCATCAGCAGATTTTTCTGTGTCTTGGAAAAAAAAAAAAATGTTTCATAAAATAAGATAAAAACAATAGGTGCACAAAAAATGCTGTTGACAACACAAAAAGGACTCATATATGTAGCAGTACTAATTTCTATTCCTCTACTGCTCTTTTTAGACAGATTTAAAAAGGCTCTTCCCTTTAAGGCTACTGAAACCCGTTGACATATGCAGAGCAGGCACCCAAAGATACATACCTGCAGATACTTTCAGCATCCTCTGGTTCTCCCAAATGCCAGGCTGTTCTCATCAGGCAAAACTCTGATCCTTCCATATAGTGACAGAGCTTGCCAGCAAATCCAATCCCTCCACATTCTGACTGGATCTTGACAATGATGAGTTGCCTCACTAACCAACAGGAAAGTGAGGGAGGAAAGAGAAAGCAGGCAAGCCTCATCGCAATGAAAGTGCTCAAGCTTTGCCTAATCAGAACAGCCTGACATCCATAGTGTAACATTAGGGAACACAGATTTTGGAAGATTCTAAAAGTTGCTTACAGGTATGAAGTATAATCGCCTCTGAGATCTTGGACAACATAACTGCCGCAACATTAATTCAGCATTCAAACCTCGTTCACACCATATGTGCAGAAAAACTGACCTGCAGATTTCACTTGCAGACATCAGTTTACATGCGTGCTTCAATGAGTTTTATACACATTACAGATTTCTAGCATGTGATACTAGTGTTGTGGTGTGAACAGGGCACATGGAGAATATCTGATTTTGTTGTGCCCTTGCAGAATGTGTGCAGAAACCTGACGTCTCTGCACCATGGTGTGAACGAGCCCTCAATTAACATGCTAGTATGCCCTGGAAGAAAAAAAAAGTAGGAGTCTTAAAGTTTGATTTAGATACTGCTCATATTCCGAACTGTATCTGTATGATAGGTTAATTGCCACTAACTGGGTAAGCTGAGAGATTTTGTAGACTACCCAAAATATGCGCTAAACGTAAACTAGCAAATCTCTACCCTGTTACGTGCACACGTAAAATCTACATCACATACTTGCCAGACATTTGTAATTTTGCTCAGCTATTGGTCTGAGTACAGTGACCATATAATAATGTGCCTTGCTATTTACAGGTATTGCCAACCATACAAGCTTAAATATCTGTGGGGGCTGTAGCAGGGATGAGAGAATATAAATTTCAAATTTTGACCATAGCTACACTAAGCCATGTCATCCTAAAGAGTAATTTATCATCTTGTCAACACGTAATCATCTATAAAATTAGACAGGATTATCTGATATTTTCACTGACATTCATCAACGCAAGATGTACATAGGGTATTCTATTTTTAGTGTGTATGCTCAGTTAATGGGACGGGGCCATACAATCACCCACAATGTTTTGTCAGCATGAATTAGGGTGACTGGTTTCTACGGTGAAGAACTATGACACACCAATGTGAGATCAAGAACATATCAGCAATATTTTAAAAACATAACTGGAATAAAAAGTTGTTATAATTACAGTATATTACATTTTAACAAATCCATAACTCATTTTGAATTTTGCACAAACGATGCCTACAGCAAATGCTAAAAAACGCCCCCCCCCCCGCCCCAAAAAACAAAAAAACAAAAAAAAACAAATATATACCCCAATATTTTGGTAAAATATGAAAGAATGTTACAGGGAGTAAATAGATACACATGTCACACTTTAAAATTGTGCATGCTCTGGGAATGGCATGAAACTGAAGTACTTAAAAGTCTCCATTGACGATGCTTTAAAAATGTCTACAGGTTAGTAATGTAAAGTTAGAGGAGGTCTAGTGCAAGAATTATTGCCCTTACTCTGACGTTCGTGGCGATACCTCACATGTGTGGTTTGAACACCGTTTACATATGTTGGCATGGCCTACGGATGCGTTCACCACTACATGTAAGCACGGGGGGACAGGGGCACTTTAAAGTTGTTGTTTTTTTTTGGGGGGGGGGGGTTATTTTTGCACTGTCTTTAAATTAAAAAAAAAGTTTGAATCACCTTTATTCTCATCACAAGGAATGCATGCATCCCTTGCGATACATAATTAGGGACAGATCCGCTTTATGGAGAGATATGGGGTCAAAAAGATCCCACATATCTCCTCTACAATGTAAAGCATTAGATCAAAAAAAGCATTGATCTAGTGATAAAAGAAAAAAATAACCGGAACCGGAAGTGACATCACTCCAGTCCTCCAAGCGCATAGAGATGAGTGGAGGCCATCTTTCCTTCACTAATCTCTATGCCCAGCACCGGGATCGTTCAATGGTTTGGCAGGTAAGGCTAAGAACTACCGGGCGGCGGGGTTTTTTCAGGCACCTGTATAGGTGCTTTTTTTCATATTGAGATTATATAAAAACAAAAGCGCAATTTCTGTATAAAAGTGATCACAAACAGTGCCTTGAAAGTGTTTATACCCCTTGAAATTTTCCAAATTGTGTTTCATGGTACAGCCAAAAACGTAAATCTATTATATTGGGATTGGAAGGAAAATGATAAATGATTTTCAAAAATGTTAAAAAAAAAAAAAAAAAAAAAAATCTGAAAAGTGTGGCGTGCATTTGAATTCAGCCCCCTTTACTCTGATACGGCTAACTAAAATCTAGAGGAACCAATTGCCTTCAGAAGTCACCTAATTAGTAAATAGAGTCCACCTGTGTGTAATTTATTCTCAGTATAAATACAACTGTTCTGTGAAGCCCTCAGGTTTGTTAGACAATATTAGAGATCATCATGAAGGCCAAGGAACACACCAGACAGGTCAGGGATAAAGTTATGGATTAAGTTTAAAGCAGGGTTAGGTTGTGAAAAAATATCCCAAGCTTTGAACATCTCACGGAGCACTGCTCAATCCATCATTTGAAAATGGAAAGATTATGGCAAGGAGAGCATTAATAAAAGCAGCCAAGAGGCCCATGGAACTCTGGAGCAGCTGCAGATCTCCACAGCTCAGATGTAAGAATCTGTCCACAGGACAACTATTAGTCTTGCACTCCACAAATCTGTAATAAAACAGTAATTGTAATCTAAAAATAAAGGTGTAGGTGTCTATAAGAAATGCATAATCGTGACATGCGTAGTGGTTATATAATGTCCAAAAATTCTTTATATCTGGTGTGATCTCCAAGTGACTTCAATAAAGTCCCAGAATACTTTTTCTCTTTAGGTGGGTGTGCTAATCAACATACAGAATGCGCACTCACCAGATGCGCTAATAAAAAGCACGTTGTATCATATACTTCTGGTCATTCACGGGTCCCTCAGGGGTAATCCGGGATGTAGCCTGGGGGTAGATGGTCTCCCTTTAGGTGCTGGGATGTGATGGCCAGTATTGATAGTTCAACCTCTTCAGTATGCTGGGACATTCACTGGAGATGGTGCTAGGGGATTTAAGGTGCTCAATGCAGAGCAAAAATGAGGGATAATCGCATAGTGTAGTATTTAGATGTTGCTTTATTAATGGTAATGTTAAAATGGGTTAAAAGAACGTACAAAACTGCAGTAATAAATGGAAATGCCACAATAATAATCGCATGAGATACGCGCATAGATAACTGACCAGCTGGTAAAATGAAGTGGCCGTCGGATCCCCGTGATCCGACGGCTTGACGTCAATGGCTTGCAAGGGCTCCTCAACGCCTTTCGAACTCAGCGTTCATTCTCAAAAGGGGTATTACCATTAATAATGCAACATCTAAATACAACACTATGGGATTATCCCTAATTTGTGCTCTGCATTGAGCACCTTAAATCCCCTAGCACCATCTCCAGTGAATGTCCCAGCATCCTGAAGAGGTTGATCAATACTGCCCATCACATCCTAGCACCTAAAAGGGAGACCATCTACCCCCAGGCTACATCCTGGATTACCCAAGGGACCCGTGAATGACCAGAAGTATATGATACAACGCGCTTTTTATTAGCGCATCTGGTGAGTGCGCATTCTGTATGTTGATTAGCACACCCACCTAAGGAGAAAAAGTATTCTGGGACTTTACGGAAGCTACTTGGAGATCACACCAGATTTAAAGAATTTTTGGACATTATATAACCACTACACGTCACGATTATGCATTTCCTATAGACACCTACACCTTTATTTTTAGATTACAATTACTGTTTTATTACAGGTTATAAGCAAAACGCATTTATCACATACATGCGTTTATGAGACTAAGATTGGTCATTTCCGTAGATTTTTAACGCTGCAGCTTTATTTTATTGATCCATTTGAAGGCATGTGGTTTACCTTTTAGTGTGTTCAGCTGCTTACTTTTCTTATTGGTTTTAGCATTAGCGCTCGCTTTATTATCCTATTTAAGCAAATCCACAAATCTGGCCTTTATGGAAAAGTGGCAAACAGAAAGCCATTGTTGAAAGAAAGCCATCAGAAGCCCCGTTCACAGTTTGCAAGAAGCCATGTGGGGGACACAACAAATATGTGGAAGAAGGTCTTTGGTCAGAGAAGACCAAAATTGAACTTTTTGGCCTAAAAGCAAAACGCTGTGTGTGGTGGAAAACAAACATCACCCTGAGCACACCATCCCCACCATGAAACATGGTGGTGGCAGCATCGTGTTGTGGGAATGTTTTCCTTCAGCAGGGACAGGGAAGCTGGTCAGTTGATGGGAAGTTGATGGAGCCAAATACAGGGCAATCTTAGAAGAAAACCTGTTAGAGTCCGCAAAAGACTTGAGACTGGAGTGGAGGTTCACCTTCCAGCAGGACAACGACCCTAAACATACAGCCAGAGCTACAATGGAATGGTTTAGATCAAAGCATATTCACGTGCTAGAATGGCCCAAAGTCCAGACCTAAATCCAATTGAGAATCTGTGGCAATACCTGAAAATTGCTGTTCACAGATGCTCTCCATCCAATCTGACAGAACTTGAGCTATTTTGCAAAGAATGGGCAAAAAGGTAACTCTGTAGATGTGCAAAGCTGGTAGATACATCCCCAAAAAGACTTACAGCTGTAATTGCAGCAAAAGGTGGTTCTACAAAGTATTGACTCAGGGGGGCTGAATACAAATGCATGCCACACTTTTCAGATATTTGTAAAATATATTGAAAATAATTTATCATTTTGCTTCCACTTCACAATCATGTGCCACTTGTGTTGGTCTACCACATAAAATCCCAATAAAAATACATTTAAGTTTTTGGTTGTAACATGACAAAATTTCAACGGGTATGAATACTTTTTCAAGGCACTGTTCCCCAATTTCTCAGCTGCACAAAGAGCTCAGGAAGGAGAAACAGCAGGACACTAATCTTCCCAGTGAATGCTGGTGGGGGGCATGGGGGAAGTGTTTTGTCAAGACAAGCCTAATCATTGGGTTAGCTCCCAGCACAGCCAGAAAACTGACCATGCTGTGCTCTCATGCCTAGTGTGGTCCATTTTTAATAGGATAGCAGAGTGACTGGCGGGAACACCAGGAATTTCACACAAAATAACCAATACAAAGAACAAGATACTTTTTCATACAAGCACATGATACAGCAAGAACAAATCCAGAATATAAAAGGTTGAGTTTACATATTGTTTAAAAGCTGAAGCTTAATCTGCTTTTATTTTACCCTCCCTAGTTCATCTCTTCTACCTTCATAATCACTCCTCTGATCAAGCCCCGGTGGGCGGGGTGAAACGCATCAGAGGGCGCGACCAGCATGATGGCTGTGGCTATTCATGGGACTGTACGGGAGGTGAGAGTGGTGTCTTTTCTTCTCCCTCCATGCAAGTGACTGGACTGACACTGGGGCATCGTTCGGCCCTATATCGACCTGTGAGGTGATTCCTTTGACATTTAGCTTCTGAGTGGCGCCACTACGTCTCATGTTTCAGTACATATTTAGATATTTAAATTAAACCTGTCCTTTTTATATATCTTATTTTAAACCCAGCAAGGTCATTCCTGGCTTTCTGCTTTCCTATGCAATGCATGCAAATCATGTCTGAAGGGAGGGGCCAGCACTTAGTGAATTTCAGGCTGGAATGGGCATGACTAGGCCGAATTTGCATGCAAACCACCCTAAGTAATGTCCACATATGATGCTGAGCCGTTATGATTGAAAAAAAATACTGAATATAAATTAATGAAAGGTGTCCAGGGAGAGTAAAGTAGTGGATGAAAGGGCTAGCTGATGCTGGAGCTCCCCCAGCCAGGAAATAGGGCTCCATCTGACTTGCTGAAGCTTCTAATGCACACTCCAAGACTTAGACTGGGAGGGAATATTGGCATTGATGAACAACACAGAAATAGGAATTCTTCAAAAAGACTATGTGAACACACTGCAAAATATATTCCCATGGGCAACAAGTTTAAAAGGCTAAAAATCAAACCTATGTGGCTTATGGCCAAAGTTAACAAGGATATAGATAAGAAAAAAGAGCTTTTATTCAATATAAAAATGAAGGAACACTATCATTTAAACATTACAAAGAATATAACAGAATGTGCAAAAAGGAAATAAAAAGGACACAAAAATTTAAAAAACGGACAGATTGCAAAAGATACGATCAACCCCAAAAAATTCTTTAAATATACTAATAGTAAAAAGGTTCGGTCCGAGCATGTAGGCCCTTTACAAAATAATCTAGACTGGGTGACTAGAGGCAAAGAGAAGGCAAATCTATTAAATACCTTCTTCAGCTCTGTGTATACAAAGGAGCATGGGGGAGCTCTTGTCCATAATGGGCATGGTATTGACACAGCTCCAGATGATCCACATTGGATCACAATTTGATATGATCCAAAAATATTTAGACAGAATAAAGGTGAATAAAGCACCTGGACTGGATGGCATACACCCACGGGTCCTTAACCATTAGCCTACAGGGCACTTATATGCCCCTTCCTGCCCAGGCCAAATTTCCAGCTTTCAGCGCTGTTGCACTTTGAATGACAATTGCGCAGTCATGCAACACTGTACCCATATGAAATTTTTTTGTGACAGCTTTATTTTGGTGGTATTTAATCACCTCTGGGTTTTTTATTTTTTTCTTAAACCAAAAACCATTGAAACTTTTGGGGAAAAAAAAAGTTTTCTTAGTTTGTTATAAAATTTTGGAAACAAGTGATTTTTCTCCTTCACTGACGTGCGCTAATGAGGCTGTAGTGATGGGCACTGATAGGTGGCACTGATGAGGAGGCACTGGTAGGTTGCACTGATGGGCATTGACAGGCATCACTGATGAGCACTGAAAGGCAGCACTTATATGGCACTGATAGGCGGCACTGACTGGCATTGATAGCTGGCACTGATGGGTGACACCAAAAGGCAGCTCAGATGGGCATTGATGTGGCACTGGCAGGTGGCATGGATGAGCACTGACAGCTGGCACTGATGGACACTGACAGGTGGCACTGCTGGGGCTACACTGATAATCAGTGCTCTGATGATCTGTGTACATGTCCCCTCCGAGGAATGCAGATTACCGGCTCTCCTCTCGAGCTGTCAGCGTGACAGCTCGTGAGGAGAGATGCCGATAACCGGCATTTCCCTGTTTACGTGATCAGCTGTGATTGGACACAGCTGATCACATGACTGAGCCGACATCTTCGGCTCTTTCCAATGATCAGTGATCCGCTGTGTCCGAGGGACACAGCTCACCGCCGATCGCCGCATGCTCCCGGAGCCGCGCATGCACGGTTAGAATGGGAGAACAGCCTTGCGTCCATCATTTTACTATATGGCGGGTGGGAGGCGGTTAAAGAATTGAGTTCAGTCATTTCAAAGCCATTGTTTCTAATTTTTAGGGACTCTATAATGACTGGCATAGTACCACTGGATTGGCGTAAGGCCAATGTGGTGCCAATATTTAAAAAGGGGTCAAAATCTTTACCAAGTAATTACAGACCTGTTAGTATAACTTCTATAGTTGGGAAGATACTGGAGAGTTTAAGAAAAGACCACAGAAGTGGTCAAACAAATCGGATTTCTTTTTATGAGGGGGTGAGCAAAACCTTGGACAGAGGGGTGGCGGTGGATGTGGTATATTTGGACAGAGGAGTGGTGGTAGATGTGGTATACTTGGATTTTGCAAAAGCGTTTGACACAATTCCCCACACATGGCTGTGTAAGGTAAAGTCTGCAGGCTTAGAAAAATCCATATGTAAATGACTAGAAAACTGGCTAAAAGATCGTATTCAGAGAGTAGTGGTTAATGATTCATACTCTGAATGGTCTAGGGTTGTCAGTGGTGTACCCCAAGGTTCAGTGTTGGGACCCTTACTTTTTAATATATTTATAAACAATATAGGGTCCGAGATTAAAAATCCCATTTCAGTCTTTGCAGATGATACCAATCTGTTCAGTGGAATAACGTCCTTACAGGATGTCTTCAATTTACAAGCCGACCTCAATGCACTGTTTAATTGGGCAACTATGTGGCAAATGAGGTTTAATGTTGATAAATGTAAGGTTATGCACTTGGGGGCTAAGAATACGCATCATACATACTAGGGGGGTACAACTGGGGGAATCAATGGTGGAGAAGGATCTGGGAGTTCTGGTAGATCACAAGCTTAATAATGGCATGCAATGCCAAGCTGTGGTTTCTAAAGCGAGCAAAATCCTCTCTTGTATTAAAAGAGGTATAGACTCCAGAGAGAGAGATATCATATTACCCCGGTACAAATCATTAGTAACACCTCATCTGGAATATGCAGTTCAGTTTTGGGCACCAATTCACAAAAACAACATTGGGGAAGTTGAGAAAGTACAGAGAAGGGCAACTAAACTGATAAGAGGCATGGAGGAGATCAGCTATGAGGAAAGATTACAGGAACTACATTTCTCTCTTAAGAGGAGATTAAGGGGGGATATGATCACCACGTATGAATACACCAGTGGTTCATATAGTGAACTCTGTGTAGAATTAGTCACCGTGAGGTCAACACAGAGGACAAGGGGGCACTCTTTACGTCTGGAGGAAAAGAAATTTAAGCTCCAACAGAAAGGTTTCTTCACAATAAGAGCTGTGAAAATGTGGAATAGACTCCCTCAAGAGTTGGTTCTGGCCAGGTCAATAGATTGCTTCAAAAAAAAAAAAAAAAAAAAAAAAAAAAAAAAAGGCCTGGATTCTTAGATACACAGAATATAACGGGATACTAACATTTATAGGTAAAGTTGATCCAGGGAATATCTGATTGCCTCTCGGGGGATCAGGAAGGAATTTTTTCCCCAGTGGGTACAAATTGGATCAAGCTTTCTGGGTTTTTTTTTTTGCCTTCCTCTGGATCAACTGCATGTATAGGATTATAACTTTTTTTTTTTCTATGGTTGAACTGGATGAACTTTTGTCTTTTTTCAACTGACTATGTAACACTTTGAGAAGCTCAAACTATGAAGAGAAATTAAGGCAAGCAATTTCTATAGAGGACAGAAGCGTGGGGTTCAACTTTAACACTTTCTGATTTCAGGGCTAAACCCCACATGCTGCCGAATATGAAAGTATCAATGTCTAGTAAGGACACTTACCAAAAGGGTCCAAAGACATGTCCTTAATCCACCAATTAAAAAGGCATGCATAAAATCGTATTTTTCTCATTTTCTCTAGATTTCTAAAACTGCAAATTTCAACAAAAACTCCAAGACAGTCAATCTGACAATCCTTCCATATGGAAAAAAATGCAGTTTATACAAAAAGACACAGAGAAAGCTTGCAACATTTTTAATACTTACATAACCGGGAAAGCCATCAGGACTTTGTACTAGAAAAAAACAAAAACACAAAAAAAGGTATAGGTAAAAAATAGTTTTAGTACACGCACAAATTTAAACAAATTGTTACCAACTGCATAACAAAACCTGGTGGGGAGTAGTAACAGGTATAAACATGTTCGCATGTCAGGAACAGACAAAACGGCACTATCACCCATTACCTGCATTTGTCTAGAATTTGAAGCCGGGTCTATATAATCAGCAATTTCAGGTTGAAAAGGGGATAAATATGGCCATATATGCAAAGTACTGAGCTCCTTTGTTCATGGCCTTTTACATGCAGACTGTGTGACTACAATCATGTCAAGAGGTTAACCAAGTTAGATTTTTGGCTTTAAAACAGAAATTACACTATAAACAGAATAGTGGATATTAGGGAAAAAGGTGATCAACCTAGTGCAATATTTGTAAGCCTATGAGGTATAGGGGGACTCCGTTGTGGCCTGTACCCTATGCAATACATTACATTAAAGTATATGCATATAATTGTTATCCGTACCAACAAATGGAAACTGCCCCAATCTATAACTGGCCTTTGTAGCAAGGAGCACATGGAAGGGCAAAGCATGTCAAACAACAAAAAAGAAAGATTCCCAGCTCAACTTACCAAACAGCCTACAACTAACCAATTGTTATCCCTCATCTACAGTTATCATCCAACAACTTAAAGTGTTACTAAACCCACAAAGGTAAAAATCAGTCTGTATATGCAGTAAAACATGTTTGTTATACTCACTGTGGAACCTAAAAGGTTAATCCCCTGCATTGTGTAAAAAGGATGTTTGATCCCATCTTCTCTGATCCTCCCCTTCTACCATCCCCAACCCAATCCATCTGCTGATAGAACATAGCCTTGGGGGCAAGCTACACATGCTCAGTTTGGTGTGTATTGCTAGAGTGTTTTTGTCTTCCTTGGGAGAGTGCATGTGCAGTTATCGATATTAACTGACTTCAGTGCAAAATCATGTCCCCTTGACTTGCAAAAACCCCTGTTTAAGTTTTTTAATTTTACATATATATTTAATTTTCTGTCTAATTTTTGTGTTACTTTCAATAAAAGTTCTTTCACGTTACTGGATTGTTTAAAAATTCATATTCATTTAAATTTATGATATTATAGTCAAATAACACAATTATATCAAAATATATTTTCTTTAAAAACTATCCACTTCGGTTTTCGGCCACATGCATCCTGAATTTTCGGATTGAGCCCAGAATTTATTTCTGTGCACTAGTACAAATGTGAAATCTTGAAAATGTTGAAAGTCTGTGCATAATAATTCAAAATCACCTCACAGACAAGTGTGCCAGTTCCCTTTACCAAATTTTAATGATTTCCAAATGATCATCCAATTTGACGGGGGGGGGGGGGGAACCGTTCAGGATAGCACTGACTCCACAGTCCTTCACTAGTCATCCAAAGCCAGCACCTCAAAGTAATAATGGGTAAGAGAAAGAACAAAGGACCACAGAGTAGTATGCAGGCATCAACTTATGCCACAGATCTCGCCCTACACGAGTTCCATCTGGTGCAACAGACATCAGGGGAATCCCGTGAAGATATCAGTTATTACTTGGAGGTGTTGGCTTTGGATAACTACTGAAGGAACGTAGAGTCAGTGGTATCCTGAGTGGTGCCGCCCCCACCCTCCAACTGGATGATTTCTGCGCTGTAGAGTTCTTATTTGGAGATCATCACCATTTGGTAAGGAAACTGGTACACTTGTCCGTGAGGTGGTTTGGGATTCTTAAGCTGGCTATACATTATGCAATTTTCTTGTTCAATTTCCTTTAGATGTACTTTCAACTATGTAGTGCAAGGGTACCTGATTGCATACAAATTAAAAGTGTTTAGGTTTGACCTCATATGGTTTTGGTAAAATCGAAAGGAAAATTGTACAAGAAAATTATAATGTATGGGCAGCCTTGCACGTGGACTATCATCATTTCCAAGATGTCACATTTGGAGATATATTTATTTATCCCCCCTCCCTTTGAAGTGTACTTCTGTGTTATGCACAAGCAAATTCTATGATATGGGACTGCTATTTCACCATTTAAGTGATGCACATTGTTCATAATGGCTCAATACGAGTTAACGTTACTCTTTCACACACATTTTTGTATTGGTCACTACAGAGATATTGGTTTTGGATATTGTTTTATATGAATTGTTTTTGCAATTCCTTTGTGTCTGGAATATAGGTTGCTGCATTACCACTTCTTGCACAATTTCTTCTGTGTTTAGATTCAGATGGATAGCAGATGCAAAAGGGGAGCTCTTTGAAGCTACAGGGGCCAAAAAAAGACCCAAGAATGTCACATCTGACAACTCCCTTTAAATCTGGAGTAACGGCAGTTGACGTCTCTAAAACAGTCTCTTCTGAAATGAACTGCTGAGACCCTGAATCTGAGTCAGAAATGGTCACAAGGACCAATGGTATGGTCTGTTCTAAGGCCCCTGGAGGGTCAGAAACACCCTGCAGGGGTGGGGGCTGGAGCATGTTGAAATCCTATCTAGTCAATGTATGAAGTTGTTGAGCACATGGTCAAAGTCCTAAGAGGATGTGGCAGTCCAAGGACTCTGAAAAGAGCACCACCCAACCCAGCTGAGAAAACCCCAATGAAGACAACCCAATGACAATGGGGGCACTGGGTTCCATACTACATGCACTGGTTTTTCCAGAAGATACTGAGTATGTTTTCAGAACCACTAGGGGAGTATGGGCTGGGGACACCCGTACAAGTGGGACTGCCCCGCGTGTGTCACTGTGCAGAGATGTGGCCACAAAAACTGACTAGGCCCAAAAGTGCAAGGTAATGACTGGATATCGCAAATCTGAGGCAGCTAGTACTGATGAGTGTCAAATGGCCAGAGGTGACCCTGTCACTGTAAGGCAGGCAGTAACAGAATGGAGTTCCATGAAGTTGCCAGCAAGCAGGATAGTGCTTCCTCCACCACTGACTGGCAGGAGAGAGCATAGAGTGCATGTGCGAAAACTGAACACTGCAGATGTCAGTGCTCAGTACCTCATCTATAAAGTGTAAAACTCACAACAAATTACTCTTAGATTCCTTTGACACGAGCAGACCGATCAGGTCCACCTGTTTTTCAAGCAGACCTGATCAGATGCTCCATTGCTATAGAGCGGCGGGTGTAAGCGGTCATGTACCCCGATCTGTCTGGTAGATCGGATGGAAACAGACAGGTGGTCCATTTCCATCCAACTGTCCATAGAGGACAGCGGGCTGTGTCCGTGTCCTCTCTGCATAAGTGAAGCAGACACGGACATGACAACCACTTGCTCATCAGGTAGATAGGTAAGCAGATCCGCTGACTGGTCTGGCCTGTGTGAAAGGGGCCCTTTTGTGCTCTTTTGTTCTGTTAAATATACAGCCAAAAAAACAGCTTTTAAATTTAGCCATAAATCTTGTGAAGGAAAGAGGTAGGTGTTCTGTAGCTCTAAAAGTGTTATGTAGTCCTAACACTGCCTGTCTTAGGGTGACAACGCTGTTCAGTACGTGGTCACCTTGGACATGGTGTGTTAATGGCAGAATTACCGGGTTAAAAAAAATAATAATGCAGCATCAAATCTAAGATCAGGTAAGCTGCAATACTATCAATTTTTGTTTTAGATTAGGGATGCACCGAAATTTCGGTGGCCAAAACATTTAGGCCGAAAGGAAAATAAGCACAGATACAGCTGCCGAAAATAACCCCGCCGCAACTCAGTGATTCTCAGCCTTACCTGAAAAACCACCGAACAGAGATAAGTGAAGGAAAGATGGCCTCCACTCAGCTCTATGCCCTTGGAGGACCGGAGCGACATCACTTCTGGTTCCGGGGCCTTGTAAACAAGGCCTTTTTTTCTTTTCTTTTAAAAAGCATTAGATCAATGCTTTACATTGTAGAGGAGATGGAGTCTTTTTTTTTTTCTTTTCTTTTTTTAAGGGGACAGTAAAAGGAAAAAAAAAAAAAAAAAAGTGCCCCCCATCCCCCTGTGCTCACACGTAGTGAACGCATACGTAGGCCATGCCCACATATGTAAACTGTGTTCAAACCACACTCGAGGTATCGCCATGAACATCAGAGCAAGAGCAATAGTTCTAGCACTATGCCTATTATTATTATACAGTATTTATAAAGCGCCAATAGTTCACTCAGCGCTGTACATTACAGAGGGGGACAGAACATGTGACAGAACAATACCAATACAATGCAAAACATGAGGGGATTGAGGGCCCTGCTCTTTCGAGCTTACAATCTAGGCCTACTCTAACTTTATACTGCTAACCTGTAGAAATGTTTAAATCCGTAGTTTCATGCCATTCCATGAGCATGTGCAATTTTAAAGCATGACATGTTGGGTATCTATTTACTCGCCATAACATCATCTTTCATATTTTACAAAAAAATTCAGGTATATGGTTTTTTTTTTTTTTTTTAATTATTAAAGTGTATTTTTTTCCCACAAAATTCCGTTTGAAAAATAACGGTCCATTTTGGTTTTCGCCAAGTGCATCCTGAATTTTCAGCTTCGGCACTAGAACGTTCATTTCGGTGCACCACTAGTTTAGATATAATGATAAAATGGCACCCAATGATGCAACTAGAGGTAGCTCCCAGTACTTCAGGTCTGCCAGCCTTACTCACTAAGCGATTCTTCAGAGACAGGGTCACACTTGGAGCTGTGCCACGGCTCTGAACCCAGAAAGAGCTCTGTGGCCAAGTTAACCAGTATACTCAGATCTGTTAAGCGCCACAATGAATGGGTTCACTTTCCAGGCTAGCATTGGCATGTCCAGTCGGGTCTAACTACAGCCTCCAAAGCTAGGTTGAGAAAAATCTGTTACAGATAGCCAATACAGAGACCTGGCCAAGCAGTTATGTAGCAAGGAATCTTGAAGATGAGAGAAGAATCATAATTAAAAATGGGGGAGGGGGGGAGCAAAGCTCATTAAAAGATGTCCATCTTATTAGGACACTAGCAAAACACAGGCATGCTGGGTAAAAGACTGGTTATACTGGGGAGCTAAAAGTTAGGAGCCAGATTTCTTTTTAGCGTAGCGTGGGTTGTCATCCTTGACTTCACGTGATGCGATTTGCCTCGTGACAATCATGGCAAAACTGCACCATGTTTTAGGCGCCATTGAAAATAATGGCACCTGAACATGTGTTTTGTAATCACAGCAATTCTGCTGTGATTCCAAAATGCCCAGGTGTGAATGAAACCTCCCTGGTTAACACACATGCGATTCTGAATTGGTTTTGAAACTCAATTCGCATAACAGGCTAGATATTGTGTTCCTATTGAGATGGCTCACACAGATGCAATCCACACACATTGTGTTTTGAGTGCCCTTATGAAAAGGGTTCTGTTCTGAGTTTGTGGCAGTGCGTTCCAGACTCACCTGTTAGAGTGGCATGCAGAGATAAGGGTTCACGTAGGATTGATATTGCGGCGCGACTTCCCACAGAAGTCTACGGGAGGCAATGTGTGTGTGAACCTTGGTGCTAGGACGCAATTTCTAGAGACCATTGCAACATGGTATTTGTCAAGCCCTGCTTTAAAGCATTATTAAACCAAAATTTAACCACTTGCCGCCCAGCCACTGTAGAAATACGGTGGCAGGGCAGCACGGCTGGGCAAAAGCACGTTTTAAAAACGTGCGTTTGCAAAACAGGTAGGGGGCGCGCGTGATGCGCTCCGCCGCCCTACCTGCACCGCCCATCCCGGCCGTGGGTGTCAGTCGCCAGAGAAAAGGGCTGCAGTAGCTCTGCTTTCTGTCAGTTCCGACAGCTCCTGACACGCTGATCGGGAGAAAAGAGTTTCTCTCTCCTGATCAGCGTGTCCCTGTGCAGTACACACCCCTGCCCCCTAGTAAAACACTCCCCTCACACAGTTAACCCTTTCAGTGAATAGAAAAGTTAACCCCTTCCTCCCCAGTGCCCTTAGTAGTGTGTTTTTTTTTGCACTGATCACTGTATTGGTGTCACTGGGGATGTCAGTGACCCCAAGTCAGTTCCCCCCCAGTGTCAGAATGCCCGCCGCAGTCTTGCAGTCCTGCCATAAGTCGCTGATCGCCGCCATTATTAGTATAAAAAAAAAAATTTAAAATCCGAGTATCTTTCCCGCCATTTGTAAACGCTATAACTTTCACGAAAATCAATTAATTTACACGTATTGGGGTTTTTTTTTTTTTAGCAAAGACATGTAGCAGAATGCATTTTGGCCAAAATTTGATTTTCACTTTTTTTTTTTACTGGACATGTTTTATAGCAAAAAGTCCAAAATATTTTTTTTTTCCTCAAAATTGTCAGCCTTTTTTTTTTTTTTATAGGGCACAAAAAAAAAACAAAAAAACGCACAGGCGATCAAATACCACCGAAAGAAAGTTCTATTTGTGTGAAAAAAAGGACATAAATTTATGTACCGTATTGCATGACCGCGCAATTGTCCATTAAACTAGCGCAGTGCTGTATAGCAAAAAAATGGCGTAAATTGCGGTATATATACCATAGTTTGTAAACGCTATAACTTTCACGTAAACCAATTAATTTACACGTATTGGGTTTTTGTTTTAGCAAAGACATGCCACAGAAATTTATAACTAAATTTGATTTTTAAATTTGTTTTTACTGGACATGTTTTATAGCAAAAAGTCCAAAAGTTTTTTTTTTTTTCCTCAAAATTGTTGGGCTTTTTTCTTTATAGCGCAAAAAATAAAAAACGCACAGGCGATCAAATACCACCGAAAGAAAGCTCAATTTGTGGGAAAAAAGGAGGTAAATGTCATTTATGTACCGTATTGCATGAGCGCAATTGTTCATTAAACTAGCGCAGCGCTGTATAGCAAAAAAATGGCGTAAATTGCAGTATCTATACCATAGTTTATAGACGCTATAACTTTCACACAAAGCAATCAATATACACTTATTGGGATTTTATTTACCAAAAACATGTAGCAGAATACATTTTGGCCTAAATTTTTAACTAACTTTGAGTTTACTATATATTTTTTATAGCTGAAAGTAAAAAATCGTTTCTTCAAAATGTTTGGTTTATAGCGTGAAAAATAAAAAGCACACAGGTGATCAAATACCACCAAAAGAAAGCTCTATTTGTGTGAAAAAAAGGACGTAAATTTTGTTTGGGTACAGCATTGCATGACCGCGCAATTATCAGTTGAATTAGTGCAGTGCCGAGTAGCAAAAAGAGGCCTGGTCATTAAGGGGGGTAAATCCTCAGGAGGGCAAGTGGTTAAAGAAGCTGCAAACCTTAGCATTTCTCCTGTTTGAACGTCTAATTTACTTGTGAATTGCTTACTTCCCCGATTCATTTTTTGAAGCGGCTCGGTTTGATTACAGGATCACCTGGAATCACCTTTATGTTCACATTACCAGAACGCTCCCGGCTGGCACTACAGAAATCTCCACATGCTGTGTGTATCTTTAGAAAGATAGCTCCGAAACCTATGGTGGCAAGCAAGCAAGCCAGCCCCAGTTCCTGTCCTAATGCCAAACACAGCCCTGTATAATTTACGTAATGAGGCTACACAGAGTTCATAGAGCGCTTACAGCTGCTGCAGAAGTCAGTGAAATGGTTTAGACCAGGGGTGGGCAACTGTGGCCCTCCAGCTGTTGTAGAACTACAAGTCCCATGAGGCATTGCAAAACTGAGTTACAAGCATGACTCCCAAAGACAGAGACATGATGGGACTTTTAGTTCACCAACAGCTGGAGGGCCACAGTTGCCCACCCCTGGTTTAGACCAACTTAGTCCAAACTATTTAAAGAACACTAAAACATGGAGTTAGGCTTTAAATGTGGTGACTGCAGCAGTTTTAGTTTTTTTTCTCCCTTTATTTTCATCTGTTGATCTGGCCGGAAAGTCTTATTTTTCAACTTCCTTTAACCACTTGCCTACTGGGAACTTTTACCCCCTTCCGGCCCAGACCAATTTTCAGCTTTCAGTGCTCTCATACTTTGAATGACAATTTCACGGTCATGCAACACTGTACCCAAACAAAATTTTTATCATTTTTTCAGACAAATCGAGCTTTCTTTTGGTGGTATTTAACCACTTAGAAACCGCGCTATAGCCGAATGACAGCTACAGTGCGGTTGTCCAATTCTGGGAGGGCGTCAAATGACGTCCTCCCAGACATGCCCTCCTGCATGCCCCCAGTGGTGCACACCCGGCGATCTCAGTGAACGCTGTGTCCTACGGACACAGCTGATCATTTGATGTGGTAAATAAACAATCACAGCAGCATTTTACCACGTGATCAGCTGTGTCTAACGACAGCAGATCACCGGGTAAATGCGGTTGCCGGTTATCGGCTGCACTTTCCTCACGCTGTCATAGTGTGAGGAAAGTACTGCTGATAACAGGCAATTGTCAGAAAACAGATCGGCCCTGATGATCAGTGCCCAGCAGTGCCACCCACCAGTGCCAAGCAGTGTACATCATTAAAGGAGAACAATTACCTGTTTGCAACATTTTATAGTAGAAACAAAAATTTTTTCTCCACATTTTTTGCCCTTTTGTTTATAGCGCAAAAAATAAAAACACCCAGTGGTGATTAAACACCACCAAAAGAAAGCTCTACGTGTGAAAAAAGTGATATAAATGTCATATGGTTACAGTGTGATATGACCGCGCAATTATCAGAGTGCGACAGCGCTGAAAGCTGAAAATTGGCCTGGGCAGGAAGGGGGATATAAGTGCCCAGTAGGTAAGTGGTTAATCAGCACTGGAATATTTATTTTTGGCTAAAGGAAAAAAAAATTGGGGGAAAGTTTTGTAAATATATGATTTTTCCTCCTTCACTGATAGGCTGCACTGATGAAGAGTCACGGATTCAACTGATTGCCAGCACACACGGGCACTATTGGGGCTACACTGATCATCAGGGCACTGATGATCAGTGTAGATGTCCCCCTGCGAAATGCCACTTACCGGCTCTCCTCTCCTCACGCACCATCAGCATGAGAAGAGGACTGCAGATAACCAGCATTTCCTAATTACCCTATGATCAATCACAGCTGGTCACATGGTAAAAACAACTGTGATTGGCCCATTCCTTTGTCATGTGATCAGCTGTGTCCAAAGGACACAGCGATCACAGATTGCATGCAGTGTGAGCCCCAATGGGGCATGCAGGGGTGTAGTTCTGGGAGGATGTCCATGGCTGCCCTCCCAGAACTAGCCGACCACGCTGCAGCTGTCTTTTGGCTATAGCGCAGTCGGAAACTGGTTAACAAACCAAGCTTCCAAACAAAAAGTGGCAGTTGGAGAGGAGACAAACAATTTAGGCTACATTCACACCTCTGCAAGCCACGTTTTGCGCGGGCACGGCATCCCATTCCACCAGTGCTCCTGGCCCTTCCCTCCTGCCGTGTGCCACCAGAGCAAGCAGCTTGCTATGGGGGCACCCAAGCAGTCTCGCTCCTGAAAACACAGGAAACAGGTCATGCTCCATTTTTAAAATGCACTGTGGTTTGCAGAGTGTGGGGGTACCATTGGAGTAAATGGCATCCCTTGAGCAGCAACACGTTTTTCTGTGCAAGTTGTTGCGGCAACAGGTGCGGTCCCGCAGCAACAACCACACAGGTGTGAACCCCTAGCCTTCGTGTGGAACTAAAGTCCTAGATTTAAAGACTGCAAGCAGGCCGGGTCTTATTGCAGAAGAGAAATATAAAGAAGCATACCTGCCGATTGCAATATTCCTTGAAATGTACCCTGAGCTTGGCTTACACAGCTCAGTTTACATTCCAGCACAGCGCCTGTGTGATGGGACAACTAAACTCCTGAACAGGAGGAATGATGCAGGAATGATGTCAGACCACAGCACTGCCCGGCACCCAGAATAATCCAGGGAGAAGATGCCAGCACAGGTCTTCAGACCGATACAAAAGAGGTAAGTATCGGGACTTTAGTTCCACTTTAACAATGACAGGGGTGCCAACAATGACCAGCTTTTATTTATGTAATACCTTTATCCCAAAATGTCTTGTTACTGTAACCGTTTAAAGCAAAACTAAACCTAATGGTTTCAAATGTAAATAAACCCTCATATTCTTTACGTCCAAGAAAGCTGCCATCTTTGCTTATGTTTGATCTGCAGTTACCATTGTTCTCCACATATGATCAGTTCTGACACCAGCCATTTGATGGCTGGACAGTTTCTAATAACAAACATGTCAATACTTACCTGCAGTGTACAGTGGTTTCCACCGAGCAGCCCCAATCCTCTTCTCGGGTCCGCCGGCGCTTCTGGCCCTTCCCTCCTGCCGTGTGTCCCCAGAGCAAGCAGCTTACTATGGGGGCACCCAAGCAGTCTCGCTCCTGAGCCGCTGCTCTGTGTTTCCATTCACACACACAGCCTCGGTGCTGCCCGCCCCCTCATATCACTGGATCGCGATGGAGCTCAGGTAAGCATTGGGGGGCTGGAGAGGCTGCTGCACACAGGTTTTTAACATTCATGCACAATAAGCATGAAGATAAAAACTTTGAGCCTTTACAACCAAGTTGGCACTTTTTTTAATTTATGTAATATAAATATGCAGCGCTGCATCAAATGGTGCACAAAAGTGAAATGAAAAACAATGGTGGGGGTACCTGCTTCCACTTCCAGTCGAAGTGCTACGGCAATCCGAGCAGAAGTTTGGCCTTCCCCCGCAGCCTTCTGGGACATGTCACAGGTCCCAGAAGGTTGCAGGACCATTCTCAAAATGCAGAGTGGCTGTGCATGTGCAGTGGGAAGCCAGCTATGAAGCCACAAGCAGTCACACCTGGTTTACCAAAATAACTGGGGACTCAGACGGGTGAAGAGCCCACTCAGGTGAGAACCGTGCTGAATCCCTGGATAGGCAAGTGTCCTACTATTAAGTCAGCATCTAATGGCCTTTTTTTTTTTTTTTTCTTTGTTTCTAAGGTAGAGAACTTTAACCATTTTCCAAAATCGAAACATTCAAGGCATGCCGTGATAACTCTCTTACTTGTGCACTAAACCGACATATCAAGCCATCAAAATGCCTGGTGTTATAACTGATCAAATGTGCAACTGCTTGTCAAACAGCGGTCAAGACTGCAGCTTTCTCAGTTGTAAAGGGAAGGAGGTCTTAGTTAGCTGGAGTTCATTTTTAATTTGTTAGTTAGTCACATATTTAAAGTATTAGGGGTTCAGCGAAATTTCGGTGGCCGAAACATTTTGGCCGAAAACCCCCCTAACGGCTGTAGGGCGATATGAAAAAAAAAAAAAAACAAAACACCGATACAGGTGCCGAAAAAACCCTGCCCCTCGGTAGTTCTCAGTCTTACCTGAAAAGCCATTGAAAGATCCCGGCGCTGGGCATAGAGATTAGTGAAGGGAAGATGGCCTCCACCCATCTCTATGCCCTTGGAGGACCGGTGCAATGCCACTTTCGGTTCCCACCATTTTTTTTAAAGCACTAAATCAATGCTTTTTTTTTTGATCCAATGCTTTACATTGCAGAGAGATGTGGGATCTTATTGACCCATATCTCTCCATAAAGAGGACCGATCACTATTTCAATATTATGTGATAGGAATAAAAATGATTAAACTTTTTTTTTTAAAGGGAGAGTGCAAAAAAAAAAAAAAAAGTTTAAAGTGCCCCTGTCCCCCCGTGCTCACACATAGTGGTGAACACATACTAGTTCAGACAATGCTGCCGTCACTTGTGTGTGCATGTGTGTATACATCATGTGTAAAGCAACCCATTCATTCATTTGAACAGGCTGCTGTATCAGAAATGTGGGGAAAGAAGTCCCTGACCCTCTTCTAAAAGTACGGTGCATAAAATCGGTTGGTGCTGTGGCACCATGCGGTTTTGCATGTTTGAAAACATAGTGATTTGCCAAAGTGTGGGGTGCCATACAAAAGTAATGGCACCCCCACACGTCTGCTAAAGAGCAGTGATGTTTGCCCATGGTTGGAAAGGCATGCGATTATGCACGTGTTTCCGCCCTGCATGTGTGAACCTAGCCTAAAAAGCAACTTACTAGCCAGATCACTAAATGAAAACAAAAGGGGATAAGAGGCAAAAATCAATGCAGCCATGTTTAACCACTTAAGTTTTGGATGGTTTTATTCCCTTCATAACTCTTTTTAATATTCGGTATTGAGCTACTTTACTTGGTAATTGCGTAGTCATGCAACATTACATGAATGGAATTTATATAATTTTTTCACACAGAGCTTCTTTTGGTGGTATTTGACCACCACTGTTTTATTTATCTTATTATATATTAAAAAATAAAATTACTTTCTGCTATAAAACATATCCAAAACATTTAAAAAGATCACATTTTGTCAAATTTTGGCCAAAGTGTATTCTGCTACGTCTTCGGTAGAAAGAAAAAAAAAAATCCCAAAAATGTATATTGATTGTTTTGCATGAAAGTTATACCGTCAGCAAACCATGGAATATTTGCACACCGGAATTTGTTTTTTTTTTTAATACAATGGCAGTGATCCGCGACTTATAGTGGGACTGTTGTAGTGTGGTGAGCAATCTGACTGATGCTGGGTGGGAACTGACTAAATGACACCGACATCTCCAGTGACACAAATACAGTGATCAGTGCTAATAATATATGCTGTCACTGTACTAATGACATTGGTTGGGAAGGGGTTAACATCTAGAGGCAAAGGGTTAACTGTAATGTGTGTAAAGTACACTGCTCAAAAAATTATAAGGAACACTTTTTAATCAGAGTAAAGCATCAAGTCAATTAAATTCCTGGAATATTGATTTGATCAGTTAAGTAGCAGAGGGGGTTGTTAATCGATTCAGCTGCTTTGGTGTTAATGAAATTAACAGGTGCACTAGATGGGCAATAATGAGACAACCCCCAAAACAGGAATGGTTTTACAACTGGGGGCCACTGACTTTTTCCCTACTCATCTTTTCCGACTGTTTTTCACTAGTTTTGTATTTGGCTAGGGTCAGTGTCATACTGGTAGCATGAGGAGATACTTGGACCCTACAGAGGTTGCACAGGCAGTTCAACTCCTCCAGGATGGCATATCAGCACGTGCCATTGCTAGGTTTGCTGTGTCTTCCAGCACAGTCTCAAGAGCATGGAGGAGATTCCAGGAGACAGGTAAGTTACTCTAGGAGACCTGGACAGGGCCATAGAAGGTCCTTAACCCATCAGCAGGATTGGTATCTGCTCCTTTGTGCAATAAGCAATAGAATGAGCTCTGCCAGAGCCCTACAAAACGACCTCCAGCAGGCCACTGGTGTGAACATCTCTGACCAATCAGAAACAGACTTCATGAGGGTGGCCTGAGGGCTCGGTGTCCTCTAGTGGGCCCTGTGCTCACTGCCCAGCACCAGATATCTCAATTGGCATTTTCCATTGAACACCAGAATTGGCAGGTCCACCACTGGCGCCCTGTGCTTTTCACAGATGAGAGCAGGTTCACCCTGAGCACATGTGACAGATGTGAAAGGTTCTAGAGAAGCCGTGGAGAACATTATGCTGCCTGTAACATCGTTCAGCATGACCATTTTGGTGGTGGGCCAATGATGGTCTGGGGAGGCACATCTGTGGAGGGATGCAGAGACCTCTACAGGCTAGACAATTGCACCTGATTGCCATTAGGTATCGTGATGAAATCCTTGGACCCATTATCAGACCCTACGTTGGTACAGTGGGGTTCCTCGTGGTGCACGACAATGCCAGATCTGGGAGGAAATACCCCAGGACACCATCCACTGTCTCATTAGGAGCATGCCCCGACATTGTCATGCATGCATACAAGCACGTGGGGCCCACACAAATTACCGAGTACCATTTTGAGTTGCTGCAATGAAATTTCAGCAAAATTGACTAGGCTGTTGCATCATTTTTTCACTTTGATTTTCGGGGTGTCTTTGAATTCAGTCCTCTGTGGGCTGATAATTTTCATTTCCATCAAACGATGGGGCATCCTTATGTTCCTAACACATTACCCAGTCCATATCAATATAGATAGTCAGCATATTTTTCCCCATTGAGAGCTCATGTGGTTTCAAAGTGTTCCTTTAACTGTTTGGAGCAGTGTATGCTGCTCTAACTAAGCTACTTTGCAGGGAGGGGAAAAAAAAAAAAACAAAACAAAAAAACAAACAAACACACAGACCCATTGGGCTCTCTTCTGTCATTCGCTAAGCGAGTTCTGGCCATAAATCATTGGCCGGGATTTGCTGATCGGCTTGTGCTGTAGTGCATGACAGCACAGCGAGGGCTGCAGGTGCATACACCCCCTACCTGGAAAAGCTGGATCATGCACATGATGCGGTGCAGCAGGGCTGCTTTGCTGCAATAAATCTGTGGTAGACAGTCCCTACTGGTTAAGGATTGGCAAGCTGCAATATTACATTGGCTTCGTAACTACACATTAAGCTGGACATACATGGCTCAAATTTAATTACATCAGCTAAAACCGTAACAGTGGGCGGTCCTGCAAGTACCACCCAGCTTGACGAGTCAATTTAGGCTTCATTCACATGGCCATAATTTTAAAAGTGTTTTTTATGCCTCATACACACAGGGCGTTTGCCTTTCTCCTCTGAACGCCAGAACTCCTGGCAAGGGAAAAGATGCTTTAAAAAAAAAAAAAAAACAAATGTGCCTAAAACCACATACTGCACACAAGGTTAGGTACCTTAAGCCTTTGAACGTTAACAGATTCCATTGGCCAGAATAATAATGGCTGTAAAAACAGCATTTTTTTTTTAGCGTAGCATACATGAGGCCTTATTTATCAATCTGAACAAAGCTACGTTTCCATGGAAACAGAGGTGTGTAAACAAGCACCGCTTTCAGATCTGTAACAATTTAAAAACCTGCATCTGAGGACACAAATATAAATGTCAGTGCCGCACAATACCCATGTGCTCTAAAATTACAGTGCATACCATTTGTGCAAATCCCACATATAAAGGGCATATCACAACCTATGTGCAAATTTCACATATATAGTGCACTTAATATTAGATTCAGTGACTGTAAAGTTTTAATCTGTACATGTGGGAACGCATATAGGTGTCCGTTTAGAACACAGAGAATAGCTGCGATTCAGAGGATCGCAGCTATTCTCTAGTCATTGACAGTTTATGACACTTAGGAGATCAGCGGAGAACATGTTCAGCCCTTCACTGGCGATCTGTGTTCTCCCTCCAGATTCTCCAGCCCAGAACTGAAGATACGGAGGGACTGCAAACTAAGCAGATAATTTACCTCTGCTTAAACGGATTTTACTGTAATCTCGCGAGATTATAGTAAAATCAGCCGTTTTCCAGCGTTTGGACCGGTCTTCCTTCGTTCGGAGAACTGCTTCATAAAAGGCATTCGCAGGAGAACTGTGTTCAAGAATGCCGGAGAACTGAGCAGCGATCTATTACCGCTGGTTCATAAACGGACACCATAGAGTCAGCAGCAGTGAAACACTGGAGGAGAGAGTCTTTAGGGATGCACCGAAATTTCGGTGGCCGAAACGATTCGGCCAAAAACACCGCTTTCAGCCGTAATGGAAAAAAAGCACCGATGCAGGTGACGAAAAAACCCAGCCCCTCGCCGCTGCTTGGTAGTTCTCAGCCTTACCTTAAAAACCATTGAACGATCCCAGCGCTGGGCATAGAGATGAGTGAAGGAAAGATGGTCTCCACTCATCTCTCTGCACTAAACCAATGCTTTTTTTTGATCCAATGCTTTATTTTGCAGAGGAGATATGTGGGGTCTTACTGACCCCATATCTCTCCATAAAGAGGACCTGTCACTAATTATTTCTATCACAAGGGATGCATTCATTTCTTGTGAAAAGAATAAAAGTGATTATATTTGTTTAAAAGGGACAATGCAAAAAAACTCATTAAAAAAAGTTTAACCCCTTGAAGCCGATCGTACACAAATATGCGGCCTCTCAGTGTCTGGGCCACGATGCCGAGTGGCCGCATATTTGCGTGCAATTAGAAAATACATAAGTGCTGAGAGAGCACACCCTGCGTGCTCCCAGCACATTTGTCCGCGACTCCCGGAAAGGTCCCGATCTCCCCTTTCGGTCGGGACCTTTTCCGACCATGTGACCACCGTGATGGGGAATCACCCCCCGGCTTCTGAAACTCTTAAAGGGCTGGGAGGCGCCAAGAGGTTAAAGTGTCCCCGTCCCCCTGTGCTTGCACGTAGTGCTAAACTCATACATAGGCCATGCACACATATGTAAATGGTGTTCAAACCGCACGTAAAGTATCGCCACGAACATCAGAGCAAGAGCAATAATTCTCACACTAGACCTCCTCTGTAACTTTACACTGCTAACCTGTAGAAATTTGTAAAGCATCACCCATGGAGATTTTTAAGTACCACAGTTTGCATGAGCGTGTGCAATTTTAAAATGTGACATGTTGGGTATCTATTTACTTGCCATAACATCATTTTACAACAAAATTAGGGTATATATTTTTTTTTAATCAAAGTGTATTTTCCAAAAAAATTTATTTAAAAACTGCGCATTTCAGTTTTTGGCCAAGTGCATTTTACATTTTTGTTACCAGAATTTTAATTTCTGTGCACCACGAATAGTTTTACTACTATAATTGTGCTGAAGTATATTGTGCTCATAAACATGTGTCAGATACAAATATTAGAAAAATAAAAAAAAAAAGGACAATTTTTACGCAAGGATTTACTGATACCTGGTTTGAATCTAACCATGACTCTACCTGCCTGGAATTTGTATGTTCTCCCTGTGCCTGCATGGGTTCCTCCTACACTCCAAAGACATGGTAGATTAATTGGCTCTGGACTCAATTGACACTAGTATGTGAGTTAGGGACCTTTCGATTGTACGCCCCTTGAGGGCAGGGACTGATGTGAATGTACAATATTCATGTAATTGCTGATTCACACATGTGCAGTGCAGATTGAAGCTCAGGTTTCACAGCTTATTGTAGTTGTTCAGCGGTTCAAGTCAGGTTTATGTCAGGATTAGCTCTGGATCTTATCCTGTTCACACATGTGCGGTTTAGAAACAGTTCCCATAGAAGTCAATAGCCTTTAATCCACAGCTGTACTGATCTACACTGCTCAGAAATTGTACAGGACTCTTTCAAACCACACTGAAGCCGCACTGCCAGTACGCCAGACATATGTGAATAGGCAGCATAGGAAGCAATTTTTTTCACGTCATGTTCAAACAGCATCCAATCCGCATATATATGAACCAGCACTAAAGCTCTGCATAAGACCTCATTCCCACCATACATACAGAAAAAGATGGAAACTGACACGCAGATTTCACTTGCAGAGATATCAGTTTTCATGCGCGCTTCAATGAGTTTTATACCCGTTGCAGACTCTGACACAGAAACAAATCCGCACTGGATACCAGTGTTGTGGTGTGAACAGGGCACATAGAGAACAAGTGATTTCATTGTGCCCCTGCAGAATGCATGCAGAAAAACTGATGTCTCTGTTAAATGGTGTGAACGAGCCAAATAACTGCCCCCCCCTATATAAGTACCTATAATAAACAATTACACAGGAACTTTTGTGCTAGAAAAAAACAAAAACACTTTGTTAGTAAGATTGGTAAATGTTTTATAGCCATGTGAACGTAGCCTTATGCCTAGTACACATTATCAGTTTTTTTTTTTTCATTCAACCCAGTGGGCTGAACGAAAAAAAAAAAAAAAAAACAAAGCTCGGGAGGAGCTCACTGTTCCATCAAATGTCCCCTCCTCCAGAAAACACCAGTCAGTGTTCGCAGCCCTTGGCTGCCAGCACTGATCGGATGCTGGTTTTCCAGCACACCCAAACAGCTTCTGTTGAACAGGCTGATGTAGACAGGCCAAATGTCAGTTGGTTTCAGTTGAAACTGTCAACATTTGACCCGTGTCTATGGCTTTATTAGAACTGTGTTGAAAATTATCGGCCAAACAGTGGCTGCGTCCTATCAGATGTATCATCCCATCAGACGCAATCACTGTTTGGCAGTTACTGGGACTACAACGGAGATTCCTCCATCCTTGCTGTTGGTTAGCATGGACGGGGGACTGGAGTGAATTGGTGTACGGTGGCCCTAATGTGGAGCACAATCTATGCCCAGCCTTAACAATGGACCAGTTCGGCTAGATGTGGCATATACTTACTGCTCTCCTCCCCAGCAAGGCTCGTGCCTCGCATCCTCAGGTAGGTGAGCCCCAGGAAGAAGAAGAAGAGGCAGGCGGCAGTGAGCAGGAACATGGACAGGTAGTGGGCACTGAAGCCGCCGGTGGGGGACACCTCGGCACTCCTGAACTGTTGGAGGAGCTCCTCCTCGGGCTCGGGCAGCGGCTTCTTCTTGCTGTAGTAGGTGTGGTTGGGCCCGGCATGGTTGGAGTAGGGGATCCGGCCGGGAATGCTGTTGCTGGCCGTGTACAGGCGGGCTGTGGAGCCGCCGTCGTGGCTGTGGCTGGCCCCCAGGTGATTGTTGCTTTTGTCTGGAGACTTCCTGGCGGTCCGGTGTCTGGCAGACACTTGGCTCTCGTCCCTGTCCCAGGCCGCTGTGTCGGGAGGCTCCATGCCGTTATCCCGGGCCTGTCTGCTCACATTCCGTCTGCTCCGGCGGCTCAGCGCCTCGTCCTTCGCAGCCTCCTCCTCCTCATCGGAGTCCGAACAGTCCCGGCAGTAGGAGAGGCGGCTGCCATTCACCGCCCTGCTCTTCCTGTCCTCTTCATCCTCCGAGGAGGGGTGGTGGTGTTGTGGCCTGCGCGCCCCCCACCATACAGGCGCCTTCCGCCCGTCTATCGGCTCCACACAGTCCCGCTGGGCCGGGCTCCTGACCGCCGCTTGGGGGATATCCGAGTCAGATTCATCCGAGCTGAAGCCGAGCAGCACCGGAGACTTTCCGGCCTCCGTCTGAGATGACGGTCGGCTGCTTCTCCTGTGCGTCACCTCCACGACTAACGGGCGGGCTCCTCCGCTCTCCAAGAGCCCCGCCGCCGCCAGGCTGTTGGTCAACCGCATCTTCCCCGCCCGGTTCCTCTGCTCCTCGCGCAGCTTTTTCAGTCTCTTCAGGTAGACCGGCCTGGTGCTATCCGTCACCGGCCCCGGCATCATACCCGAACGCCTCAACTCAAAGACGAGCTCTTCATCCGTTAACTGAGCGGCCGCCATTTTGACCATTCGTCTGGGCTCACGGCCCCCCCCCTCCGCACGCGCCCACTGTGCCCCGGAACTGACGTCAGCGAACTAGACTGTGAACTAGACCCGCCGCTCACCCGGGAGCCCGTCTGCTGCTTGGAGCGCTCCTAGCGGTGGAGTGTGGATAGGCGTGAGCGCCGGTCTGGCTGCTCTTCGTTGTGTCCCACAGACTGAGGAGCGCCTATTACTCCACATACAGGGGTTGGACAAAATGTTGGAAACACCAGATAAAAGAACAACATTGTTACCTAATGGACCGCCTCTGGCATCAAAGGCGGCATGAATTCTCCTGGGAATTGACAGCTATGAGTCTTCGATGGTGGATAATGGAATCTGATATTCCAAAAATTCAAACATTGTTCCAGTTCCTGCAAAGATGCTGGAGGCAGAAAGCGAGCCGAACCTTGTTCTTTAGAATTGACCATAGTGTCTCCGACAGAGGCGTCCCTAGGGTTGGTGTCACCTGGTGCAGTAACACTTGGTGACACCCCCTCCGACCATCCCCGCAGAACGGATCTGCAGATTGAGCATAATGGATCGGACTCCGATCCATTATACTCAATCCGCAGATCCGATCCATCCTGCGAGGATCGTCAGCTTTCTTTACAACTTACCTTTTCTTGGCGTGGGTCCGGGACAATTGCGCATGTCCTGGTTTTAGGCATGATCAATCCATGATAGCAGTAGTTCTATCATCGATTGATCGTGCCTGAAACCGGGACATACGCAGTTGCTTCAGGGGGACATCTACATGGGAGACACATCTTGCCGATACACTGGTGTCACCCCGCAGGATTGTCCACATGCAACCTATACGGGGTGACACCGGACCCGCTCCAAGAAAAGGTAAGTTGTAAAGAAAGCCGACGATCGTCGACTTGCTTTACAACTTACCTTTTTGTGTAATGGGTCTGGTGTCACCCTGTGCGGTCGGTGTTACCCGGTGCAGACTGCATCCCCCGCACCTGCCTCAGGACCCCACTGGTCTCTGAGATTGAGGTCCAGCGACTGAAGCACCCTGGGAAGGTATGAGATGACTTCTGCATGCTCAGCAAACCACGATTTGACAATACCAGCTGTGTGAATCAGAGCATTATCGTCTTGGTAAATTACACTGTCTTAGGGAAACAATGTCTGCACCATGTGGGTCAGATGGTTGGCCAAAATGTGTACACAGTCGCTGGCAGTGATTCTATCTTTCAAGGTGATGATGGGTCCTGCAGAATACCAAAATATGGCTGCCCAAACCATGATTTCGCCACCACTATGCTTTACTGTTGGCATAAGACAATCCTGGTCATAAGCTTGGCACAGTGTTTGCCCAGCGTAAACATGTCCGGTGGTTGGGAACAGTGTGAAGCCCAATTCATCGAATAATATTAGTCTTCCATTGATAGTCCACGATATATGGGTGTTGCACCACTCTCTCCTCTTCTGAGCATTAATATCAGTCACTAGTGGTTTGGCAATTGCAGTTCGCCCGTAAATGTTTTGCTTATGGAGTTCCCTCCGCACACTTTTTGTGGACGTAGGCTTTAGAAGACTTGAGATTGAACTCTGCAGTCACTTTTGCAGCAGTTGTTTTCTTATTCTGGGTCACAATCCTGCGTAATGTCCTTTTTGTCTCTTTTTGTTAGTTGACTATGCTTATGCTTATCAGATGAGGTTTTCCTGGGAAGCTGTTTATGCCGTCATAACCTTTGATACTGTATTTTGTGACACCGCAAATAAATTTTCCTTCTACGAAGCTCAGTAAGCTCTGGCATGACTCTGGACTAATAGCAGCGCACGCAGTGAATGATGAAAATGAGGCTTCCCAGCTGTTAGCTAGGTGTCTCATCACACAGCGGAAGCAAAATAATGTTACATCACTTGCGCTTTCAACTTGCAACATGTCGTCACTTTCACACCTGCAGATCATGTACTGTCTCCATATTTTTGTCCAACCCCTTAAGGACTGGCACCTTTGGGGAATGGGTTTTACCCAAATTTGACAGGTACTCGCTAGGCGATCGGAAGCAGAAGTTGTCCCCCATCCCCGTAATCTTCTTGGACACATGACAGGTCCCAGAAGAATACGGGACCTTTCACAAAGCACAGTGCTTACTCACGCATGCGCAGTGGGCACCTAGCTGTGAAGCTGTAAGCTGTCACAGCCGGATGCCCACACTGAAGATACCAGGGACTCATGAGGACACCGCTGGATCAAGGAACAGGTGAGTGTCTACTTTTTAAAAGTCAGCAGCTACAGTTTTTTTTAAATGTTGACTGGACAACCGCTTTAATTGAACAAACTGAAGTTAGAAGCTAGCTACCATGCACAGTGGCACCAGACTCTGAGCTCTCCAGTTTTAGTAAATTCTCCCCTCCCCCCACGTGACCAGCATCACTCGTTATATATCGTTAGGGCCCTTTCACACTAGTGTGCTTTTGCCGAGCTACAACATAGTTACATATAGTTACATGGTTATGCAGGCCATAGACGGGCCGAAAAAAAAATCTGTTGATTTTCGCACCGTTAGTGGGTTAATTGGTTGGCCGTTTTTTGGGGTTTTGGCACTTTTTTTTATCAATAAAGTTTGAAAAAAATCGTCCGATTTTGCCGATCGACCAATTTTCCCGGCAATGATGGGAAAATCAGCTGATCGTTTTACCAATAAAAAATCTGCACATGACCTGCAAGAAGAAAAAGAAGAGGAATAAGAAAAAGAAGAAAAAAAAGAATTCCAGTCTGCTATTATATTTGACATGAAAAAGTATTGCGGTTGCAACAATGTATCTATTTGTATCCGAATAAAACCATCTGTATCCGAAATGGATACATTGTTGCAAATACTTTTTCATGTCAAATATAATAGCAGAGCTCTCTGCAAGGGACAGAAGTAGACGGGACGAAAATCGGCCAATGTTTTTTACCATTGGTGGTAACGTCGGCCTATTGAACGACCGATTTTTCTTTTTTTAAAATGGACGGTTTTCAACCCGTCTATGGCCTGCATTAGTCTGGCTGAAAAAAGACAAAAGTCCATCCAGTTCAACCATAGAAAATAAAAAGTTATAATCCTACACCCACAGTTGATCCAGAGGAAGGCAAAAAAACCCCACAAAATAAAAATGATATTATTAATGAATAATAATATTTAGTGCTGCACTCCCGTGCTAAATTAATTATATAAAAAAAACTTGCAACAGTGATTATCAGTTCATAATCAAACTATATACTCAAAAACATATTAAAATAACAAAAACAATATAATATAATATAATAGCCTTGATACAAACAATTTCTGTGTTAAATGAACAGTCCTCTTGATAAATCCAAAAACTCGTGTCACCAAATGGGGAAAAACACAGATGAATATTAATATATATTGCGCTCACCTCCAATTTTTGCCTAATATATAAATAGGCAAAAAACACTTTTTGTCCTGACAGGACAGATGAAAACTACTCCTGCTCCAGATCTCTCACTCAGCTGGTTGCACGTTGGTGTATGCTAATGATCCACTAAATATTATTATTCATTAATAATATAATTTTTATTTTGTATGTTGTGGCACTATTTATGAGTTGGTGTAAGGAGCTAGCGAACCACATGTGCATGTATTAGTAAATTATTTGATTAATTGATCACTTTTATTTCACCATATTAGCTCACAAGTATTAGTACTTATAAAAAAACCCACACCTTTCCAGTATGATAAAAGCACATGAAAAGTATTCCCCTTTAAATTTTTGTAACTGTTGACATTGCTGCACTGCATTTTAAAATGTCGTGCATGCTGCATCTTTGGTGAACTTGTCAAAAGTGCTCTAAAATGTACTTCCCATTGATTTCTATAGGAAGTGCACTAAAATGCACCAACAGTGCATTTTTTGTGTCACGTGCCTAAAGAATTAGAAACTTCTTGTTAGGTCTCTTTGATAGTTCCTTCCTGCTAGGACCTCTCCATTTTATCTTTTTTTTAAACCTCTTCCTATGTTTTCCTCTCTCACTTAGCTGCATTCCTCTGTATCAATTAATCTATTAGACAGGTGTGATTCATTTCATTACAGACCGAACTTCGGACATTTGCATGATTTGGATTCAGATGTAGCCAAATCTCTGAATCACAATAGTAACAAATTTCAACTGATCCAAAAAACTATAACAAAAACTTCAAATTTATTCATATTCATTTGGATGATATGATGCGATAGTTTGAGCTTTTTGTTAACCACTTGCCCTCCAGATGATTTACTTCCCTTCCTGACCAGGCCATTTTTTGCAATACGGTGCTGCGTTACTTTAACTGCAACGCTGCACCCAAATGAAATTTATGTCCTTTTTTTCCCCACAAATAGAGCTTTCTTTAAGTGGTATTTGATCACCTGTGCATTTTTTATTTTTTGCGCTATAAACAAAAAAACTACCGACAATTTTGAAAAAATAACTATATTTTTGACTTTTTGCTATTAAACATGTCCAGTAAAAAAAATGTAAAAATCAAATATCGTCATAAATTTAGGCCAAAATGTATTCTGCTACATGTGTTTGATAAAAAAATCCCAATACGTGTAAATTAATTGGTTTACGTGAAAGTTATAGTGTTTACAAATGGCAGTATATATACTGGAATTTTTTAAAAAAATTTTTTACTAGTAATGACGGCAATCAGCGACTTATAGCGGGATTCTGACACTGGAGGGAACTGACTTGGTGTCATAGACATCCTCAGTGACACCAGTACAGTGATCAGTGCTATTGAAAAGCACTGACACTGTACTAATGGCACTGGGCAGGAAGGGGTTAACATGTGGGGCGATCAAAGTGTGCTGTGTGTGTGCTGTACAGTATAAGCACACTGCTTTGTATGGTTCTGCTATGCAGAGCCATACAAAGCAGCGTGCAGGAGCTGACAGGGGAAAGACCTGTATTGTTTACATACAGGTCTCTCCCCCCATTGGTAATACTCAGATATCGCCAATTGCTGGCGGGGAATCAATGCCCCGGACCCGGTGATTGATAGCCGAGGCTACGAATGGCGGTGCGAGTAAAGCGCGTGCGCGACCCCTACCCGGAGCTGAAAAATCACGTATATATACGTGATTTTGCGCATCCATGCCACCCTATAGCAGTGTTTCTGCTATAGGGCAGCATGGAAGTGATTAATGTTTGAAGCAGGCGAAATAACATAACGACATAACAAATTATCTAAATTTATTCGGATCCATTCATTTTTTATTCTAGTGAGCGTAGTGTGAATATTCTAATAAGATTCTTTTTTTTTATAGGGTTTGAACTTGAGAGGCCATTCGTAAAAATTTGTATATGCACGGCCCAACAAAGTTAGTTGGGAATGGGGAAATGAATTCAATTTAATATAACAAATTAATACGTATGAATTAATCACATTAACACGAATGTGCTGTTCTCCTCATATTTGTTATTTAACTGTGCATTGTATCACCAATTCTTATTTCACCAAGTTTGTTTCTATGTATTGATCTGTTGCTGCCATCTGCTGGCCAGAATTTGCATGCTGCATGCCTCTGTTTTTGCTAGTAAAGTTTTTCCTCTGCTGGGTGTGGTTTTAGGCAAGCCTTGGTTCTGGTCACTTCCTGCAGCCATTTTTATGTGCTTTATAGCTGTGTGACAGGACATTCAATACCCTGGGCTTGTGAAGGCATCAGTTTTTGACCAGCAGTTAGCCTCAGGAAAGATATCACAGGACAGCATCAATACCTCTACTACATTACAGTATTATATCACTGTCGCTGTATTTGGAGCAAATAAACCCACGCTGATTTAATTCCCGTGTATACGTTTGGATCTGTCTAACCTAAGCATCTGCCGGTCCGGTCTGCTCCACTGCTTGGATACGAAGGTAGGAAGTTACACAGCTATTGTCAGTTATACCTTTGTTCGCCTTCATGTGGGGACAGAACAGTCAAAAACTGCCTTAAAGTCCATACCCCGCTACAGATTCCCTCAGAGTCCAGTACCACACTCAGGAATCTCCCTAGCAACAGGCCCACTTGCAGCAAATCTGCCCGGCTACAGTGCACGTTCCACAAGCCTATACGGAAGCACTGCGCATACGCAGTATCTATACTCTTGCCTGGAAGTCCTCCACAACTCGCCAAGCCATTCCTAACGTCCTATATTAACTTTTGCTCGCATAACAGAAGTACTGTTTATGCACGCTCCTTACATTGCTGTGGCTGCGCCAAAACCCCGCAATTCACTCTAAACATCTTAGAAATTTTATCAAAGTGCCCTATCGGAGCCGTGCTGCGATTTTCAGCTCCCAATTCAAAAGTTCATTTTCTTAAAGAGACAGCGCACCTTAAGTCAAAATGGCCGAAAAGGAATTTGCACAGTTCCCCAGTGATGAAATAAAGCAAATACAAGCTGATACTGATCATTATGAAGGGCAGGGAACAGAATCCACACTTCCAGCAGAACAAGTCGTGCGACCAAGACGCTCTCTCAAACCGACGGTAAAGGTCATCGAAAACTATCACACCACAAAGGATGAGCTATGTGATAACCTGGAGGAGCAATGGGAACGAGTTTCCTCCCTCATGTCCGGACTTAAATCCTCCTCAGGTGATGCCACAAGCTTACAAGTTGCCGTTGGGCGGCTGGACACAGCTCAAGAAAGATACAAGAGACTGCCTACAAAGTATATAACCTTTCTAAAAGACTCTAATATCGATGAAGCCCTATCAGAACTAAGCAAGTCAGAATCAATAGACAGACAAAGAGACATCATGGTGCTGGATGTTAAAGGTAAAGCGGAACTCCGTATCTCGCATTTGCAAGAAACTAGATCACATAAATCAAATTCATCTAAACATTCCTCTTGGTCATACAGATCATCATGCTCAAGAAGCTCAGCCTTGAGCGACAGATTACTAGAGGCCCGCATAAACGCAGAGCAATCCAAAGCGAGACGCTCCTTCACAGAAAAGGAAGCTCTTGCAAGGGCAGAGGCAGAGGCCAAGAAGGCAGAGGCAGAGGCCAAGAGGGCAGAGGCTCGAATAAAGATTTTTGAATCAGAAATGCAGGAGGAAATTGCATTAGCTAAAGTAAGACTACTTGAGCAAGCATTGAGCCAAGGTTTTGATCCAGTCTGCTCGCTACCACCGGAGATAGATGATCCAGTTGATCGCACCAGTGACTATGTACTGAATCAGGTATCTGCGCCACCCCCAGTTTGCAGTAACGTCCAAGCCGACAACACTGAAACCTCCAAGTCAGCTCTACCTGCGGTACCAGTGCTACCCACAGCACCCGAGCAACCTAATAACCGTTACCCGGATGTGCCCTCTCAAGGACGGTTGTTACAGCAAGATCGCTATCAGGCGTTTTCTGGCCTACCTCCACAGCTCAAGCAGCAGTCATCACAATCCACAGAGGCTAAACGAAAGCTTAACCCTGCAGCTACATCATTCTACCCGGAAGCATCTCACCCCTTCACGCCAGGCAGCCCATACGCCCCAGGGGCATCACAAGTCGTCATGGCAACAAGCAGTGAGAAATCAGATATGTCTGAGTTTGCCAGGTTTATGGTTAGCAGAGAGCTAATCAACACCAGTCTCTCAAAATTTGATGACCGTGCAGAGAGCTACAGAGCTTGGAAGGCAACCTTCAAGGCCGCCATCGCTAACCTCAACCTAACCGCAGAGCAGGAGTTTGACCTCTTGATCAAATGGCTGGGCCCAGGCTCCACAAATCGTGTCAAGAGCCTCAGAACTGTCTACGTGGGACAAGCAGAAGCAGGTCTCGCTGCCGCCTTGCAGAGACTCGAACGTACCTTCGGCAGTGCAGAAGCAATAGAGAAGGCCCTATTCAAGAAACTGCAGAACGTTCCAAGGATCAATCTCAAGGATGTCCAGAAGCTTCAGGATTTAAGTGATCTGCTCGTGGAACTGGAGCTTGCCAAGGGTGACCCTCGTCTGTCCGGGCTGTGCTACCTGGATACAGCTCATGGCGTGAACCCAATTGTCGTGAGGCTACCATACAGTCTGCAAGAAAAGTGGGCGGCATCAGTCTTAAGGTACAAAAGAGAGCATGACATCACCTTTCCCCCATTTATTCACTTCTGTAGGTTCATCGATGAACAGTCCCAGATGAGGAATGACCCCAGCCTCGACTTCCTGGAGTTCAACACTACAGGTTCAGCAACATCATCGTCAAGGTATGAAAGCATCATGCATAAACACAGAGACTTCAAGAGCAGCGTGAGTGTTAGAAAGACTAACCTACCATCTCCTGCAGTACCCATGGGTAAACAGTACTCTACCTCATCAGGAGATAAGACCTTCAATCGTGAATGTCCCATTCATAAAAAACCACACTCTCTGAACAAATGTAGAGGGTTTAGATCCAAAACCATACAGGAGCGCAAGAAAATCCTCACCGAGCTTGGGGTATGTTTCAGATGCTGCGCTTCATTGGAGCACATGGCTAAAGACTAAATCTGTCATCAAGTGTGAGGAGTGTCATAGTGAAAGACATGCCTCAGCTATGCACCCAATCCCACTCTCCAGAGATTCACCCACTGCCGTCACCACCAGTCTTGCTCCAAGTCATGGCGGGGAGCCCCAAAATTACGCTAATGCAGCGACTGCTGTTTCCTGCTCATGCTTGGATGTATGTGGGGAGGGCCAGTGCGAGAAATGTTGTGCCCGAATATGCCTAATCAAGGTCTACCCAGAGGGACTACCAGAAAAGGCAGTAAAAATGTATGCCATCATCGACGACCAAAGCAACCGGTCCCTAGCAGGTCCTAAATTCTTTGAAGCCTTTGGAATAAAGGGACCATCCGAACCCTATACCTTAAACACCTGCTCGGGCCGCATAGAGACTAGCGGCAGAAGGGCACAAGGATTCATCGCTTCTCCTGTCAGTGGGGATACGGAAATACCCTTACCGACACTGATCGAATGTGATCAAATACCCAACCATAGGGATGAGATTCCTACCCCAGAAGCTGCATTTCACCAACCTCACCTAAGGCACGTAGCCAACGCTATCCCACCTATGGACATCAACACCGAGATTCTACTCCTGCTCGGCAGAGACAATCTAAGGGTACACAAGGTGCGTCAACAGTGTAATGGTCCTGACTATGCGCCATATGCCCAGAGACTGGACTTGGGATGGGTAATCATAGGAAATGTATGCTTAGATCAACCAAAAATCGACTCCTTCAAAACGTACGTGCGTGCAGATGGACGCACAACTTGCATTAAGCCGTGTCCTCATCACTATGAGGTGAAAGAGAAGTCTCCAGGCCTCGTACAACTACCTGACGTCATTACTCCCCTCTTTGCCGACAACTTGGGGAGATCAGTCTTTCATACAACCAAGGACGACGATAAAGTAGCCTTGTCAGTAGAGGACAGAGAATTTGTCAAGATAATGGACAATGAGTTCTTTAAAGATGAAACCAATCACTGGGTTTCTCCATTACCCTTCCAAGCTACCAGCGTAAGACTACCGAACAACCGGGAACAAGCTCTGTCTAGATTTACCTCTCTTCAGCGTACCAAGAACAGCAAGCCTGAAATGAGAGAACACATCGTTGCCTTTATGGATAAAATATTCCGTAACAACCATGCAGAACCAGCTCCATCCTTAAGGAAGAACGACGAGTGCTGGTACTTGCCTTCATTCGGAGTAGATCATGCCACCAGACCTATGTCTGTAGGTTCCTTTACTAACTCTACTTGGCTTACAGGTCCAGAGTTTCGGCTAGGACAGGCAGACGAATGTGTACAGGAAGTTTTCAGCATCCAGGATGTGGATAACGATCCGGAAATCCGCGCTGAAGTTAGTGCATTGGTCACTGGAACAAAGCAAACCTCCAGCCTCGGTTGCCAGCGCTTTGAATGTTTCTCCAGTTGGATGAGACTCGTCAGAACTATCGCAAGGTTAGTGCACATTGCGAAATGTTATCACAATACTCACGAAGATAAGGATTGTCACGGTTGGCACGTCTGCCATAAACCCTTCTCTGCGGAGAACATCTCTCATAGTGAGTCCCTCATAATACGTCACGTCCAACAAGGGGAATTCAATGTAGAATGGATGTGCTTGTACAACAAACAGCAGATTCCAATAAAAAGCCCTCTTGCCAACTTAAATCCAGTTATTGACAGTTTTGGCTTGCTCAGAGTTGGTGGTCGTTTGAATCAAGCCCACCTAAGAGTTGCAGAACAAAATCCTCTCATCATTTCCAGCAAACACCATATCACCGTCTTGCTGATCCGACACTACCACAAAAAGACTGAACACCAGGGCAGGCAAATCACTGAGGGCAAGTTACGGTCTGCTGGCCTTTGGATTATAGGTATGAAAAGACGTGTGGCCCAAGTATTGCATGTCTGTGTTCACTGTCGCAAAGCTAGAAGAAAACAACTACACCAACAAATGGCTGATTTGCCCGCGGACAGACTATGTACAGAGCCTATCAAATTCCTTTTGTGATACACATCTAAATCACCCAAAATATCTCCAAATATAACATGTTTAAATAAAACCACACAAAATTCCAAATAAGTAAAATAGATATATACATCTAATAAACCCCAAAAATGTCCAAAGTCCCAAAAATAATTTCCAAAAATATTTTCTTATAAGTCCAGTGAAGCCAAAACGATTCAAAATACTCCTTGATAACCTCAAAGAAAAGAAAAGAAAAAAATTCGTAGTGTGTTATCCTTAAAATATAAATTTATATACTTCACTCTGTGCGCAACTCAAAACACATCAAAATTGTGCAAATCAAAATAATTAAATATCAGTCCAAATAAATAATAAATAAAATTTAAACGAATACAATAAAACCAAAAAACGTGAAAAATCGTGATCACTCCAACCACAAGTGAATGGTGATACTAGGTACTAGTACCCTTTATACTCCAGCCAAAAGTGATACCAAGTACTATTACCCTCTTCCAATAGTTTCAGGCATAAGCTGACATAAAGAAAAGGTATCTCTCCATCCTTCTTTTTCAGGGGTATTCCTCATACAAGTAAAGAAAGGCTCTTTTAGGCAGGATCCATAAAAAGGAACAGATTTTAATCAACACTTACATATAAAACAGGGATATCCAGCTTCCAGCACTAATCATTCAAATCCTGGGTTGAAAACCATATGTTTCCAACCAACAAAATGGCCGCGGCGACACTTCCGGTTAGCGTGTGTGCGTGATGACGTCACTCCCTAACGCGTTTCGTCACTTCCGGACTTCATCTGAAGGGATGTCTTCGGGCCATGGATGGTGTCCGCACGCAGGACCCGTGGTGGTCACGCAAACAGTAAGCATTGGGCTGTACTATTTACTTGCATGAGTGTGCGAGCCGTTCACTTAGAGGTCATAGAATCCATGGACACATCCAGCCTTATTAATGCCTTAAGACGGTTCTTCGCAATCAGAGGACCAGTGAAACAGTTGAGGTCTGACCGTGGAAGCAACTTCATTGGAGCCTGTAGAGAACTGAACATAGACACCAAATCCATTCAAGATCACTTGGCGGAAAAGGGTTGCACCTGGATTTTTAATCCTCCTCATAGTTCCCACATGGGGTGCTCTTGGGAGAGAATGATCGGGATCTCACGCAACATCTTGAATTCTATGTTGATGGATGTAAACTCTTCAAGACTCACACATGAGACTCTAGTCACCCTTCTCGCTGAAGTTTCAGCCATCATCAATTCTAGACCCCTCGTGCCAGTATCTATGGATCCTGAAACACCAGCCGTACTGACTCCAGCTATCCTACTTACCCAAAAAACTGAGATTACACTAATGCCTAGTGGAGAATTTACTCATGCGAATATCTACCAAAAACACTGGAAACGTGTACAATACCTAGCTGATAACTTCTGGAACAGGTGGCGAAAGGAGTATCTCAATATTCTTCAAGGAAGAAGAAAGTGGCAACACCACAAACCAAACCTAAAAGAAGGTGACCTTGTGTTGATGAAGGAGCAACATACCGTACGGATTGACTGGCCTATAGGACTAATTACAAAGGTTCTTCCTAGCAAGGATGGCAAGGTCCGTAAAGTGGAGTTGAAGATCTTCAGAAAGGGTGAGCTTAAAATGTTCGCAAGGCCAATTAACGAACTCATTTTGATACTACCCATCGAGAACATTCCTGCTGGGTGAACTCTACTGAACTTTGTGGATCTTCTCTATTCCAACTCGGAATCTACTATATTGTTATGTTTATTGCATTCTAACATGTTCTTTGTTACAGGTTGTTCTATATTTTATGGACATTCGTCATAGTGAAATCCCTTATGGAATTTCAGACGGGGAGTGTGCTGTTCTCCTCATATTTGTTATTTAACTGTGCATTGTATCACCAATTCTTATTTCACCAAGTTTGTTTCTATGTATTGATCTGTTGCTGCCATCTGCTGGCCAGAATTTGCATGCTGCATGCCTCTATTTTTGCTAGTAAAGTTTTTCCTCTGCTGGGTGTGGTTTTAGGCAAGCCTTGGTTCTGGTCACTTCCTGCAGCCATTTTTATGTGCTTTATAGCTGTGTGACAGGACATTCAATACCCTGGGCTTGTGAAGGCATCAGTTTTTGACCAGCAGTTAGCCTCAGGAAAGATATCACAGGACAGCATTAATACCTCTACTACAGTACAGTATTGTATCACTGTTTGTCGCTGTATTTGGAGCAAATAAACCCACGCTGATTTCATTCCCGTGTATACGTTTGGATCCGTCTAACCTAAGCATCTGCCGGTCCGGTCTGCTCCACTGCTTGGATACGAAGGTAGGAAGTTACACAGCTATTGTCAGTTATACCTTCATTCGCCTTCATGTGGGGACAGAACAACGAATATAGCCAATCTTCCGAAATAACAAAAAATAACTGAACTGGGAAAATTAATTCAACTTAATATAACAAATGAATACATATGAATTAATCAAATTAAAACGAATATAGCCAATCTTCCGAAATAACAAAAAAATAATTGAACTTTCGAAAATACAAATGAATTCACAAAAAAAAATATACACTCTCCCAAATTAACAAATCATTCCGAACAGGAGTTATTCTAACATAGCAAATATCCACTTGTTGACTGCCCCATAGCAGTTTTTTTGTGCAAAATCACACACACACACATATATATATGTGCGATTTTGCACTTCCACATTGCGGGCGCGCGCTGTGACGGTGAGTCGCTTTTGCTGTGATTTGTCACAGCAGGTGCCGGCCAACTTATGTCTGCCGGCACCCACTGGTCATCAAGGAAACAGACAGGACAGAGCTCTGCAGGGAATAAAATCCATCACATGCCTTACTAAAAGCACTTCACACAGTAAACATAAAAACTGGCTAGGCACACATTTAACCCTTTGATTGCGCTAGATATTTAACCCCTTCCCAGCCAGTGTCATACGTATAGTGACAGTGTATATTTTTATCAATTATCACTGTACTAGTGTCACTGGTTCCCACAAAATATGTCAGTTAGTGTCAGATCGCAGTCCCGCTATAAGTCGCTGATCACCACCATTACCAGTATAAAATAAATAAATAGAAATTCCAGTATATAGCCCATAGTTTGTAGATGATATAACGTTTGCACAAATCAATCAATATACACTTATTGGGATTTTTTATCAAAAATATGTAGCAGAATACATATTGGCCTAAATTTATGAAGAAACTTGATTTTTAAAAAATGTTTTATTGGATAAATTTTATAACAAAAAGTAAAAAATATTTTTTTTTCAAAATTGTCAGTCTTTTTTGTTATTAGCGCAAAAAATAAAAGCGCAGTGGTGATCAAATACCACCAAAAGAAAGCTCAATTTGTGAGAAAAAAATTACATAAATTTTATTTGGGAAGTTGCACGATCGTGCAATTGTCTGTTAAAGTAATGCAATGCCATTTGGCTAAAAAAGGCCTGGTTAGGAAGGGGGTAAATCTTCCTGAGGTCAAGTGGTTATAATGAAAGAAAATTATTTACTTAATGAACTAAACCAAAACGAAACTAAATACATTTTTCCATCATGTACGTCTCTAGAATCCCTTCCCTCTGTACTACCAGCTTCTCTCTTCTGTCTTTCCGCTTTGGCCAACACAATAGTCACCTCCTGTGTGGCCTGGGAACATACCCATGCATCAACCATGTAGATTTACCACTTGAATACCGCACTGTATCACCCCCTTCCAGTCCAGGCCAGTTTTCAGCACTGTCAAAACAAAAAACAAATTAATGTATTTTATTTGGTCTGTATGAAAGACCACAAACTTTTTTTATATAGTACATATTTGAAAATTGATCAGTCCTGATATACTGACTGCATCTCATCTATTGTGGCCCTAAATGCCAGTACAATCCCAAGGTACCTTTTAAAAACAAGGTGAGTCTTTTGAATATTATTTTTTCCACAAGTTTTTGGAAAACACAGAATGAAAATGAACAACTATTTTTTTACACAAAGTTGTCAATTATTGAGATGTTTCTAACACACAGCATGGGCATATTTAAAATTACACCCCAAAACACATTCTGCTACTGCTCTTGAGTATGGTGATACCACATGTGTGAGACTTTTTCACAGCCTAACCACATACAGACACCCAAAATCTAAGGAGCACCTTCAGGCTTTCTAGGGGCATAAATTACGCATCTAGTTTCCTGAAAACCTACCACATTTTTGGACACTGTGAATGGTGTGTTGTTATTCTGAGGCACTGTGACTGGCTACACTATTAGGGATTATTCACACATGAGGTTGGGGTGTGTTAAAACCTTGCAGTTGAACTGCAATTTTACTGTCCACCAACCACTACCCCTTTAGCTGCAGAGACAGCAGTTGGGGGAGGGGGGGGGGTACAGTGTCACCATAGTGACACTATACTGCTTTGTGGGCTGTGATCTTTTTTTCTGCATTTTCAGTACTCACTACAGTCCCAATGACTGTAGTAAGTACTCAGTTTCCTCTCACAGCCATGGGATTAAATGGCTGCATAATGCAGGCTTTGTTTACAAGTGTGATTGGTCTCCTATTTGGAAGTCATCCTGGAACAGTTACACACCTTTGCTGAAGGCACTGTCCTTATCTGTGGAGATTTCAATTTAGTATTGGACCCAGTGCTAGACTCCTCCAAATAATCTTACCGCTTGTCATATGTGACCCTTAGAAGAATTAAAGCGATACTGAAATTTCTTTTCTTTTCTTTTTTTGTAAAATAACACAACATATTATACTTACCTGCTCTGTACAGTGGTTTTGCACAGAGCAGCCTGGATTCTCCTCTTCTGGGGTCCCCTGCCGGTGCTCCTGGCTCCTCCTTTCTGTCGGGTTCCCCATAGCAAGCAGCTTGTTATGGGGGGCACCCGAGCTGGCATGTTCCCGAGCTGCTGCTCTGTGTGTCCATTCACAAATGGAGCTGTGGCTTGGCCCAACACCCTCTCTCTCCTCATTGGCTGACTGGTTGTGATTGACAGCAGCAGGATCTTATGGCTCCTGCTTGCTGTGTCAGTCAGTGAGGAGGCAGAGACCCAGGACAGCCAAGGCTGATGTGCACATTGCTGGATCACAATGGGGCTCAGGTAAGTATTGGGGGGGCTGGGGGCACTGCTGCATAGAATGCATGAAAGTAAAAAAACCTTGTGAAAAACCTTGAGCTTTTAAGAAATGTTTATGCCAGTTACAACTGGTGGATATTTGGCAGCTATTTTACCCTAAGACCAAAAATTACACCCTTTACCCTCACCCAAATCAATTCTATACCTATATTGACCTCTTTTTTGCTAAACATCATGATCTAACTTGTGTACAAGAAGCTTCAGTAGAAGTTATCTCTATATCAAACCACGCTCAGAATTCCCTCAACATATTTTGAGAACTACGTTTGACAGACCGTGGACTTGGTATCTTAATGAAATCTTATTGCAAAACCCTCTTGTGTTGGCATATATTAAGAGGGAACTGCCAGAGTATTTCTTGCTTAATGTGATCTCATGTGATCTTATGTTAGCGTTGGAGGCTCACAAAACCTATATCCAATAAGTGTTTATTAAACACAGAACCAGGCTGAAGAAAGCTTGGATGGAGCAATTCAAATCTCTCTGGTGAGATACTGTATACAGTGGTTGGAAGCTGCCCATGAGGAGAACCTAGTGATTCACGTGTTGAACAAACTTACCACCCTCAGGGAGCACCTTAAGTCTTTGTAGCACAGTCTGAAGCACTGACAGAAAAAGCATTCTGCATCTGGCAGCAGAGGAAACTTTTACACAAGCACAGCTAGAGGAGGGGACTCTTATTGTAGAGCTGTAAGGAAGGCACGCAGGATGGGGACTGCAAGGATTGTGGGAGATGTAGTTCTGACAGACTGAGCTGGCTTGGTGAGCTGGAAGGAGTAAAGTGCAAATCCCACAGGGAACTGGGGCAAAGAGTCTCCTGTATCCCGCCTGCAGACTCCTGTATCCCATCCTCAGTCTCCTGTATCCCGCCCAAAGACTCCTGTATCCTGCCCGCAGATTCCTGTATCCCGCCCGAAGTCTCCTGTATCCCGTCCGCAGTCTACTGTATCCCGTCCTCCTGTATCCCGTCCGCAGTCTACTGTATCCTGTCCGCAGACTCCTGTATCCCGTCCACAGTCTCCTGTATCCTGTCTGCAGACTCCTGTATCCCGTCCGCAGTGTCCTGTATCCCGTCCGCAGTCTCCTGTATCCCGTCTGCAGTCTCCTGTATCCCGCCTGCAGACTCCTGTATCCCGCCCGAAGTCTCCTGTATCCCGTCCTCCTGTATCTTGTCCGCAGTCTACTGTATCCTGTCCGCAGACTCCTGTATCCCGTCCGCAGTCTCCTGTATCCTGTCTGCAGACTCCTGTATCCCGCCGGCAGTCTCCTGTATCCCGTCCGCAGTCTTCTGTATCCCGTCCGCAGACTACTGTATCCCGTCCTCCTGTAACCCATCCACAGTCTACTGTATCCCGTCCGCAGACTCCTGTATCCCGTCCGCAGACTCCTGTATCCCGTCCGCAGTCTCCTGTATCCCGCCTGCAGACTCCTGTATCCCGCCGGCAGTCTCCTGTATCCCGCCTGCAGTCTTCTGTATCCCGTCCGCAGACTACTGTATCCCGTCCTCCTGTAACCCATCCACAGTCTACTGTATCCCGTCCGCAGACTCCTGTATCCTGTCCGCAGACTCCTGTATCCCGTCCACAGTCTCCTGTATCCTGTCTGCAGACTCCTGTATCCCGTCCGCAGTGTCCTGTATCCCGTCCGCAGTCTCCTGTATCCCGTCTGCAGTCTCCTGTATCCCGCCTGCAGACTCCTGTATCCCGCCCGAAGTCTCCTGTATCCCGTCCTCCTGTATCTTGTCCGCAGTCTACTGTATCCTGTCCGCAGACTCCTGTATCCTGTCCGCAGACTCCTGTATCCCGTCCGCAGTCTCCTGTATCCTGTCTGCAGACTCCTGTATCCCGTCCGCAGTCTCCTGTATCCCGTCCGCAGTCTCCTGTATCCCGCCTGCAGACTCCTGTATCCCGCCGGCAGTCTCCTGTATCCCGTCCGCAGTCTTCTGTATCCCGTCCGCAGACTACTGTATCCCGTCCTCCTGTAACCCATCCACAGTCTACTGTATCCCGTCCGCAGACTCCTGTATCCCGTCCGCAGACTCCTGTATCCCGTCCGCAGTCTCCTGTATCCCGTCCGCAGCCTCCTGTATCCCATCCGCAGTCTCCTGTATCCCGTCCGCAATCTCTTGTATCCCGTCCGCAGTCTACTGTACCCCGTCCACAGTCTCCTGTACCCAGTCTCCTGTACCCCGTCCGCAGACTCCTGTATCCCGTCCGCAGACTCCTGTACCCCGTCCGCAGACTCCTGTACCCCGTCCGCAGACTCCTGTATCCCGCCCGCAGATTCCTGTATCCCGCCCGAAGTCTCTTGTATCCCGTCCGCAGTCTACTGTATCCCGTCCTCCTGTATCCTGTCCGCAGTCTACTGTATCCTGTCCGCAGACTCCTGTATCCCGTACGCAGTCTCCTGTATCCTGTCTGCAGACTCCTGTATCCCGTCCGCAGTGTCCTATATCCCGTCCGCAGTCTCCTGTATCCCGTCTGCAGTCTCCTGTATCCCGCCTGCAGACTCCTGTATCCTGTCTGCAGACTCCTGTATCCCGTCCGCAGTCTCCTGTATCCCGTCCGCAGTCTCCTGTATCCCGCCTGCAGACTCCTGTATCCCGCCGGCAGTCTCCTGTATCCCGCCCGCAGTCTTCTGTATCCCGTCCGCAGACTACTGTATCCCGTCCTCCTGTAACCCATCCACAGTCTACTGTATCCTGTCCGCAGACTCCTGTATCCCGTCCACAGACTCCTGTATCCCGTCCGCAGTCTCCTGTATCCCGTCCGCAGTCTCCTGTATCCCGTCCGCAGTCTCCTGTATCTCGTCCGCAATCTCTTGTATCCCGTCAGCAGTCTACTGTACCCCGTCCACAGTCTCCTGTACCCAGTCTCCTGTACCCCGTCCGCAGACTCCTGTATCCCGTCCGCAGACTCCTGTACCCCGTCCGTAGACTCCTGTACCCCGTCCGCAGACTCCTGTACCCCGCCTGCAGACTCCTGTATCCCGTCAGCAGCCTCCTGTAACCCGCCCGAAGTCTCCTGTACCCCGTCCGCAGACTCCTGTATCCCGTCCGCAGTCTCCTGTATCCCGTCCGCAGTCTCCTGTATCCCATCCTTCTGTATCCTGTCCACAGTCTACTGTATCCCATCTGCAGACTCCTGTATCCCATCCTCTTGTATCCCGTCCGCAGTCTACTGTATCCTGTCCGCAGACTCCTGTATCCCGTCTGCAGTCTCCTGTGTCCTGTCTGCAGACTCCTGTATCCCGTCCGCAGTCTACTGTATCCTGTCCGCAGACTCCTGTATTCCGTCCGCAGTCTCCTGTATCCTGTCCGTAGACTCCTGTATCCCATCCGCAGTCTCCTGTATCCCGTCCGCAGTCTCCTGTACCCCATCTGCAGTCTCCTGTACCCCATCCGCAGTCTCCTGTATCCCGCCTGCAGACTCCTGTATCCCAACCTCAGTCTCCTGTATCCCGCCCGCAGACTCCTTTGTCCCACCCGCAGTCTACTGTATCCCGTCCTCCTGTAACCCATCCACAGTCTACTGTATCCTGTCTGCAGTCTCCTGTATCCCGTCCGCAGTCTCTTGTATCCCGCCTGCAGACTCCTGTATCCCGTCCTCAGTCTCCTGTATCCCGCCCGCAGACTCCTGTATCCCGCCCGCAGTCTACTGTATCCCGTTCTCCTGTAACACATCCACAGTCTACTGTATCCTGTCTGCAGTCTCCTGTATCCCGTCTGCAGTCTCTTGTATCCCGCCTGCAGACTCCTGTATCCCGTCCTCAGTCTCCTGTATCCCGCCCGCAGACTCCTGTATCCCGTCCTCAGTCTCCTGTATCCCGCCCGCAGACTCCTGTATCCCGCCCGCAGTCTACTGTATCCCGTCCTCCTGTAACACATCCACAGTCTACTGTATCCTGTCTGCAGTCTCCTGTATCCTGTCCGCAGTCTCTTGTATCCCGCCTGCAGACTCCTGTATCCCGTCCTCAGTCTCCTGTATCCCGCCCGCAGACTACTGTATCCCGCCCGCAGTCTACTGTATCCCGTCCTCCTGTAACACATCCACAGTCTACTGTATCCTGTCTGCAGTCTCCTGTATCCCGTCCGCAGTCTCTTGTATCCCGCCTGCAGACTCCTGTATCCCGTCCTCAGTCTCCTGTATCCCGCCCGCAGACTCCTGTATCCCGCCCGCAGTCTACTGTATCCCGTTCTCCTGTAACCCATCCACAGTCTACTGTATCCTGTCCGCAGACTTCTGTATCCCATCCGCAGTCTCCTGTATCCTGTCTGCAGACTCCTGTATCCCGTCCGCAGTCTCCTGTATCCTGTCCTGTACCCCGTCCACAGTCTCCTGTACCCCGTCCGCAGTCTCCTGTACACAGTCTCCTGTACCCCGTCCGCAGACTCCTGTATCCCGCCCGCAGACTCCTGTATCCCGTCCGCAGACTCCTGTATCCCGTCCTCAGTCTCCTGTACCCCGCCCGCAGACTCCTGTATCCCGTCTGCAGCCTCCTGTATCCCGCCCGCAGACTCCTGTATCCCGTCCGCAGACTCCTGTATCCCGCCCGAAGTCTCCTGTATCCCACCTGAAGTCTCCTGTACCCCGTCCTCAGACTCCTGTATCCCGTCCGCAGTCTCCTGTATCCCGTCCGCAGTCTCCTGTATCCCATCCGCAGTCTCTGACCATCTGCTGCACTAGGTCTGCAGTCTCTGACCAACTCCTGAGGCAAAGCCTAAGGCTGGCCATACATTATACAATTTTCTTGAGAATTTTACTTTAGATTTACTAAAAACCATATAATATGAGGTCAAACCTATACCACATTTTTAGTTGTATCCAAATAGGCAGGCCCTTGCACTACATAGTTGAAGGTAAATCTAAAGGAAATTGGGCAGAAATTGAACAGAAAATTGTATAGTGTATGGCCAGCCTAAAGAGGAAGGGATGGAATTTACAGATTAGGGGTGGATCTTAAGCACTTCAAGTCCAGACACTTTTCACCCCCTTCCTGTCCAGGCCAATTTTCAGCTTTCAGTGCTATCACACTTTGAATGACAATTGCGTGGTCATGCAACACTGTATCCATATGAATTTTTTAACATTTTTTTGTTTTTATTCACCACTGGGATTTTTATTTTTTTTGCTATGTAAATGAAAAAGTCCAAAGAGTTTGAAAAAAAGTGTTTTTCTTATAAAATTTTGCAAATAAATAATATTTCATCATAAATCTTGCCCAAAATTTATTCAGTTATCTTTTTAGTAAAAAAAAATAACCCAAATTAGTTTATAACCAAAAATTAATTAATTTAATTTAAATAAATATAATTTTTAAACATTGTTTTTTACATTTTTATATTTTTTTTATATTATTATTTATGGGTTTTTTTTACGTACTGTCACCACGGTGACACTGTACTACTTGTGGGGGCTGATGAGGATTTTTTTGTTTTTTACACTGATTGCTTTTACACCTATAAAGGCGAAAAAGCAATCATTTCTCCTTTCTGGCTGCATTCTTGCAGCCATTGAGAACTACTGTGTGAGCTGTGATTGGTCACAGCTTGTCACATGGTACAAGGCTGTTGTGAAAACCTTGTACCATGTGACCTCTGTGATCATTCACAGGTTTCACACGTAGTAAGCAATGATGTCAGAAGTGATATCTTGCTTACTACTCTGCATGTGATCACTGATTGGCTAATCAGTGATCACATGATCGGGACCTCGCACAGAGGTCCCATATGACGATCGGTGTTCCACTGTATCCGGAGGACACAGCAGGCACCGGATTCTGGTGCTGCACATTCCCAGGGAGCGCGCACAAGCAGGTGGCGGGGAGGCCGTTTATAAACAGTCACCCGACCCTGCACTGCCACCGTCTGGCCGTTTATATACAACGGCCGGACGGGAGGTGGTTAAAAAGGAAGCTGTGGGAAAAATTTAGATAGGGGGGCGCCCGATTTTAGTCTTGTCTAGGGCAACACAAAACCAGAATACACAACTGCATGGAGCAATGACAATGGCCGCAACTAATATGCACTGCTTCCAAGCAAATGTAAGTAAGAAGGAAAAGGAAAGGTTCGAGAGTTCAGGGAGGACATTACAAGAAGGCAGAAAAATGCAGTAAGAGACGATTTCATAGAAGAAAAATATCGTTTAGTGTCACTTTAACAAACACCAACTTACATGGATGGTAACCTCTGCACTGGAAGCTCCCATTACTTCTGGTGAGTTTCTAATGGCCATGAGCCCAACCCAGACAGGAAAGACACAGGATCTGACAGATTCACACTCTCCTACTATAATTATCTTGCCAAGCCTGCTTACCTCACACTGTGTGAAGGCTTTCAAGGCAGTAGAAAAAGGATCTGCATTCTCTAGGGACTCATTAAAGGCTCATTTTGTCCTTATTCTAAAAAAGGAAAAGGTTCAGTAACACTGCAATAATTATCAACAAATCTTCCTATTAAATATTGAGTTGTTCACTAAGATACATCAAACTTTTAATGCTTGTCCAGAATGCTATCCACCAAAACATCTTTGTACCACCAGGGAAGCCCGGGAAAATGTTATCAGATTTCTGGATTTTATCCATGCTACCCAGTAAAGAATATTCCAACATTATTACTGTCCATAAACACTGAAAGGCATTTGACCAGGTAGACGGGACATCCATGGAACTGATTCTTAAAGTAGAACTAGAGGCAAAACTTTTTTTTTTTTCATTTTAGGTTAGAATATAGAAGATTAGAAGATTTCTTTTTTGCCACCTGTGTCCCATTGGGGAGATTCCCCTTTACTTCCTGTCCTATTTCCAAAACAGGAAGTGAGAGTAAATACCTCCAACATGAGGGAATCTCTTGTTGTCACCAGGGCCACCAGAACTAGTGTCCCCATTTTAAGATTCCCCCTCCATTACTGTTCTAGAAACAACCCAAAATTTGGAATTTTCTTTACATTCTATTTCAATGATAATGGTAAAAATAACAGAAGCATAGACAGGTATAAAAACTTCACAGGAGTTCTAATTCCTCTCATTCTATCAATCACTAAAACATTTTTGCCTTTAGTTATACTTTAAAAATCAACAATTTAGTGACATAACATCTGCCCTGGTCAGAGTCACAGACCGCAAACTCATGAGGCCCCTGGGCAATAGGGGATCATGGGGTCCCTGTGTCCTTGCCCAAACTCAAAAAAGCCTATGAAAAAGGTACCAGGGGCATCTCATGGGCCCCCTACTGACCCTGGGCCCTCGGGCAGTGCCCGAGTTTCCAAATGGTCAGTCCACCCCTGGTGCAATCTTTAAGTTTATCTCATAGTGATGATTTATGACAAACGTAAATGCATATCCACATGTATACATACAATTCTTCAACCAGTGCTGTTATCCCAAAAAACAGTGAAGCTCAAGGTCGTCCCAAAATTGTGATTCCTCTCATGTCACCACAGGAATTACCTTTTTTGGGCACCACCTTGAGCTTCACTGTTTTTGGGATAACATCACTGGAAGATTCAGGAATTGTTTGCATGCACTTGGATATGCATTTATGTTTTTCCTAAATCGTCACTATGTGATAAATTTGTAGATTGCACACACGATTGATTGAGAACTTTATTTCAGCACGCATTTGCTATATTGTGGCATTTTGTCTATTATTTAATTTATTAAACTTTTTTTGCAATTTTCAGTATATTAGTATTTGTGGTATACCTTGTTTATTCACAATACTGTTGGTATATGTGCATATGTGCAGCATGAAGTGCAGTTTTTATTTCAGTCATGGGGGTAGCGCAGCACCATTTATTGTTGGCAGTTTTAGTAGTCATTCTGGGAACACAAAAGGTATTAGCAGCTGCCACGTTATTTATAATTTTGGTTGTTTTTTGGTAGTGCAGGAGTTATTTTTACAAAGTCAGAGACACCCTTTATGCTTGCAAACAAGAAAGTAGCATTTAACAAAAGTGCCCCTTGTCCCCCTTATCTTTGTCACTACCCTAGAGCCTTTTCCTTGCTATATAAGGCTGGTCATAGATGGAGCAAATTTCTTTCCTGCAAGCACGGGTAGCAGAAAAGAAATTCGCTTGATTCTCCCATGAACACAGACAGTGTTGACAGGGGAATCCCTCCCGCAGAGCCACTGTGTTCTGGCGCGAGGGGAGCTATTCCCGCCGGGAGAACACAGTGATTAATTGCATGTAAAAACCGGCAGGATGGTTGCACCCAAGTTGATTGATCGATCAACTTAGGTAAATTCAGTCTGCCCATACATGGTTTCTGCTGATCCGGCCAAGATTCAAACCGTCTATGGCTGGCTTAAGATCACACCCAGATATTATTGGCTCAGTCATTGTTACATCCACACCACAAAAATTGCTGGTTCATTCTGATGATTTACTATTTTTTATCAATAATCTGACCATCTCCTTTCCAAACCTCTTAGTAGAATTCATTTTCGAATTTCCAAATTAACTACTGTCACGATATGGGTCTCTGCCAGTCCCAGTTATTAATTCCTTTATTAATCCCTCCTGGCCATAGGAAGAGCATCCTTCAATTAGTATTCTACTCCTGTGTACCAAAGGCCCCTAGCTGTAATTAACAGGCCCCTCCACAAAAGGTCCCAAATTCAATTAGTGTATTCTCCCCATTGTTACCCTGTTTCCAGCTGCAAATACAATTATTGTGTTGTGCCCAGACATCCTACGTCCCTAATTAGTGCCTTACTTTTGTATTAATGTATTCTCCTCACTGTTACCCTGTTTACAGCTACAAATTGAATGATTGTGTTCATCCTGTCCAGCCAGTCTTTCCATTGTCATCCAAAATGCCCCTAAACTCAATTAAACCAGTCCCTCCATTGCCTTCCTGCTAATGACCCCCCTCCACCTCTCATCCTGCTCAGGTTGTTTAAGAGGTCAGTGCTGGTCTCTCCTGAAGAGCCATTCTACTGGGCAGCCACTGAGAGATCCAGCTGGACTCTAGTGGCCCAGGCTCTGCCTGGGGCCACCTCAAGCCTGGGGGGAAAATCGTCTGTCCCTACCTGAGACCCCCAAGCTAAGGGGAGACCGCCTGGCCCTACCTGAGACCCTCCAGCCGAGGGGAAACTGCCTGGTCCTACCTGAGATCCTCCACCCGAGGGGAAACCGCCTAGCCCTACCTGAGACCCTCCAGCCGAGGGGAAACTACCTGCCAGCTAACCGAGACCCCAGTCGAGGGGTAGATTGCCGCCTGTTGCCCGAGACCCCTGCCCAGGGGTAAGTTTCCCGCCTGTTGCCCGAGACCCCAGTGCAGGGGTAGATTGCTGCCTGTTGCCCGAGACCCCTGTCCAGGGGTAGGTTGCCGACTGTTGCCCGAGACCCCTGTCCAGGGGTAGGTTGCTGCCTGTTGCTCGAGACCCCTGCCAGGGGTAGGTTGCCGCCTGTTGCCCGAGACCCCAGTCCGCTGTGCGGTCATGGAGGGAGCCCAGCTGAGGCAGGACCCTCGTGACCAGACTCTACCTGGGACCCCCCAAGTCTAGGGGGGAGATCGCCTGCCTGTTGCCTGAGACCCCCAGACCAGGGGTAGATTGCCGCCTGTTGCCCGAGACCCCTGCCCAGGGGTAGGTTGTCCGCCTGTTGCCCGAGACCCCTGCCCAGGAGTAGGTTGCCGCCTGTTACCCGAGACCCCAGTCCAGGGGTATATTTCCGCCTGTTGCCCGAGACCCCTGCCCAGGGGTAGGTTGCCTGCCTGTTGCCCGAGACCCCAGTCCAGGGGTAGATTGCCGCCTGTTGCCCGAGACCCCTGTCCAGGGGTAGGTTGCTGCCTGTTGCCCGAGACCCCTGCCAGGGGTAGGTTGCCGCCTGTTGCCCGAGACCCCAGTCCGCTGTGCGGTCATGGAGGGAGCCCAGCTGAGGCAGGACCCTCGTGACCAGACTCTACCTGGGACCCCCCAAGTCTAGGGGGGAGATCGCCTGCCTGTTGCCTGAGACCCCCAGACCAGGGGAAGATTGCCGCCTGTTGCCCGAGACCCCTGCCCAGGGGTAGGTTGTCCGCCTGTTGCCCGAGACCCCTGCCCAGGAGTAGGTTGCCGCCTGTTACCCGAGACCCCAGTCCAGGGGTATATTTCCGCCTGTTGCCCGAGACCCCTGCCCAGGGGTAGGTTGCCTGCCTGTTGCCCGAGACCCCAGTCCAGGGGTAGATTGCCGCCTGTTGCCCGAGACCCCTGTCCAGGGGTAGGTTGCTGCCTGTTGCCCGAGACCCCTGCCAGGGGTAGGTTGCCGCCTGTTGCCCGAGACCCCAGTCCGCTGTGCGGTCATGGAGGGAGCCCAGCTGAGGCAGGACCCTCGTGACCAGACTCTACCTGGGACCCCCCCAAGTCTAGGGGGGAGATCGCCTGCCTGTTGCCTGAGACCCCCAGACCAGGGGTAGATTGCCGCCTGTTGCCCAAGACCCCTGCCCAGGGGTAGGTTGTCTGCCTGTTGCCTGAGACCCCTGCCCAGGGGTAGGTTGCACCTGTTACCTGAGACCCCAGTCCAGGGGTAGATTGCCACCTGTTGCCCGAGACCCCTGCCAGGGGTAGGTTGCCGCCTGTTGCCTGAGACCCCAGTCTGCTGTGCAGTCACGGAGGGAGCCCAGCTGAGGTGGGACCCTCGTGACCAGGCCCTGCCTGGGACCCCCCAAGCCTAGGGCGGAGATCGCCTGCCTGCTGCCCGAGACCCCAGTCCAGAGGTGGATTGCCTGCCTGCTGCCCAAGACCTTAGTCCAGGGGTGGATTGCCTGCCTGTCCCCGGAGACCTCAGCCTGGGGGGGAGATTGTTCGCCTGTTGCCCGAAGACCCCAGTCCAAAAAGAGGGGAAGACCGCACAAAGCCAGCCTGCCTGAGAACCCTCACCTATCCCGGACCTCCAACAGGTATCTGTGTCTTACTTTCTTATTCCTGGGGGACCAGACACCCTGTCGGATCCGTGGGTCCCCTGTTTTACCTGAACTGCTTCTGGGACGATCCCGTTTTACCCAAACTGTTCCTGTGATGACCCTTGACCCTTGTGGGATTACCATCCGCAACAGAGACTCTTCCTTTGCCCTTGGTGCTTACCAGTATCTTAGCCGCTCCTCGCTGTCACCCCCCCTATTGGCCAGACCACCCGTGCCGGGACTCGTCTCTAGTCTGCGCACAGATCACCCTTCCTGCCATTTCCCCATTGAGTGACTGTCATTTTGTTGTCTTAATAAAGCTTGGTGTGTTCCCCATCCTCTTTGTGTGTTCTGTCCTGCCTGCGTTTCCGTCACAACTACAAAAAATTGGCCACCAATATCCAGAGGGACCTCCCCCAAACCAACTTGGTCAACTCCCCCCTTTTTTCAGCTTTAGATTAAAAAAGACCTGACTAAGTGGCACACAGGCCACTTTTCATGGTACAGATTGTGTAGTGTTTTGCCATCTACCGGTAACTATAGTGATACACTGATGCCTGCAGGATATCCCTGCTTCTGTCAAGTCCCACCCTACCATAAGCACTTTATGGGCTATTTGTTGGAAACTTTTTTCAAGGGAGGACATTTCTCAACTACCTTCCATCCTCTTTAAAATTATTGGGAACCCTGGATCCCCATTTTCAGTTGTTAGTTCAAGACGGAGTCTATAGAGCTCATCCCTTTTTTCACAATCCAACAATGGCACACATTAATATGGTTAGCGATGGATTCCCTGATTTCCTACTACCAAATGACCTTGCCTTCATTTTATTATACCATAACATTATCACTGTGGAAACAACCTCATTACCCCTACCCCTGTTTGCCAATATAGGTACTTATAACAGATTTTGTAAAGCTTGGTTCTGTTGGATAGAGTTCTTTACTACACCACATTATGAAGCCTTTATGTGGATTGACTCTCAGCCATGACATTTAACTTTTTCTCTTCTACGAGAAGCATTTCATACAGTGCTAAACACAATTTTTCAGATCAGATCTGTGAAAACGCCCTGGAGGAGGGGCGAAACACGTTGGCGCATTTCCGGCTTTGCCACCCAACGTACCACCATAGTGTTCCCCTGGGCCATCTTGCTTGTGGGTGATTCTTGAGCTGTCATCTGTTGCTGAATGTGAGATCTCAGAAATACCTTGGTGATGTGGCGTTTTGGCTCCATCTGAAATATAATAAATGCTGATTTCATTTTTTAGGAATGTGAGTGGTTTGGTACTTGGAAATTGATTCTGCCAGAGTATTGCAGTATTACACTATATATTTGTTTTTTCTCTGCATTATTCATAACTTTTCTTGGCGAGTGGTGTCTGTTGATCCTGGAGGTTGGAGACTGGTTATATTCCTGTCTGGAGTAGGGGAAATCCAAAATATCCGGTGATTGGAGGCTTATTGACTGGATCTATGATCCCAAAAAAACCCTAAAAAGGAATTTTTTCACCAATATCTGGTGAGTGCGGTGTGTTATTTGAGCACTATTACTGTGTCAGCACGGGTCAAAGGCTCTTTGGAAAAGGACTTTTATGAATTTATTTTTATTTTTCACTTTATTGAATTGGACTGGGACTTATTATTTTTTTATTTTATTTTTTATATATATGTTTTATTATTTTATTTAATTTTTCACTGGAGTGTATATTCATCATATATTTTTAATTTATTAATGTATTTGTGCTGTTTAGATGTTTTATATAATTTTTTGATGTTTACACTAATGAGCAACAGCATTTATTTAACAATTAACTCATGGTCTTGGAGCTGGTGATTTTTTTGCATATAAAAAAGTAAACAGTGCCTTGTGTTGTAAAAATTAAATGCACTGCCCCCACTGCCCGTACAGAATGAATACACTTTTTTCCTGCATTTGAAAAATACAGGTCTCTGAATAGACACGCATAAAAAAATTGTCTTCTATGTGGAGTGGAGAAGTGCAGAAAAAGACCACATGTCTGCATTTTTTTCCACACTGCATCAGAGCTTTCCTGACATTTGTTCATGTGTTTTTACGTACAGCAACTGAGCTGCGGTGCATAGCAATTACTTAAATGTTACTTTGTGATGTTTTAATAAAGTAATAAAAAAGAAATAAACCGTGCCTTGTGTTGTAAAAATGTAATGCACCACTCCCCACTGCCTGTAAAGAATGGACATTAGACAGCACATGAAAATGGCTTGTTTTCCTATGTGGGCTAGTGTGAACATGCCTGCAAGTGCTGCTAATGCACCTTGTTCCTCCTGTTCCTCTTTTGCTAACTCCACCATAGCCCTGCAAACTGTCTGTAGCTCTACCCTCGCAGAAGCTGCGCTTTTTTTAGGTTTTCTGTTCTGAGCCTCGACTCCAAGAACAATCTCGGACCCCCCCCCCCCCCAGGAGGCAGGAGACAAAAAGAAGGGTTAGTTGTGGGTGTTCCCCAACTTGCAAAATATAGCATCAAACAAAATCACAAAGATATACAGCAGAAATGACCGTGGCACTAGGCTTAAATGTAGGAGCAACAAATTCTATAAACCTATAATTCCAGGCGCAAGAGGGGGAAGAGGAGACCCTTAGTCAGTCAGCTCCAGGGGCAGACGAACAACTCATGGGGCCCCCGGGCAATAGGGGATCATGGGGCCCCTGTGTCCTTTCCCAAACTCAAAAAAGCCTATGAAAAAGGTACCAGGGGCATCTCATGGCCGAGTTTCCAAATGGTCAGTCCGACACTGGTCAGCTCCCTCTACTTCCTGCTGCCACAGGCAATAAAGCACAATTTATTAAACCTTGGTGTCAGGGAAGATGAGGAATGCCCAGGTGCACCTTAATGCTCCAATGCCGAATGCCCAACAGGCGTGCCCGTTTTTGTGCACCTGCACGTGTGCCCGCGCGTGTGCGCAGACGTGCGCCCGGCGGGGCGCACGCCCGCCACAGACTGGCACCAGGCAGGCTATATAAACCACACTGCACCATGAGTCTTTGCCTTTTGCTCTACTACGTCCTGTTATCTGCTGAATCCTGAACCTGTTGCTGATTTGACTTGTCTTGACCTCACACGAACTCCGCCTGAACTGACTTTGGCTTGCCTTTGGATTTCGTCTTTGCCTGCTCCCTTGATTATCTGACCATTGCTGACTCTTGGCCTGAAACTCAATTATCCGCCTGCCTGCTGTCTGTTTCCTGATTCACCCGCTAGTTCCTGACCCGGCTTGCCTGACCCTGCTATCTGTCCAGTCTGTGGCCGTCATATGCTTCTGCTTCCCTGCATCCTGGTTATACAGACTACTCACCTGCAAGCTGACATCACAGACCTGCAAGGCACTTGTGCCACTCCTGACTGTCGTGCCTCCTGTCTGCTTTACCAGGAGTACAGAGTGGGAGGTGTAACAGAACGCCTTTATCTCCACGGCACTGGCACTGGGTAGGAGTTCCCCCTTAACCTCTTAAGGACCACCCTATAGCATAAATACTGCTACAGAGCTGTACGGGTGCACAAAATCACGTGTATATATATACGTAATTTTGCATTTCTGGATAGGGGCGCGTGCACACTACCCTCGCAGCCATTCGCGGCTGCCGATGTCAATCAGAATTTACCCGCCGGTGCCCGGTGATTACCGACAATCACCAACAGGGAGTGTCAGGAATGGACTTGCCAATAGTGGTGGGACTCACCTGCCTTGTGGACCAGGGCTGCCCAGCGGGTGCTCTCAACAACCAGAGGTTCACTTTGGCAATTAGCCATCACCTGGGGTTGATTGCAGGTGGTGTATTTAAGGGATG